>NW_027412255.1:0-395214 GCF_047663935.1 Musca autumnalis
ATGGAAAAATATTAAATGTTAGCAAATATAATAAATTTAATAATTATTGAGACAAATTAAATTAATAGTGATAATTAAATTAAATAATGACAATAATTAACCAAGTTAAATAATAATGAAATAAATGAATAATAATTAATTTTGAAATAAATAAATAATATAAATAATGACTTTTGCTCCAACATTCCCCCGCACAAAGAACAACTGTTCTTGACCATGGTGTAGTAGAGTAGATGATGAGGTGTTTTATTTGGTTTCGGAGATAACCGAGCTGTGCCACTGCTCACAGTAGCTCTCATTTTGATCTTTAGGGGAATGGAAATCTTCTTGAAGAGGCCGAAGAACGACCTTTGAGACAGGACGCCTGATGATTTTGCCGTTAGACATGAAGCAGGCGATGCATTGCTGTTGAATTTAGCACGATTACTGGTAGACAAATTCCAGAATCTTCTCTTGTATCTGGGTTAGACCACCATGGAGCATCTGCAAATAGTAAAAGAGATAGGGGGCTATTATTGGACAATATCATGGGATATTTAAAATCATAATGAACCTTAGCTTTCTGAAGTCTGCCACCAACACGCAAGACGCCATCATCATCCAAAACGAGACAAAGTTGTGCAATTCGACTACTGGAACGAATGATTCTTCCTTTCTTCATGTGTTCTATCTCCTCAGGGAAATCCGCTTCTTGAAACATCAGAACAAGTTCTTGAAGCGCATTATTCAATTCCGTCCCTCTGAGAAAGCAAAGAAAACGAATATTAGAACCATGTTTGTGTTGAAGAAACCGCAAGAGGTAAGCCGTGACTTGTGTCGATCTTGTTAGAGATAAGTATTTAGATAAAAGCTCCGGATAATCTGAGACCGTAGACGTTTTGACTTTTAAAGATGAATTCTGCTTTTCGAGATTCGTTTCAAAAGAATTTTTTGGCAGCTTGGGCCACAGAGATCGGGGCTTGGTGAGCCAGATAGCATCAGAGTTCATGTAGAATCAACTCAGTAGACGAAATACCACGGGAAATACAGTCAGCAGGGTTGTCATGAGTTGACACATAGCGCCATTGGGAAATGTTAGAATGTAGTTGGACTTCGCTAACCCTGCACACTGTTCCCAACCTGCGACAAAAATCGAAAAATCGATATCAACAAATCTCTGCTACAATTCATCAAATTTTCCCTAAACATATTATATTTTTATATTCCAGCACTGTTTTTGTAATTTACTAACTTCGCCATCCTTCGCCGCTCTCCAAATTTGTTGAAGAATGTTCGAAATAGTGTCAAGTTTACAAAAAATTTGGTTTCAGCTGCATATATTTGCATTTCCGTGTGTGACATTAAAAATACTGACGATGCCTCCGGTCGTTTCAGTGAATATGCCGTATTACTGTATTCTCAATTTCTTCTTTGTTTTGTGTTTTAAATAGTTTGTGTTGGTTTCTTTCTTTAAAGATTTATAAATTTTTGTTTTGGGATGTACTTGTGAGTGTATTTTTTACATTTGTATATTTTTCATATATCTATGATGCTACATATAATATGAAAAACAAGTAAAAATGTAAGATTCGGTCGCACCGAATTTTATTATGAAATATTCTGACCTCAAATGGAATAATTTGTTTCCTTTCGCGTCCACGATACCAGTCGGAGACGTTTTTTGACCAGAAAGAACTCCAAATAGCAAATTTCAACCAATTCGAGCCGAAAATGTAGATAAAAACCTCAAAATAACTAAAATAGGGAGGTACCGTAATATGAGGGCTATAGCGAAACCTGGACCTAAGACCACAATTTTTGGCGCAGAAGGTATCTGATCAGTGAGAACCCCAAATGGCAAATTACAACCAATTCGGGCCGAAAATATTGATAAAATCTTCAAAATACCAGAAGTCGGGAGGTATCGTAATATGAGAGCTATACCGAAACCTGGATCTAAGGCCACAATTTTTGGTGCAGAAGGTTTCTGACCATTGGGAACCCCAAATACCAAAGTACAGCCAATTAGGGCCGAAAATGTAGATAAAAGCTTTAAAATACCTGAAATCGGGTGATACCGCTACATGGGGGCTATAGGAAAAACTGGACCCATATTGATGATTTTGTGTGTAAAGTATTTTTGACTTATTTTTAGAATATACTGAACAATTCAGATTTACCCGACGATTATAAATATTTTTGTCGCACCTTCCCATACAAGTGGGACCACTGTGCCCTGTTTCCAACGAAAACGTTCCAACTGGACGATTCACGTCTGAGCCAGCCCAAAACGGTAATGATATCAGTCCAGTGAGAGACATTAGTAATGTTGATATCTAGCATCAGTTGTACATTCCGCATAAGTTTCGCCAGTAGTTTTGCTCCGCATAATTCCAGTTCCGGGTAAGTTAACTACACCTTCTCCATTGTCGCTTAAAACTTTATTGTGCACTGCAACAGGAATATGGGACATAAGTTCTGCAGCTAGGCAGAGAATCATAACAAGACTAATTTCGGCAAATTAATAAACAAAATAACAAGGC
This sequence comes from Musca autumnalis, assembly GCF_047663935.1. Classification (NCBI taxonomy): domain Eukaryota; kingdom Metazoa; phylum Arthropoda; class Insecta; order Diptera; family Muscidae; genus Musca; species Musca autumnalis. The sequence continues at coordinate 2,523 of NW_027412255.1, forward strand.
AGAATTAATCCTATTTACTGTCTCTGCTTACGCTATGCTTTCGTCTATTTGACGCTCATTGGTTAATTGGAGTAAATAGACAAACTTACAAAAGTAAATAATGTGTGGAGCGACAACAACAACAATAACAACGCATAGTTAAACAGAGGCTGAAAACGGAGATCAATGTCCACAACAAGCTGAGACAAATGTTTTGCCTTGAATCGATGAGGACACGATTAAAAAGGGAATTAGAAAAATTAGAACATTTTAATGTGGGGACATTATTAATTTTTGGGCAAATCGAATAATTTCATAGAAAATAATAAATAAATATTAAAGAAATGATAAATTATCGGAATTTAACAAATTAATAATGACAATAAAATGAAATAATAGTAATAATTACAGAATAAAATAATAATGAAATAAATTAATAAAAATAATGACTTTTGCTCCAACATTCCCCCGCACAAAGAACAAGTGTTCTTGACCATGGTGTAGTAGAGTAGGTGTTTTATTTGGTTTCGGAGATAACCGAGCTGTGCCTCTGCTCACAGCAACTCTCATTTCGATCTTTAGGGGGATGGAAATCTTCTTGAAGATGCCGAATAACGAACTTTGAGACAGGACGCCTGATGATTTTGCCGTTAGACATGAAGCAGGTGATGCACTGCTGTTGAATTAAGCACGATTACTGGTAGACAAATTCCAGAATCTTCTCTTGACATGGGCCTGTATCTGGGTTATACCTCCATGTATTGTCTTCTCATGAGATTCTGCAATATTAGAAGAGATGTTTTGACCAAAGGATGGGATGTTTAAAATCGCAGTGATACTTAGCTTTTTGAAGTCTGCCGCCAACACGCAAGACATGCAGCAAGGGACGATGTTGTGCACTTCGGTTGCTGGAATGAATCTTCCTTTCTCCAACTCTTGTATCTACTCAGTGAAATCGACTTCTTGAGACGTCATAACAATCTTTTGTAACGCATTTTTCAACTCCGCTGCTCGGAGAAAGCAAGAAACACAAATATTAGAGCTATGTTTGTGTTGAAGATACCACAATAGGTAAGCGATGACTAGTGTCAATCTTGTTAGATTAGATAAGAATTCTGGATAATCCGAGACCGTAGTAAAGTTGAGAGTCAGAGATGATTTCCGCATTTCCATATTTGTTTCGTATGAGTTGTCTGGCTGCTTGGGCCAGAGATATTGTGGTTGAGAGGGCCAAAGAGAACCAGACCACCAGAGGGAACGTTGAACTAACTCAGCAGATCGAAGACCGGGAACTTTTTGTATTCTGAGACAAGGTTTGGATCTTTAGCGAACTTATTTGCGATTTGTTTTAAAGCGCTGATATTGCTGTGACTGAAAACGGGCGAAGAATGGTAGAGGATTTGAGACCTAATGGGTAAAGCAATAATATATCTTCCATCGGAGTCATGAGTGTAATTTTCCTTAAAGGATTCTTCACATGCCATTTCCTCAGAGGTCACTTTTCGAGATTCTATTCACTCTTCTTGTTCCCAAAAAGCTTTAAGTTGAGTATCTAAGGAACAAAAGTTAATGTTGACTGTTTGGTCATAAGAAATTTCAGATGTGGGACCAGAAGCTATCCACCCAAAATTGGTAAGTTGGAGAAAAATGCCTTTGTCGATTTTTTTTGTTGCGGAAGTAAAATGTCTCCATATAAATCGCCACCAATTAGTCGATCTATCGGATCATTTTTATCGAAGTCAGGATCTGCTAAGGAGAATTCTGCCAAGGAGGGCAATTTATTTCTGTCCACTGGACCAGTACAATAGTTGTTCAACGAGGGCATGACGTATGCCTGACTTCATAACTCAAACCCATCTTCATATTAAGAGGCAAGATTAAATTTCACAAATTGTTTAACAACAACTGTTTCGCCACCTACGCCGGTGATCCGAGCAGATGTTTTGTATTTTTTGAGACGCAAAAGTTGAGAAGCGCTTTCAGTAATCAATGTTGCCTGGGCTCCTTGATCCAAAATGGCCGTAATGTAAAATTTCCAAGTTCGCTTTTAACTATAACCCGAATAGTTGCTAGTGGTATAACAGTGGTACTCAATAGAGATAATTTGACGTTTGAATTCCCAGCAGAGGAAGAAGAAGCTACATTATCATCACTATTTTCAGCAGTATTAGAAATTTGAGTTGTATACTCATTATGTATAATAGTGTGATGAGGAAGGTTGCATGATTTACAACAACTTGACGATTTGCAGTCCTTAGAGAAATGACCAATGTTCAGGCAGTTGCGACAAATTTTATTTGAAGAAATGAACTCGCGCTTAGAGGCAGAGGGCATAGCAGCAAACTTGAAACATTTATAGAGAAAATGTCTTATCCCACAGCAGGGACAATTATCGTCATTAAGGACCGCCATATTTACTCGACGATTTTGATACATTCTTTGAGAGGGGAACGATTTTGAGTTATGTGGTTTAAATTGTGGCTTAGTTGTGCTCTCAGTATATTCAGCGATAGATTCTCACAAAACGGGCGAATGAGTAAAAATTTCAAATAAAGTTTATAAAGTGTATAGTTGGATTTCTCACCAACGCAGAGCAAGAGTATAGTTTGGCACAGAAAAAATTAGAAAACACAGTAAAATTAAGTTTTCTAACAAAATCTCCACTTTGTTTTTTCAGGAAAAACATTTATCCCAGTTCAGGGTCAGATTGAAGCGTCACTGTTTTTGTTTTCTAATTTTGGTTTATTAATGTTTATTAATTGCAGTATAATTTTCTTTTTATTCCGCGCAAAACTATTTACTTAGTTAAGCTTTACTCCACTTCAAAATATTTTTTAATTGTCCCAGCACAGGTGTAGATGAAAATGTTCACAACTTTTTTTATATTTCCCAGCACAGGGGCAGATATCAGTATTCAATAGTTTAATAATTATTTTTCTGATCGAAAACGGGTTAAAATGAACAAGTTGTAATGTATAAAACGTTCAAAGGTGTTTTTGTATTTCCCAGCACAGGGGTAGATGAAAATGTTCACAATTGTTGTTGTTTTTTTCAGTATAGGGGCAGATGACAGTAATTAATATTTTTGCAGTTTGAGTTCAGAAATTAATTTTATTTTCTTGACACACTGTATTGGTCTATTTGTTGTCAAAAAGCTGTTCACAGTTGCGAGTAAGCTTTAAATAATTTTATTGAATTAACAAGTCCAGAGTAAGATATTTAAACATCTCTTTCACTTTTGCAAGTTCCACTTTGCCACAGAAAAGTTCACTAAATGTTTTGTTTATTTAGATTTATTTGTTGTGAATAATAACTTAAACTATTGTTTATTAGCTCACTATTCCCGGGTTTCGGCACCATTAAAAAGTAGGAGAATGGCTAGCTGGAGCCAGAGCAATTGAACAACACACAAAATAGTTTCGTTTAAAATTATAAATTGTCACTGGGTCAACTTTATTTAAAACACAATTATAATTTAGTATAATTCGTAAGTGGTTATGCTCCCGATGGGACAATAAATTAATTAATAGTATAACGGATTATTTCTTAATCGCGATTTAGACTATTTGAGTGAACAAGGATTAGGTTTGTTTATCTTATTGCAGCACGGCAGATAAAAAACACGAAATATTGCAGCTAGGCAGAGAATCATAACAAGACTAATTTAGGCAGATTAATAAACAAAATAACAAGGCAGAATTGATCCTAATTACTGTCTCTGCTTACGCTATGCTTTCGTCTATTTGACGCTCATTGGTTATTTGGAGTAAATAGACAAACTTACAAAAGTAAATAATGTGTGGAGCGACAACAACAAAAATAACAACGCATAGCTAAACAGAGACAGAAAAAAAAAACAGTTAGCAACCCTTGCGAGTATACGGTTTTTTTTTGTCCGCTTTAATATCGCTCTCCAAAATATTTAAATATTTTTGTGTAATAAAATTGCAAAAAACATAAAGATACATTCATCTTAAAGAGAAAAAGATACTTTATCAAGTGGCAGTCAAGTTTATAAACATGCCTAAAGCTACCGCCCGCCGAAGTGTCGGTAATAAAAAAAAACTATTTGTGGTGGATGTAAAAATGATATCAAAATGGAATGCGATGATTACATTAAATGTGACGTTTGCAAAGTTTGTTTCCATTTTCGTTGCTCTGGTTTAAATAAAAGAAAATTTGCTAGACTCTTGAAAAATGAGAACGAATTGTATACTTGTGGTGTTTGTGCAGAAGACGAGGAAGAAGGTGATATCAGAAAGGAGCTCAATAAAAACTGAGCTAAGGAAATTAGAAAAACTTGAGAAGCTTGATCACCTGACGGATTCTATTAATTTTATGTCGGCTAAATTTGAAGAGGTGTTTAAGGATGTAGCAGAAAATAAAAAGAAAATCTCTGCTGTAGAAAGAGAAAATAAAAAACTCAAAAATCGAGTGAAAACATTGGAGTACTCAGTAAAGATACTCCACGATGAGAGAGTGAAAAGCGACTGTGTTATCAGTGGCCTGAAAATAGACGAAAATGTAAGTGCTGTGGATGCCGTGTTGCCACTCTCAAAATGTGTTGGAGTTGATTTAGAAGAGAGTGCAGTGGATACTGCATATTTTGTTGGAAAGAAGGAGAATAAAAAGAATGAAAAGAAAACTGTTGTTGTGAAATTTGCAGCAAAGAATTACAAACAAAAACTGATGAGTTCGAAAGCTAAATTAAAAGAAAATGAAGAAAAATGAATTTCTCGTTAGAGACGAGCTTACTGACCAAAATAAAAATCAGCTTGAGCCAGGCTGGGGTTCGAACCCACGTCCTTGAAAAACACATGGAAAAAAGTGTTGTCACGGCGTGTTAGTGTTCAGAACCAAACTCATAACTTTCAAAGGCTACGCTAAGCGTTTGTCATGAAAGCCATACAAAGATTTGAACAAAAAATTTAACTTTGTAAAAAAACAACTTGCAATTGAAAGAGGAAATAAGTTAGAGGATAGCGAAGCCGCCCCACAGTCGATGTGTCTGAGGAGCCTTCCTAAACCAAAGGCGAAACATGCATGTCACACAGTGGTGATTGTGTGGGTTCGTATCGTCGGCTTTCCTTTTTCAAAAAGCATCTTGGTCAGTAAGCTCGTCTCTAACGAGAAATTAATTAAAAAAATTAATAAAAAATGACCTTCGCCTAATAGGCAAAATTTTCAAATAAAAATAAAAATCAGCTTGAGCCAGGCTGGGGTTCGAACCCACGTCCTTGAAAAACACATGGAAAAAAGTGTTGTCACGGCGTGTTAGTGTTCAGAACCAAACTCATAACTTTCAAAGGCTACGCTAAGCGTTTGTCATGAAAGCCATACAAAGATTTGAACAAAAAATTCAACTTTGTAAAAAAACAACTTGCATTTGAAAGAGGAAATAAGTTAGAGGATAGCGAAGCCGCCCCACAGTCGATGTGTCTGAGGAGCCTTCCTAAACCAAAGGCGAAACATGCATGTCACACAGTGGTGATTGTGTGGGTTCGTATCGTCGGCTTTCCTTTTTCAAAAAGCATCTTGGTCAGTAAGCTCGTCTCTAACGAGAAATTAATTAAAAAAATTAATAAAAAATGACCTTCGCCTAATAGGCAAAATTTTCAAATAAAAATCAGCTTGAGCCAGGCTGGGGTTCGAACCCACGTCCTTGAAAAACACATGGAAAAAAGTGTTGTCACGGCGTGTTAGTGTTCAGAACCAAACTCATAACTTTCAAAGGCTACGCTAAGCGTTTGTCATGAAAGCCATACAAAGATTTGAACAAAAAATTCAACTTTGTAAAAAAACAACTTGCATTTGAAAGAGGAAATAAGTTAGAGGATAGCGAAGCCGCCCCACAGTCGATGTGTCTGAGGAGACTTCCTAAACCAAAGGCGAAACATGCATGTCACACAGTGGTGATTGTGTGGGTTCGTATCGTCGGCTTTCTTTTTCAAAAAGCATCTTGGTCAGTAAGCTCGTCTCTAACGAGAAATTAATTAAAAAAATTAATAAAAAATAACCTTCGCCTAATAGGCAAAATTTTCAAATAAAAAAAAAAAAAAAATATCTATGTTAATGATTATCTGAGCAAAGATACGTTAAATTTGTTGTATCATTGTTGTTGGCGTTTTTTATTGTTGGACTGCAGAATTTTACATCTTTGTGTTTTATTTCAGCTTTAGTCCATATTTTGTTGTAATTCAATTGTTTGAAAAACAACAAAATATTTTAAAGTGGATATGAAATTGATTAGTTGCGGGCGAAGGGTAGGGAATACTATAGTTTCAGTTGTCACCAAACAACTTCATCAGTTCCCTTTTTCGCCGACTCTGTATCGATAAACAGGTCAATAAAGCCATCTAGCAAATTAAATAAAATGACAAATTTGCTGTATGGCCCTAAAGCTGTTTACCCTACAATTTGAGTCGAACTAAAGAATTTCATATCCACCACTGTTTTTATGCCGTCTTTGCTTCGCAAAGAATACGAACATAGGAGTGTTGCTTCAATAAGCGGGGGTAAAAACAACAAGAAAGTTGTTTTTGCATTACGCATTGGTCAACAAGGCCGTGCTGATGCCTATTATTGTTGTTGGGGTTTTTTATTGTTGGACTGCAGAATTTTACATCTTTGTGTTTTATTTCAGCTTTAGTCCATATTTTGTTGTAATTCAATTGTTTGAATAACAACAAAATATTTTAAAGTGGATATGAAATTGATTAGTTGCGGGCGAAGGGTAGGGAATACTATAGTTTCAGTTGTCACCAAACAACTTCATCAGTTCCCTTTTTCGCCGACTCTGTATCGATAAACAGGTCAATAAAGCCATCTAGCAAATTAAATAAAATGAGAAATTTGCTGTATGGCCCTAAAGCTGTTTACCCTACAATTTGAGTCGAACTAAAGAATTTCATATCCACCACTGTTTTTATGCCGTCTTTGCTTCGCAAAGAATACGAACATAGGAGTGTTGCTTCAATAAGCGGGGGTAAAAACAACAAGAAAGTTGTTTTTGCATTACGCATTGGTCAACAAGGCCGTGCTGATGCCTATTATTGTTGTTGGCGTTTTTTATTGTTGGACTGCAGATTTTTACATTTTTGTGTTTTATTTCAGCTTAAGTCCATATTTTGTTGTAATTCAATTGTTTGAATAACAACAAAATATTTTAAAGTGGATATGAAATTGATTATTTGCGGGCGAAGGGTAGGGAATACTATAGTTTCAGTTGTCACCAAACAACTTCATCAGTTCCCTTTTTCGCCGACTCTGTATCGATAAACAGGTCAATAAAGCCATCTAGCAAATTAAATAAAATGAGAAATTTGCTGTATGGCCCTAAAGCTGTTTACCCTACAATTTGAGTCGAACTGTAGGGCCATACAGCAAATTTCTCATTTTATTTAATTTGCTAGATGGCTTTATTGACCCGTTTATCGATACAGAGTCGGCGAAAAAGGGAACTGATGAAGTTGTTTGGTGACAACTGAAACTATAGTATTCCCTACCCTTCGCCCGCAACTAATCAATTTCATATCCACTTTAAAATATTTTGTTGTTATTCAAACAATTGAATTACAACAAAATATGGACTAAAGCTGAAATAAAACACAAAGATGTTTGTTGTATCATGCTAAAACGCTCAAGTCAATTGGATTCCAGTATATTTATGCCAGGGATGGAAAAGTGTTTTGCAAGAAGATTGACATCTCCAAGCAAATATTTATAAAAAGTGAAGATGATGTTGACCAAATGTTACTTGATGCAACAACGAACAAACATTTTACCAGGCGATCAATGGTGCAAAATAGAGAGTCTGAAATTGTTGAATCGAGTGATGACAGTGATGATGCAGCGGACTATGAATCTCCATCATAAATAAAATTTTAAAATTGAAAATTTAACATTGTTATACATACATATATATATATTTTTAATGACTAATAATCAATATTTCAAAAATATTGAAAATTTTATAAATTACTCTGATAGAATTAATTTGGAATATCTACATATTATAAGCATTAATATCAGAAGAGTTTCTTCAGTTGATAAATTCAACAAATTCAAAAATCTCTTATCTACTTTTTCGAAACTACCTGACATCATTGCTATTCAAGAGACGTGGTTTCAAGAAACTATTAAGCAAATATATTCTATTCCTGGATATAGACCAGTACATTCTTGTAGAGATGATAGTTATGGAGGTACCACAGTATATATTAAAGAGGATTTTCAGTATTCTGTAAATATTTGCAGAAGTGAAAGATATGTAGATATTATAACGGTTACTTTAAATAATTTTAAAATTGAAAATAAACCTCTGAAAATAATATCCTATTATCGTTCACAAAAATGTACTGTTGCTGATTTTATAAATATTATCGAAAACGTTTTGAGAGGGAATGCACTAAATTTTTATATTTATTTTTATATTTCCCAGCACAGGGGCAGATATCAGTATTCAATAGTTTAATAATTATTTTTCTGATCGAAAAAGGGATAAAATGAACAAGTTGTAATGTATAAAACGTTCAAAGTTGTTTTTGTATTTCCCAGCACAGGGGTAGATGAAAATGTTCACAATTGTTGTTGTTTTTTTTTTCAGTATAGGGGCAGATGACAGTAATTAATATTTTTGCAGTTTGAGTTCAGAAATTAATTTTATTTTCTTGACACACTGTATTTTAAAATTGAAAATAAACCTCTGAAGATAATATCCTATTATCGTTCACAAAAATGTACTGTTGCTGATTTTATAAATATTATCGAAAACGTTTTGAGAGGGAATGCACTAAATCCAATTATTATTTTAGGTGATTCGAATATAGATATGTTTGGCAATTCTCACTATGGCGAATTGGAGTCGATGTTTCAAAACTATGATTGTTATAATGCGCATAACTTGGTGACACGGCCAAAAAGTAAATCTTGTATTGACCATATATTTAGCAATCTATTCGATAAATTGTTTGTAGATTCTGTAGAATGTGATCTTTCAGATCATAATCTACTTTCCTGCAAGTATATATGTAAAAAGGCTACAAATTCGGGCATTGAATTCTCAAAAAAGTATTGTGATTACAGGAAAGCTAGGGAAATTTTACAAAATAACCTACTGATGAATAGCAATCAGATGGACGTTTCTCTGTTAGTAGATGATTTCATGTCTTGCATGGGAGATGCAATCGAACAGTCAACTAGAGAAGTTAAAACTGAATCAATATGATATTGATCCGTGGATTAATAAAAACCTTCAAAAACTAATATTAGTTAAAAAAAGGCTGTTAAAAAAACGACGAAGGGCAAAAAATAGAGATGCAACTCTAGAGAATACTTTAAAACGAATCAGCCGAGTCATAAAACTTGCAAGCAAAGTATCTAGGGAAAATTATTATGTGGAGAACATAGAGAAGATAAGGAATAATCCCAAAAAGTGTTCGACCTTTATAAACAGAACTTTGTCAAGGACAATAAGAGGTGATATCTGTTTGCATGATTCTAATGGAAGTATTCTAGTAAATGACTGTGATAAAGCAACTTGTTTAAATAACTATTTTCTTAATATAGTATCTGAACTTAGGAATCAAATTGATGTTAGCCCCGGTGATTCGATAAATTCATTAAGAACTCTTTCAAGAATAAACCTCCAGTTCAAAATTAATGCTATTAATCAAAATGATATTATGACGATTATATCAAAAATGGAAAATAAAAAGAATCCTGGATATGACAATATTTCTACAGTTTTTGTAAAGGAATGTATACAAGAAACATCTTCAATATTAGTCTCTATTGTTAATAAAATGTTGTTATCTTCCACATACCCAGATGCATTAAAAATTCATAAAAGAATTCCTGTACCCAAGAATTCTGATGCTAAATCATTTGCAGACTATCGGCCAGTTGCTGTCTTATCTGTAGTAGACAAAATTATAGAAAAGGTCTTATTTGACAGATTATCAGATTATTTTGAAGGAAATAATTTACTTTATAACATGCAGTTTGGCTTCAGAAAGGGATGCAGTACGATGGATGCGGTCTTAAATGTAACCCAATATATTTGTTCGGGGCTTGACAAGGGATTAAGTGGAGTAGCTGGTATTTTCTTCGATCTTACCAAAGCTTTTGATCTGGTAGATCATGACATTTTAATAGCAAAATTGGAATATTATGGAGTGAAAGGGAATGAAATGTTACTGTTTAAAGATTATTTGACGCGCAGAAAACAATACGTGCAAATAAATGATGCAAAAACTCATATGGGTCATATTAATTGCGGCGTGCCCCAGGGGAGTGGATTGGGTCCCTTATTATTTTTAATTTATATTAATGATATCAAAAATTTATCTCTTGACGGCAAGTTAATAATGTTTGCTGATGATATATGCTTACTCTACCCATACAAGCATGATATCGAATTGGAGGTAAGAATGGAACGAGATGCGGCATTAGTTGTTGAATTTGCACGATTGAATAGATTGCGAATTAATCCAAACAAGACTAAAATAGTAAGATTTCGCCCTTATTTGTCAAGAAGTAGTGCAATTTCGTTTAGCATATATGTGGATGGAGAGACGGTTCATGGAACTCTTTCAACAAAGTATTTGGGAGTAACTTTTCAGAGCAATCCTTCCTGGGCCATGCATATAGATAATGTTAAAGCTAAGATTTGTCCTGCAATAGGAATACTCTATAAAATGCAAAATAAGTTAAACCTTAGAACCAAGCTGTTAATCTTTGAGTCACTTATTCAATCCCACTTAAATTATTTACCAATTGTATATGCTTACAATAAAAGTAGCAATTCTTCAAAATCTTTGCAATGTATGCAAAACAAGGCATTGAAAACTATTTATAAACTACCACTAAGATTTCCCACAATTTCATTATATAATGATGTTGTACCAAACATATTACCGATACATGGACAACATATACATCAATCTCTACTCTATGTTTTCAAAAATATCGGGCAAATTGGCCACCAGACAATAGTTATAACACAAAACCAAAACAATGTTAACACAAGAAATCAGAACAATCTTCGAATGGCACGATGTCGGTTAGAAAAAACGAAGCAGACGATCGATTATATTGGTAGTAAAAGATTTAATGAACTTCCTTCCGATATAAAATCTTTGTAGACTATTTCGAAATTTATGTCAGCTTGTAAAAAATATTTATGTTCGATAAAGGAAACACGTCTGGTGTAAATGTTTAATTACCTTTGAAAATATTACTATAATACTATAATTACTATTTGAAGATTTAATCTTTATTATTATTATTTTATATATATATATATATATATATATATATATATATATATATATATATGTCCAGTAGAAATTTTGGGGACAGTGAAATATTTGAACTTTGAACCAACATTGTATTTCGTTGTACGCTAAATTATATGTTTTTTCCAAATTATGACCCAAATTTGTATTACCCTTGCCTTCTGAACGTTTCATATATATTGTGCTTCATTTGAGGACATCATGGATGCCGTAGTAATTTTCAGACATAGTCCTCAAAATAATCACAGCAAATACTTAAAAATGGGTTGCCACCACGTTTTTAAATATTTCTAGCTGAACTGAACGCCGCCAATTTGAAATAAGTTCGCCTTTGAATTTATTGTTATTTTTGTTCCGTAAATCACTAAGAAGTGTCCGCCTATTCCATAATTGTTAAAAATGTTTACTGAATTTTGTCATCTTACACAAATTGTTATAAATTTATAAAATACCAGTAAAAATGTATCATTCGGCTTTGCCGAAAGAGATAAACCTGTGACATCATGAAAGAAGCAAACAAGTACATTTTTTAACAGTACTGTTATAATGAGTGCTGCGAAAACTTAAAATTTATCCGAGAACAGGTCTGACACTGTTCCTAAATGATTAAACTTATGTGGGGGAGGTACCGGAAGAAGTGGACCGATATAGTCCACATTGAATTAGATGTAATTTTGGAAGTAGGATTACAATGTGCAAATAAAGGACCAAATCGAGGACTCCCTATAACCCTTTTCAGTGTCAGTAATAATTTCTACCCATATTAAAACATTGGTAAATGTTGAATATAATCGACAAGTGGACTGTGGGCTTAAGAACCATAGTTGGTGGTGGCAGGGTTTTTACAGTTTTAGGGTAATTAATTATCTCAGTCAGTATGGACTTACCCCCAATAACACATTATGCTGCCGTAATATGAGTCGCGAGGACTAGCTGCTGGAAAATATTCGCAACGATCTTAGACATGTCCCTAAACTGCACGTTTTCGAAAAATATTGAAATTTTGGGTGAGTACCCCAAGGAGTGGACCGATATTGTCCATACAGACACTCCAGTTGGTCACCTATGAAAAGCATTACATCGCTGTAATCTGGAAAAATTAGCAAACTATCCTCGAACAGCCCTTAAACTGAATTTTAGCAAAAATATTGAACTTTTGTGATTGAGGTACCCGAAGATGTTTTGCAATATACACCATCTTGGAACGTGATTTGTACGAAATCAATTCGTAAGTTTTCGTCGTCATCAGTCGTTTGAATTACTTTGAGCGTTTGGGTCATTATCTCAGGATCTATGCACTTGCCCCCGAAAATAATTATAACCTCGTGAATGGGACCACGAACAGAAACTGCTGCAAGAAATTCAAGAAGTGTCCCTAGACGGGGGAGATACCCGAATAGTGGACCGCACTTCCCACCTTCGAACTTAAACTACGTTTGTACAAAATATTACGAAAGCAAAATGTTGGACCAAATCGGTTAATCCGTTCCAAAGTTATCGAGTGCTCTAGCCAGACAAGGTTAAATTGACGCCAAATTGTCTGAAACGGATTTCGTGCAAACATACTTGGGGTCTAAAACCATTATTTCGATGAGGCACATTTTGAACATGCCTTTTGAGTTTAAACATGCAATTCTGTTGCGGTATGTATTGTTTAGTTATGTTTTCAAAACATTAATAATGTCAACTACGAAAAATATAAAAGGATTGCCTGAAAATTGCCAGTACGAGCAATTTTTCCACATCTATTCCCCTTACGTGTCTCTCCTTCAAACTGACACTTGCCGCAAGTAAACTTGTCTAAGTCCCAATTTTCATTGAGCGAATTTCTTTGCGGCAATTTTTCTCGTTCCATTTTAAAGTTGCCTCTTGCGTCTATATAAAATAAAACAATAAAAATAAAAGGAATAAAATGGGTACTTCATAGATCAAACTCATTTTTAGAAGACTATTTTGTGTGAGAATTCATATACATATCGTTCTTTTACTCAAAGGGTGTCACATCTCAAACAATCAAGCCATATCATTAAGCCAATTTGAATCTCCATTGTCCCTTCGGGATGTTGTAGAACATATCGCTCATTTACTCAAAGAGTGACATATCTCAAAAAACCAGTTTAAAAAAAGCCTTTTAAGTTGGCGACTCAAATTTGACTTCCCAACCTATACACATTATCACACAAACAAGTAAGAAAGTATCAGTAAGCTGCGCTGACGGAGATATACATACCTTAAATCATTGACTAAAAAAATAAATAAATAACACAATAATTATATATGTATGTATATTGATTTGGTATCACGAGTTTGCTTCAAAATTTGTAGGTACCGTAATGTGGGGTTATACCAAACTTCTTCGTAGTGAACTTGAAATATTAAATTACGTTAAACTAACCCCCATTATTATGTCTTCTTTTGTTATTTATTTATAGCGTTCCTTTAAACATGATGACTGAATTTCACGGATGAACTTCTTGGCATTAACTTTCAAAGTAAAAATTATATTTTAATGCCTATAAATTGCAGCCTGTTTCTGTATGTCGAAACGAAAAAAGTGTTCGAATGAAACACGTCCAAACTTTCGAAGACATACGTTTACCTTTGCTTTTGCTGCAAACAAAAAACTAATTTGAACAAGTAAGAACGGTGTTAAGTTATACCCTCCACCACGAGTTGTGTTAAAGTGGAATAGAACAATTAGTTTCCGTACCGTTCCGTACCGTTTTATGGGTGCCATATGAAGGCGTGGACCTATAACAACAAATTTCAGGTTGAAAGTTGTGTGCCCTAAATGAAGACTAAATACGAAATTTCAGCCATTTCCGTGGAATATAGAGGCCACAACCTTCAAAATACCGAAAATCGGGAGGTACCGTTCTATGGGGGCTATATGAAGACGTGGACCTACACCAAAAAACTTCAGGTGGAAAGTTCTATATACCCAACTATAACTAAATACCAAATTTCAGCCATTTTGGTGGGTAATGAAGCTAAAACCTCCAAAATACCGTTTTATGGGGGCTATATGAATGCGTAGACTTATATCAACAAATTTCAGGTGGAAAGTTTTGTACACCCAACGATAACTAAACAACAACTTTCAGCCATTTTGGTAGGACAATGAAGCTAAAAACCTTAAAAATACCGAAAATCGGGAGGTACCGTTCTATTGGGGCTATATCAAAACGTGGACCGATATATCCCTTTTTCAACACCAACCATCATGCAAGTAATAAAAACTTCTGTACCAAATATTGACTCTCTATCTTTAAAATTGCGAAATGTATCTTGATTTCAACAGACAGACGGACGGACATTGTTAAATCGACATAGATATTTATGCTGATCAATAATATATATATACTTTATTTATATATACTTTATTTCGACGAATATTTCGATGTGTTACAAACGGAATGACAAATTTAATTATACCCTCCATATTGTGGAGGGTATAAAAATAGAGTTTGGTAGTATTCTTTCTTTCAACATACAGAAACAGGCAGTTGGTTTAATTTGCGTTTTCAAATCCATACAATAGTAAATTAACACACTTTCGGTTGATATTAACCCGTGCCAACAAAACGATCTTTGTAATTTGTGGATTTTTTTCGTTAACTCAAAAACCGATCTTTATTTACTTCCTTGGATCCAAGCTCGAATTTTCCGGATTTTCATTAATGTTTGTAAAATTCGTTTTTTAGCCACAACTATGAACTGGTAAAGTTTTTACATCAAAACGTCTTTTTTGAACTCCTACCCCTAAATGTTTTCCATTTGATTCAAAAGCCTTATACATGAAATGTTATGGCAATCGGTTAATGTTAACCCGTACCAACATAACGATCTTTAAGTCCTAGGTACTTTGTATAGGATCCAAACTCGAATATTCGTCGGGGGATTTTCATAAAGGATTGAAAAAAATCGTTTTTTAGCCACACAATGACCCCAAGACCATTTTATGTTTCAGTTGGTTGGCCACCGCTTGCTTCCACCTTTGTTTATTGGAATTTCCTAAAAAGAATGAGAAGTGTATTATGTCTAATTTTATTAAATTAAAAATACATTTACCTCATTATTAAATTTTTGCTACAATTGTTTGTCCATTGTCAAAATGTTAACAAACAATTTCGAACACACTTGCAATTTTTGGTATTTTATTTAGAGTTGCTTATTTTTACATGCTTAGAATGCAACACTGTATTTGAGCTGGTTGTGAAATAAGAGCATATTTACATTAGAGCATTTTGTCTGGTTAATTGGGCATTTATACTGTTGAAGGTTAACCCACTGAATTTGATAGATCCATTAATTAATTTTCCTCTTACATATACCATTTTGAAACTGGTTTATATTGACGAAATCGAGTGGATTTCAGCTGACAATTCCTTTCGTATACGTCAAATGAAAACTCATCTGAAATCCATTCGGTTTCATTTGACATTTGAGCAATGGAATACATACATACCCAGCAAAAAGTTTGCATCCACGGAAGCAGTTAAATCACTGGTGCAAGTGTCACGAAGTGCTTCTTTTTCTATGAATTCCTCAGTGAATTTTACAAGGGAGCGCGCAGAAAGGAAGCACTCCATTTTGCTTCCGCAGCACGCAGTTAGGAAGCACTCCATTTTGCTTCCGCAGCACGCAGCTAGGAAGCACTCCATTTTTACAATTTTTACCACTTTTACGAGTTTTGCGTTCCCGTACACAAAATTTGTATGAAAATCGTTTACGACTTTTACCACTTTGTAAAGTACGGGAACAGGCCATTAATAAGACATTTTAATTTTATTCTTATAGGCCGTTTATATATAACAAGGTTAACCCAGTGGGTCTGGGTTTCAAATGTCATTTCCATACTTCAAACAAATCCTCATAAAGAAGGTTAACCCTGCAAAAACTATAATATAAACGCCGTATTACTTTAATTTCATTTGTTGAATGAAAATTGAATTTTTTATCGTTTATACATAAAAGTGCTTGTTGGATGTAATCCAAATGTGAGGAAAAGGATTGCCTTTTTCATTAGTCCACTGGAAGCGCATCCATGCATGTAATGAAATCCTCACTCCAACTTGCACCACTTCCATTTTTTTTTGCTGGGTATGTTCCCACGACACCACTTGTAGAGAAGTTTTTCATGGCTTAAATACTCAGGAAATGTCGCCAGCATTACTGAGGGGGAATTTTGCCACCGTTGAAAATTTGATGTTGCTTGGCCTGGGATTCGAACCGCAAACCTTCTGAGTGCAAGGCGGACGTGCTAACCATTGCACCACGGTGGCCCCAATGGAATTGACAGTTGAAATCGAGTGGATTTTATAAATGTAAACCAAGCATTGGTTTAACCACACTTACATCTTGCTCTTTTTAGTTAAAACGCTTTCGTTTAGATTATAAATCTACTCGATTTCAATTGCACATTCCATACCGTATGCGCCCAATAAATCCGCGTTATAATGCTTGGTTTACATTTACGAAATCCACTCGATTTCAACTGTCAAATCCATAGGTTAAACGTCAAATGAAATCCAGATGAGATTTTATTTGACGTTTGAGCTATGGAATTGACAGTTGAAATCGAGTGGATTTCGTAAATGTAAACTTAGCATAAGTATGTGAAAAAGAGAGATTTCGTAAATTTTAACCTGTAGCTGGTTTACATTACGAAAGCGAATGGATTTCAACTGTCAATTCCTTTGCGTATATGTCGAAGGTGACATTAGAGTGGTTTCTTAATCGAGGAACTCGATTTAAGGGTTCTTAAATCGAGTTCCTCACTACAGCAACTTCATGATTTTACTCTAGTAAATCGACCTAGGAACCCTGGATTTCACGAAATTGTTCCCAGCAAAAAATTTTGGATGTTGTGCAATTGTAGTTATGATAGTCCAACAGAGTTATGAAAAATGCACTCCGTTCGATACATTTTATAAGCAGTTGCTGTAGAGATCCCTACAGAAAAAATCAGTTGGTTGATCCCTACACATTTCTTCAAAAGATAAACAAGAGTGTATACATTTCGAAGAATTTGTTATAAAATAAAGAAATAACAACTTAAGTTGCGAAAATTTTTGCTGTAATTCACGAGACGGAAATTTTTAATGGAGTTGGAGTCCATGTCGAAAGCTGAACTAGTGATGGGAAGGCAACATAAAAAACCTTTAGGATGATGAACAAAATCAGTTGCGCTTGGATTAATTGGAGATCGGAGAAAGTAAAATCAAATGTGATTGAATTTAATGGAAACTTTTTTTAATTTGTGTTTATATAATAAAGTTCTTTGTGTTCTTGTTTTATACAAATATTAAATGCATTTTATTTTCTTTGGGATACTTTGCAATGGCTTGCATTTTAATTGCATCTTTGAACTGATTAAAAATGCAATAAGAAGAGTGCCTTTAAATTCAATCCAAAACACTACATCAAAAGCTGTGATTTGGATCGAAAATGGAGTGCATCCTAGCTGCGCGCTCTCTTGTAATATTCATAAGTGAATTCATAGGAAAAGATGTACTCCAACGGCAAATGTACCGTACACTTGTAGTGATTCAACTGCATCCGGGGATGCGATTTCAACTGTCAACTCCATTTCTGATACGTCAAATGAAATCCAATGGATTTCAGATGAGTTTTTATTTTATTTATTTACTTTGTAATTGAAGCCCAATTATATCTACCTATATGTGTCGGTAACTCGAAAAATTACTGAATTCCACTACTGTTGTGCAATCCTTCAATAAATTTTTTGAGTTACCGACTAAAGTCGTTAAAATTAAAATGCTTGTAATTTCGGTAATTAACGATACTTTTCGGTAAGTTACTGACTTTTTAATGTTACCGATATTTTTCGGTAACTCAAAAAATGAGTTTCAGAATCGCACTACTGGAGCTTGACTCTTGTTCTATGAAAATTTTGAATGAAAAGTATTTTCTTTATCAAATTGTTCATTGACATTTAGTTCCTTTATAAATGTTTTCATTTCAAATTTTCATAGAACAAGAATTAATACACGGTTTACATATAACCGGATTTAACAAACCGACTGGGTTTTAAATGTCAATTCCATTGCTTATATTTCAAACAAATCCTCTCAAAGAAGGTTAACCCTGCAAAAAGCTTTAATATAAACAGCATATAAGCCCCCGATTTAATTTATTTAGAATAGATGTACTTCTAGACGTAACTTTTACGCAAAATAAGGATAGACAAATTTACCCCATAAAAGGCTATATACACTAGAGTTTGTTGTCATGATATATTGCTCTGTTTCGATATATTTGACATAAAATATATTAAAACACCCGTCAAACACATATTTGGAGAACCTTTGCCATTGTGATATGCCTTAGTGTAAACATACTTTAATATTGATAAATACGTCGTACGCCAAAATGAAAATAACCGAGTACCGAGTACTATAATCATATGCAACCATATAGAAGTAGTTGTGCCATTTTAATGACACCATTATCAAGGTAGATGCATTAGTCCACCAGTAGTGGGATACTCTAACGCATTTTTTGGTTACCGGCAAAAATCGATCAAATTAAAATGACAAATTATGAATAAGAAGTTTAAATAAAAGTTGACATCACTGTTGGTATCGGTAGAACTTTGCGACTACTTTTTATTGGTCGCTAACTTACCGAATAATATCGGTTATTACCGAAATTATAAGCATTTTGATTTTAACGATTTTTGTCGATAACCAAAAAATGCGTTAGGGAATCCCACTACAGATCGAAGATATGAACTTTTAATATTTTACGTCGAAAATTATCGCTAAATAAACTGTTATAGGTGGAGTGTATTATAAGTCTAATAGTACGTTTAGACTTACAAATTCCACTCGATTTCAAATGTCAATTCCATAGCGCATATGATAAATCAAATCGAGTGGATTTAAAACTATGATTTATTTGACGAATACACTGTGAAATTGACATTGGAAATCGAGTGGATTTATAAGTCTAAACCTACTACAAACGTACGTACAAAACTCACGGAGAATTTTCATTCAGAATAATTAATTTCGGGCTTAACTCTAGTAATTTTTCCATAGGTAGATACTGTTGCGCTGATCACGGGAATGTAAATTCTTGGGAGAAGGACCCGGTTATCCTGTTATTTGACCCGAAACTCCGGGTACAAAAACCGGGTTAGACCCAGCTCTATTGAGCCGATTCCTACAAAATGGGTGTCATTGGAAAGCTTACAGAAATACCTATCAAACAAGTAGCGATAGATATAGAATGATAGTGTTACTTTCATGCGTTCAGGTGATATAGTCCAGAAACCGATTTTTGGATTTTCCCATAAAACCCTCAAAAAGTCAAAATGGGTCCCTTATGGCTGCTCGCTTAATGTGTACCAGATTATAGCACTCAATTTTACCTTTCCAAAATGGTGCAATATGTTGTAAAATGTTCGCTAGATCCAGAGATATGGACCTTAGAATCTTGACATCCCGGTTCTGTTGGGCTCATTTTTTTACAATATAAGTACCTAAAAACAACATTTTTTGGGCTATATCTCCTGAACACCTGAAAATAATCCCACTGTATGACCACTTGTTGGATAGGTATTTCTATAAGCTTTCCTTTTTGTAGGAATCGGTTTTGTAGAGCTGGCTCTAAACCGGGTTTTGTACACGGACTTTCGGGTCAAATAACCGGATAACCTGGTCCGTCCCCCAAGAAAATTATACATTCCCTTGATCAGCGCAACTGTATGTACCTATGGAAGAAATTTCAAAAAAAATCGGAGAGTTTTTACTAAACTAGAGTTTAAAATTTTTGTTGCAGCAATTCACCTGTCCATCTACCTTTTTTATTGTGTCATGGACAATTTGTATGAAATCATTGTATCAATGTATAAATTTGATCATTTTCCTCGAACTTTCAATTTAACAAATCAATAAGAAACAATTTAATTTATAGCGATGTTTTTTAATAGGAAATTATCTTTGGTAAGTAAAATTTTAACAGATTGCCCAGAATACAAAAAGTAAAATGTTTTCTTTCAGATGGAGCAACATAAGACAAAAACATCATTTGATGGGATGATTCAAGGATCTCATTCAATGTCATATTGTACATACATGTTGTTTGACACATTCGTACAAAAGATACTAAATGCTGGGCATAAGTTGAATATACGGACCGGATAAAAAAATTCGGTTTGAAGGAAAATTTTGTTCGCGTTAGCCGAGATTTGTTCCTGTCCACAGGAGAAAGTCTTAAATCCCCGGCTATATATGAAAAAATTTCGATTTAAAATATACATATCGTCAAAACAAACGGATTTTTTGAACTTTCGGAGCCTATATCTCGGGAAGTATGGACTTCCTGCCCATGATATATATATTGGCGTGATCAGCAGTGCATGTCCTATCTGTGGTAAAAATTTCAGGTCGATCCGAAACCAGTCCAAACATTCATCCTGCTCCAAATGCTGTAACATGCAATTAAGCGAACTGACTTTAGTAACCCCGGCTTATGGTGAATGTTTGGAATGGATACGGATCGGTCATGAAAACATTTTCGATTTAAACAAGCATTTTGTTCGGGTATGCGAGATTTGTTCTATTAAAGTAAACTTTTGACAAAATTTTCGGAGCCTACATCCCGGGAAGTATGATATACAGCATCGATTGAGTCCAAACATTCATCCTGCTTTTTGAACTTTGAAAAATTGTGTACAGATTTCGTAACTTTTGTGCCAGACACTGAAAATAACACATGAAAATATTTTAGCTTTTAGGAGAGAGCTGAGGTGAATGAGCTCCCTTTCTCCCTTCTTATCCATAAGCTCAAAACATTTTCATGAAAATTTTCATAGTCTGGCACAAGAGTTACTTCTCACTTTTAGCCACCCCTCGCGAAAATATTTGAAAATGTCAGGGTATATGCTAGTTAAATGAGCCCCGAGTTATGTAATGTCAATATTGATGTGAAATTTTAAATAAAATAATATTTATGGCCGGTTTCACTAAGGCGTTTCGAATACAAATTCGAATTACAACCAAACTCATGTTATTGTACAATTTTTGTATGATAAAAATGAACGACATATTTTTTAAACAGACAGAGGTTTGGTAGTAGCTTGTACCAATTTTTATTAGAATCGTCTTAGTGAAACAGGTATTCTAATACTAATTGGTACAAAAGGTAACACGGTATATACCGAAGAGGTAAAGATAAATTTTAATGGGGTCACTGTTCCTGTCTAACGGTGAGATATGGTTATGAGTGATGAAGTTTGTTCTGATTAAGAGTTTTGACTAATGATATGCATATGTATTTATTGTGTTCTTATACATATTACCCTCCCCCAATATGTAAATTTTTCTTCTTTGGGCATTCATATGAATAAATATAAAAAATATGAATAAATAAATAAAAATAAACAAAATCTGTGTCAGTTTGATTGTTGGATTTAGCGGTGGCATAGGCCTTTGTTGGAGCTCTGATATACCAAGGCTAGTTTAAATAACCCGTATTCATAATCTACTTCACTTGGAGACCTTATGGTCCATTGTGTTCATTCTATAGAGTGTTAAAAAATGAGTTAACAAAAATAGGTAGTGTGGACAGAGAGAAGTTGTTGACGAATTTTAAGGAAGATCTTAAACATCTTAGGTTCTTCATTTGGAGAGGATTGGCCAAATTGTCTTGGTGACTTTGCAGTTTGATTCGTTAAACCAAATCGTATCAATGGTTTTAGAAAGTACTTGGGTTATTAGGATAAAGCTAAAAGCTTAAAATTTGGATGAGCTTCAAGGGTACTTCTTAAGTGGGTTTTGGAATGGAACAAAAATCAATATTCCGTAAAGGAATAGACATAGAACTCTGAAACTTGGCATTAGAGTGACTGTTGATTGATGTATAATGATGAGATATGGAGTTGGTTTTGAAAATACGCACTATAAGAATACGAAAGGTAGTTTTCAGATAGAGTAATATTTCTGAATTGGGGTCGTATTTGGTATGTTGGTTTGAGATATGGATATGGTTTGGAAATGCGTAGTAAAAGTTTTTGAAGTTACCTTAATTGGTGTGTAGGGGTGAGAAGTCGATAAGTACCAAATGGTACTAAGGGCCTGTTCATGTATGTCGATAAGAAAACGAATGCGGAAGAAAAACTACCAAATTTGAGTGTGTATTTCAAATTTGTTTTTTGTTTTGAAGCAAAAGCAAATGAAATAATATTTCAAAAACTAAAGTTTGGGTGTCTTTCATGCGCACACATTTTCGTTTCGAAATACATAAACTGGGGGTAAATGTTGATATTGGGTTTAGGTCTAAGTACTGGAATTCTGATATTTGGTCTTAGAGTAACATTTAGTGTGGAGGGTTGAGATATGTCGATGTTTACATTAGGCAATTTTCCTTGCGGCAATTGTCAGTTTGATGGAGAGAGGGGTGAAGAATATGGTATGCCTCTATGTACCCTCTCTCACCGACAAGCTGACAATTGCCGCAAGGAAAATTGTCTAATGTAAATATGGACTATGGAAGTTGTTTTGAAAAGTACAAAATTTTACAGAATTTGGTAAAATTTGTTTTGGTAAACTAACTTTAAGTAAAAACCGCTAACATCTGGGAAGTTTTTTTGCGGATTCTGAAACAGCAATGTTCATGGATGAGAAACATCCAAAAACAAGAAAAAAAATGCTGGACGGATTTTTAAATAAGTCGCGGTCAAACTTCACATTTTTAGGTTTTCGTGATTTAGCTTGGAAACCGCAAGTCCTATCGAAATGGAGATACAGAAAATGTAACTACGAAAATTTTCTAGAGGAATGACGTTTATTATTGGTTCCCAGGTTGTACCATTTTTGAGATAAAGAGCTCATGTTAAATTTTTAATTTTTTTTTTGCTATTGTTTCGCGATTTTGCTTGAATGCGGCAAGCCTTATAAATATCTGTGAAAATTCTCTTATAGCTGTGAAAATTCTCTATAAGACCGGATTATGTAATTTTTCGTAGGTTGTACCATTTTTTTAGATATATAAGTTTAAGTTGGGAAATTGCAGTCATGACGTTTTATAAGGAGACGATACAGAATTGAATTGTCCCAATTGGAACTTCTATATCTCAAAAACGGTAAAACCGACGAGAATACTATAAAGTTCAATGAAGTAGAGAATTTTCATAGCTACAATATTTTCTTTTGTTGCATTTCGATAGGACTTTCCAGTTTCCAAGCAAAATCGTTAAAACCTAAAAGGCCATTAAAATGCCAACTTGAATCGCGATTTATTTAAAAAGCGCTCTGGCGATTTATTTAAAAAGCGCTCTGGCGATTTTTTGTTTTTTATTTTTCTCATATATGAACATTGCAGTTTCAGAATCTGCAACAGTTTTCCAGGTGTAAGCACCTTCAATTTTAAGTTGCTTCAAGAGCACCGTGAAGTATTAGTGGTGCTATCAATAGAGGTGGAATTCGGAAATTTGGCATTATAGTCGCTGTTGGTGTGTAGGGTTGAGAAATGGATGTGGTTTTGATATACGTACCATACTTAATGACACAGCATTTGTTTCAAATTGTTATTGCCTAAAGGGGTAGAGCTGAAATTGTTAAATTGGTATTAGTAGCAGTTGGAGTTACGAGTGGAGATAAGGAGGAAGTTTTGGAAATTCGTACTTATGTATACGAAAAGTATTAAATCGCGGTTGGGATATAGTTTTGGATATGAGGATGTAATTATAAGTACTAAATTTGGTACCGTTTTGGTATTGGGCTAGGGAATATGTAGAAGTGGAATTCCGATTTATTATTTGTCTGGTTCACTGTTAGCGGTGGTCGTACAATAAGTGTACTAGAAGTATTAAATAATACTAAATATTGAAACAGTGATATTGAGTGAACCGTTAAATGAAATTTATTATGAGGGTCACTGTTGAGATTGGATCAGCATGTTTATTAAAATTCGCTTTAAATGTATGAAAGGTTTCTACATGTAATACCATTGGCATTGGGTGAACAAGAAGAGCTAAAACTGTAAAATGTCAGTTAAGGTCCTGATTTTTGAAAATTGTACTGAACTGCAAATTTGATTATATTTTAACGCGAATTCTGTTTCTAAATAATACGCTGTAGGTAAAAAAGTCAAACGTATCTTATCAACAATTTTTTATTCTGAACGTTATAGTAAGTTCATTTGGCAACCCAGATCTATGCAGCTAATGTTTTACAAGAAGGTTTTCACCCCTGATAATAAAAAAGGCACAAAAAATGTCTCAAAAAATAACTGTTATATAGGGTAAAAATTTTTGAATAAATGTTTTCTATATTTTGATATAACAAATTTCAAAAAACGGTTGGAAAATAGGGATAAAATCTTAAAAATACCCACATCGCTTTTGATGTGTAGGGGAGTAAGTATTCCTTTTTCGCATACGAAGTAGCGGGCATTTTGCTAGTTTTTATGTATTCGAGTGATTTATGACTATATTATGTATTGCGCAACCATACTTTAATTGCGTTGTAAAGGCCTCGTCACGTAAGACGTTTTCTGGCTGGCTGAAGTCATCGGCTGGCATATTTGGTAAATGAACAAAAGGAAAATGGTAACATATGATAACTATCATGGTTTAATAAGAAAGGTTAGCCAAAGCTTTATGTCAATTTAAATTTTTTTCATTCGAGTATGCCTAAAACTTCAATACAATATAAACAAACTGTGTATGTGTGTGTGGTGTTTGAATAATATGCCAAACAATTTTAAAAACAATCGAATTCAATGATTTTTAAAATTGTTTTTAGATCATTTATGTGGAAGAAATTGGTGAGATTTGCATTGAAGCAATCAGTTTATCATATTCACAACTCGATTATGTAGAGAAAACTTAACTCTTCATTCATTTTTCGCGTTTTTTATAAAATGCTCAAAAAATACATTGTAAACAAACCCACTTTTATTTTGAAGTTTTAGGAATTCAAGAAAAACAAGGGTTCTATAGATTTTTTCATTTAAATCTACCTCTTTACTTATACCATGATAACTATGTTATCATTTTCCTTTTGTTCATTTACGAATACGCCAGCCGATGATGCTGACTTCACAAGTCATGCCGCTTATGTGACGAGGCCTTTAGTTGTAATGTCACCAACTTCACAAAGCATCCAACCACTAAAACACCAACAAATAATTATATTACTGTATTTTATTAATTTTATTTGAATTTATGTTTATTGAAAGTGTAAAGTTTATAATTTCGGCAGGCTGTTTCTTAATACAACATCTTCTATTTTCGAAAAAATTACCTTGCTTAGATGTTCCATATGGTAGCAACTTCCATCGATCTAAAAAAAATATAAATATCAAAAAATGTTCTTTGCAAGTGATTCTGTGAGAAATTTATCTTTTAGAACCCAACTGCACCATTAAATTAAAACAAAAATTATTATTCTTTTATAGTTTGGTTTATTAACAAACTTTTTAAAGTTAAATCATACATTTAAATAAAATTTTGTTAATTTATAATAAGACAATATTAAATTATACAATTTTAATTTTTTTTAAATAATTAAAAATAAGTACCAAAAATAACGTTTCAGATTCGTATACAAAATAAATTATTGTATATGGGTTTATAAAATTTTAGTTTTGAATGATTCTAGCCAATGTAGTTCCTTTTTAGTTAATTATTAATACAGAAATAATATCACTGCGACAATATTTCGTACATTCCCACCAGTTTAGAACAACATAAGGTAACCATGAAAGTTTTATATAAATTTTTAATGTGGTTATATTCTGGTGAAAATTGTTATAAGACTATTAGAAACCGACATCTTTATAATACTTTATATGTCCACAAAATAGGAATCATAACTCGTTCTTTATCCTTAAATACTAAATTTGGTAGTTCTAATATGTATCTATTAGAAAAAGTTTTGATTATATATACATATATTATATATACATATATTTTAAAGTCTCATTTCTTTAATGTAATTTATAACATTTTAATTAAATTTGATTGTTTGATAGTTGTCCACGCTAGAGTGAATTTCATAAAATTAGGCGTCCTTAGATCGATTCACCACCACATCAATTTCATGATTTTTCTATGGAATTCGATCCAGAAACGCACTGTGGACTGCGACAAATAAATACTACAAATAAAAATACATAACAAGTTTCTTTCAGTCTCATATAGAATTTTAGTTCAGAATGTTTTGATTCCATGAATATATATATATGTGTTTTTTTTTTAAATTAGTACTAAATAAAAATACTATCGATACGATTAAATTATATATGTATGTACATTCCGTATGCACAAGATATTAGCAGTGCGACAGTGACACGTACAAACATTGAAAAAATTTGAACATATGTTGAATGTCGAACAAAATGATTGAACCACCAAGAGCTTTGGCTAAAAAGGTAAAGAATATTTGTTTATGCTGAATTCCTACATCAGAGCTCTATGTCTACAAAAAATTGTTATACCAATCTTTAAATTTTATAAGCATTACTCATCCGTAATCTTTAAGTCTGAACAACATTTATGTTCCCAAAGGGGATCATATAATGAACCTACGACATTCGATGGTGGTTTCGAACAGCTTATATTATAGATACTTTAACTCATTTTTTGGTTACAGACTAAAATCGGTAAAATTAAAATGCTTATAATTTCGGTACTTAACGAAATTTATTAAACAAAATATAGGTCCCGCCAAATCCTACCGATAGTAACAGCGCTGTAAACTTTTATTGGTATTTTTCATTCATAATTTCGCGTTTTTACTTCACAGATTTTTGCTTGTAACAAAAAATGAGTTTCAGAACTGCACTACAGAAGATAGTTTGAAACAGAATATGGAGGGAGTTTGGAGTTGGCAACTTTTTCAGCTTTTTTCCACAATGGAACTTTTCAAGAGACATGAAGAAATGGTTGAACTATGGACAATATAATTGCTACTCAAAATAATATATTGGGATTTGTGAGTGAAATCGGACACATTTTAAAAAGTGGTTTTTGATTTCTTTTATTTTTGGTAATGCGGCTCATCAGCAAAACACTTCAGTATATTTTCAGATATTTATAATAAATGGTTCCAAAGATATCGCGCATTGAAAATTTAGAACTCTGTACAAATTATATGCAAAAAAAAAAATAGTTTCAAAATTTCTTTAATATTGGTCCAAATAGAAAAAAAGTAGTTTTTGTTCTTTTATCAGCAATCTAATAAACAATAGAAAAAATTAACAGAGAGCTTGGATCCAATTTTCGAGATTTAATATTTAAAATTATCAGTGATTGTACTCTTCGATTTCCTTAAATTTTTCTATTAAACTATGATTTATTACAAACATTTTAAGTCTTAATTGGAAGTGGGATTCTATTCTATTTTTTCTAATTTTTTTATTTTGCCATGAAATTTTTACCTATATATCACTGTTCAAAATGTGTTATTTATAAAAATGAAAAATAATAATATTAATAAATAAAAAGTTCTGTTGCTATAATAACAAATGTTTCACACTGGTATAAAGGAGAAACTTTAGTGACAATTAAAAACAAATTATAAAAAAATAGTAATTATTCGAATCCCACTACCAACTAGGACTTAAAATGTTCGTAATTAATCGTAGTTTAATAACAAAAAAATTTAAGAAATTCGTAGAGTGATAAAAATTTATTTTAAATATTTCATCCAAGCACACTGTGAATTTTTTATATTTTTATTAAATAGCTGGATAAAACAAAATACAAAAATTGTTTCTATTTGGAACAAAGAAGTTATGAGTATAGTCTTTGCAGAATTCTTTTCAAGGCCCTATATCTCTGGAACCGTTAGTCAACAAATCTGAGAATATACTGAAATAGTTTGCTGATGGGCAGCATGAACACTAGGGTTATAACTTTTTGCACTTTTTTGCAAATATCAAAAATACCACCACATACCAGTGTAGAGCATGGAAAACTATTATGAAGTACGGTGTCAATTTTTCTCTATCGCGAAAAAAGTTTCCGCACCAAATGCATTGAAGTTCAGTAATGCATTTTTTAATTTTAGTTGTTATGACAACATATTTGCTTTTAATTAAAATTTTTATTTTTTTGCAATCTAATTTAAAATCATTCAGCGTTATGGTCCAATTTGTTCTCAAATCGCGCCATTTCGGAGCATTTTAGGAATTTTTGACACTGTTGCAATAATGGTGTTTTCTTTATAAACTCGTGAATTTTATGTTTATATTTATTTACCTATCGGACAAGAGAATTTGGTGTCATTTGCAACAAATTTGCGAAAGTTACAGACAGTTTTTAATGACTTTGCCTGTGAGAATTGTATTTTTCTATGAATATTTATTCAAACAAAGCAAATTTAAAATTATAAGTTGAAAAAATATCAAAAGGGTTTTAGTAATTACAGTCGGCGCGGAAACTTTTCCCACCAAATCGATCTTAGAAACGCGTTTTCATTATTAGGACAAAATTCCCTACGTGTTACTGGTGTTGTATTTTTGTAAAAAACATATACGATTCTCACAAAGTTAACAAAAACAGCCTGTAATTTTCGCGACTTCGTTGCAAATGACCCCATATTCTTTTGTCCGGTAGGTACAAAAAATATAAACATAGATGATTGTGGTCTTTGATGCATCTTATCTCTAAAAATCCACGATGATGAAAAATCTGTAAAAATCCACACTGAATGCGGTCAAAATCTGTTAAAATCCACGCTGATTGCGCTTGAAATCTATAAAAATCCACACTGATTGCGGTTCTGTAAAATCAAAAAAATCTTTCAAAAGTCCACGTAGATGATTGTGGTCTTTGATGCATCCAAAAGATCTGTAAAAATCCACGATGATGAAAAATCTGTAAAAATCCACACTGAATGCGGTTAAAATCTGTTAAAATCCACGCTGATTGCGGTTGAAAATTGGAAATATCCACACTGATCGTGGTTCTGTAAAATCAAGAAAATCTTTCAAAAGTCCACGTAGATGATTGTGGTCTTTGATGCATCCAAAAGATCTGTAAAAATCCACGATGATGAAAAATCTGTAAAAATCCACACTGAATGCGATCAAAATCTGTTAAAATCCACGCTGATTGCGGTTGAAATCTGTAAAAATCCACACTGATTGCGGTTCTGTAAAATAAAAAAAAAAACTTTCAAAAGTCCACGTAGATGATTGTGGTCTTTGATGCATCCAAAAGATCTGTAAAAATCCACGATGATGAAAAATCTGTAAAAATCCACACTGAATGCGGTCAAAATCTGTTAAAATCCACGCTGATTGCGCTTGAAATCTATAAAAATCCACACTGATTGCGGTTCTGTAAAATCAAAAAAATCTTTCAAAAGTCCACGTAGATGATTGTGGTCTTTGATGCATCCAAAAGATCTGTAAAAATCCACGATGATGAAAAATCTGTAAAAATCCACACTGAATGCGGTTAAAATCTGTTAAAATCCACGCTGATTGCGGTTGAAAATTGGAAATATCCACACTGATCGTGGTTCTGTAAAATCAAGAAAATCTTTCAAAAGTCCACGTAGATGATTGTGGTCTTTGATGCATCCAAAAGATCTGTAAAAATCCACGATGATGAAAAATCTGTAAAAATCCACACTGAATGCGATCAAAATCTGTTAAAATCCACGCTGATTGCGGTTGAAAATTGGAAATATCCACACTGATCGTGGTTCTGTAAAATCAAAAAAAAATCTCTCAAAAGTCCACGTAGATGATTGTGGTCTTTGATGCATGCTAAAGATCTGTAAAAATCCACGCTGATTATGGTCTTAAATCTGAAAAATCTCTATAAATCCATTATCGTGATTGTGGCCTAGGATTGCTCTATAAAATCTGTAAATGCGCTCTTTGTGGCCTAAATTCCGAGAATCCGCGCTGATTGTGCTTAAAACCCAATAAATCCACACTGACGGTTGTAGTTTTTGAATGTTTTTAAAATTTTGTAAAAATCCACGTTGATTGTTTTTGGAAATCTGTACATATCCACGCTGATATTGGCCAACGATATTTATGAATCAGCCAAACGGTCGTCTAATGCTTTTTCTAAATTTTTTTGAAATGTAAGTTGATGCTTGTGATCTCTAATTGGGCTTTAGTAGAAATTAAATGCATTCAACATACAGCCAGTTGTCAAAAGAATGTTAACACTTCACAAAAAATGTTTAATTGCATAATTACACCGGTATAATGATATAATAAATATAAAGCACTAATGCAATTTTTAAGTGTTTAGTGGTGAATTAAAATCCCAAAACTATTAGGCCTTGTATAAGTATAATTATGAAATAAACGAAGATTGATAAAATAATCCAAAATTTAAATTAAATTAATAGTATAATTTAATAGTATCAAATTATTTAAAAAGCCAAAATAAAGGCATGTCAAGCTAAAGAATTAATAAAATGTTTTAATTTTGGGAAGAAAGTAAACTTTCTTTTGACTCTTAAAATGTTGGGTTACTGTATCAATCTTCATTTATCTCATAATTAGGCTTATGCAAGACCTTATATTTTCTGGATTTTAATTCACCACTAAACACTTAAAAAAATTGTATTCGTGTTTTATATGTATTATGTCATTATACCGGTGTAAATATGCTATTAAATACTTTTTGTAAGGTGTAAACTTTCTTATGACTCTGACTGCATGGTCATATTTTTTCAATTGTTGCTCATAGCAGTGCCACACAGCTTTTATTTTGCGCTCTATTGTTCATGTTTGAGTCAATAACAATTGACAATTTTTTATTTTTAATTATCCAATATTAAATTGTTTGTATCTCTGTTTATGTTTCCAAAAAGTATTTAAATATATGTATGTTTTTAAATTTTTAGATTGAAATACTTGATTAGAAAATACACTAATTATAATAAATTGATAAAGAAATAAATTCTGCGATTACTTTCCTGCAGATGATTTTCTCCTTTGGTTGTCGATCCATGTTTTTAGGGTGGAAGGTTTCCTATTTTTGAGAACCGCATTTTTTTCTATTACGTTTGAGCATTCTTTGAGTGACGGTAGTTTGTTTAAGCTCTTTAAGTCTCCAAAATGTGATGTAATAATATCCACTTCTTCTTCCGTCCATCTACAGCGTTTCGTTTTTCCGAAAGGTGAAGCTAGAATATGTAAAATCATTTGTTATTATATGCTTATTATCTAATTACTATTTAATTACTAATTACAATCTAATTACTATCTAATTAGAATCTAATTAATATCTGCTATTTTTAACGTGATTACTTACTACTACGCTTCCCCTGATTTACCGAATTTGGCTCAATATTGATTTCTGATTCTTCAATGCTATTACTCAAACCTTGATTGTCCATATTAACAGCTGAAATACTCCTTACGTTTGTTTCAATATCGGAAAGAGTATTATCAATCGATGTTCTTATTTCTTTATCGTTTTCATCATCGTAGCCTGCAGCTGAAATCAAAAGTTTGGAAACATCTGTGATTTCGGCTACAGGTACCGGAACTCTGTATATAGACTTATGAATATCTTTATGGTGGCCTAAAAAGTTTGCCAGTCTTTCTACGGTCGATTCTTGTACATTCAACAACGATGTATATGTTGCGATGTGTTTCCTTAATTTTGTGGCTGTTATATTATCAGGTATCGATGCGCCACACGCGGATGAGAATTTTCTTAATAAAGTGCAAGCTCGATAATACTTTTTGGCTGAGCCATATTTTCCAGGTGGAGTGAATATATATGGATTGGATTTTTTAATGCCTGCTCTTTCTCGGAATTTTAAAATTAAATCAATTGCCTTAATGCATAACGGATCAAGGAGAACGCTCACGGTTCTGCCTAATTTTCCTCGAAGAGTTATCCTAACATATTGTTTTGCAAACTCAAGCGATTGTTGAGATATATTTTTTAGCAGACCAGCTTGTAGACTGTCTGTTATTCTTTCTTTATTTTTAAAATTTTCGACTGTTAGTCTTTCAATTTCGCCAGGCCTTCTTCTATTGAATACTTGAATGCTTATAAGTGTTGCTTCGACGAGATCTTTCCAGACTTCAATTGTAAAATTTTCTGTTAATTTCGATACTGAATTCATAATTTGAAGTTTCAAATAATCATATAATTTTTTAATGTCGTTTTTGCTTGGCAAATCTGTACGCTTTGTTCTTTTTTTATTATCTAGGTCCTCCAAAGCCCTTTTGTTCACTTGTGTTGGCGTTTCTTCGACCCAAAGGGAGACAAAATTATCTAAAGAAGCTTTTAAGTCCTCGTTCTGAGATTTAATAAATTCATTGCCTTGAATTTTTGCGCACTTCTTTATTAAGGTTGTCAATGTCGTTGCAACCGCTGGTGTGGCGAAGCCCTTACTAAACTCCCACTTCGCTGTTTTTCGTAAGGCAATCATCGCTTTGTCGAATAAAAATGGTTTATACATGTCTTTCAGCTCGGATACTTCCGGCGCTAATTTTTGAAGCTCAATCTTAAATCTGCCCAAAAGGCGCATATGTGATCTTATTTGATCATGATGATGATCTTGGCAAAGCTTTTCCGACAATCTGTTTCCATAGCGTATAATTAGTTCATCAAAACGAATAGATTTTGTAATTTCATCGTTTCGTAGCACAGGAAATATTTTTGTTTTCATTTCAGGACTTGCAACGTGATGAACGTATTGAGTCACTTTTCTCCCATCAATATAATTTGATCTTGAATTTTTTATTCCGAGGCATTTACGAGAATGTGCACGTGAGGCAAATCTTACATAAAATCCTCTACACTTTGCACAACATACGTAATCATCAGCGTTTCGATTTGCATATTGCCGTTGACGTCTGCTTACTATTAAAAATCCTTGGTTTTTATCACTAGACGTGTTATGCAGGAAATCTCCTTGTTTCCTAATTTCTTCGATTATTTTCAAGCGTTCCCTGCTCTGTTTTGGAAGCGCCATTGCCTGTTTAACCTGTTTTTCATTTCTGTGTTTTAAAAATAAATGACGAGCAAACTTGCATTGCAAAGTCTTACAAAACACGCAAAAGTGTTTCTTAGATGTTTGGTTTGACGATGGGACACATAGTGGTTGGATATTTAGTGGATCAGTAATAAGTTCTACAAATGAACTTGTGTTTGCACTTTTGTCTTGTAAGCTTGAATCTGGGTGGTATTCTGATACAGGCGTTTCATCTTCGTTGGGTATAGAAGAATTAATTGTTTCAGAATTCAACGTACTTGCATTCATAGTCTGTGACATGCTATTTTTATCGGACGATTGTATA
Organism: Musca autumnalis; assembly: GCF_047663935.1. NCBI lineage: Eukaryota > Metazoa > Arthropoda > Insecta > Diptera > Muscidae > Musca > Musca autumnalis. The sequence continues at coordinate 36,068 of NW_027412255.1, forward strand.
GCAGTAGAATTTTTAAACTTTCCATCTTTATGTTTAGAGTTTATGTTGAAGTCACTTATGTGAAGTTCACTCTCTGATTCATTATTTAAAGAAGATTCATCACTGCAATTCTCTGAAATTGTATAAGATGATGCATCGTCGATCAATGATTCTGACCCGTCCGATAATGACTGGATGTCAATCGAATGATGATCGAGTTGACCAACATGAGGTGTTGTTACTGTTTTGGTACATTCACCCTTATTTTCATCGTTTACGTTTCCTACAGTTTTGTTACCAACATTAATTGATGAAGTTTCCGATTTCTCATGAATAAGTGATGCTTCCGATGTTTGGAAATTATCATACTGATAACTATTACTACTATTTTTTAGAGATTGTTCCGGATCCTCCACTGTTTCGAGGTCATTATTAGTAGGAATCATTCCATGTATTTTTGACGATAATGGACAGATATCGGTTGATGAAGAAAATCCTTCCACATTTTCTACCATTAAGGTGTCAATATGGATTGGTGTCACTTCATGTAGTGTCTGAAGACTCTCATTTACAGTTTCATTATTATCCAACGATGAAGAAAATTGTTCCATATTGTCCACCATTATGGTTTCAAATTGAATTGGTGATACATTCTGTGGTGTTTGCGGGCTCTCATTTAAAGTTTCATGAATTTCCGACGATAATGCTAAGAGATCGGCGGAAGAAGGAAATTGTTCCCTTTTTGTTCCAAATTTGATTGCTGACACTTTCTGTAGTGTCTGAGGATTCTCATTAACAAGTCTATGCATTGAAGGTATCTGTTTTTTTTTAGCTGATTCGTTTGCCACTTTGGATTTATGTGAACTACAGGACGTTGTGGTGTTTGAAATGCATTTATTTGATTTATTTGTAAGATTTTCGTTGAGATTCGTTGATTTAAGTTCATTTGTTTTGATTCTTTTTAAATCAATAAGTTCTATTTTGTTATCTAAATGAAATTTTTTTGTTATTATTGTACCAATATATTATATACATATTACATACATACAGTGCGGCTGAATTCCGAAACGTCGGTTGTTTACAAATGTTCATACCGCAGTGATAAAAAATTAGTGCGATGTTTTGCACTTCGTAGAAAACAGGTAGAAATTTTGCAACGCTGTACATTTTAAAATTCTTTTACAATGCACGAGCAGTAACTGAAACAACGCAGTTTTTTACGTTTCGGAAGTCAGCCTGAGTGTCAAAAATATAAGTGTTAGCAGCCAATATAAAATAGTGATATAAAGTAAATAGTGAGATTAGGGAAAATGTTGAAGAAGTGTTGGGATATACATAGAATTATTTTTCTATATTTCAACCTTAAACAGACTACGCCAAATGAATCCTCATTTAAAATCCAGTGGACTTTATTTGACGCATTCGCAATTGAATTGATATTAGAATCGTACTCTTAACGATTGCTGTAAACATTTCAAATTTTCTTCAGATTGTCTATAAGTATCTTAATAGCCATCATTGTCAATTAAAAAGGTTTTCTCTTTGACTTTCACTGTATTGTAATTTACCTCAGATCTCAGTAAAGATCTTTCTAGAATATACGAACCCTGAAGGAACAGGTCTTAATGGTCAATGGAGTAGTGACATATCTGCGCTTTGCATAATGTATTCCATTTATTGTTTACATGTAAGGATTCAATTTAAATAACTAAATAGGATTATTTCATATGCACACTGAGTAGTGATGACATACAAATATGTAATATAATGTAATTCATTTTAATTGGCCTGATGGCTTAGAATAATTGTAAAGTTGATTAATAAAATAAATAAATAGCAAAACAATTGCGATTTTTGTACTCTTTTTTCGGCTTCTGCTCCATACATATAAACCATTAAATGGACTGAAACTTTTGTCTGAATTTGGTAAAAATTTCAATAACGTAGAGGTTAAACAACGCAAGTAGTAGTACTACATAAGTGGGTTTCATTACATTTTAGTTTGTGTGAACTAAATTTTCCTTTCCTGCTACAAAAATGTCTGTCATGCTAGATAACTTTTTGGTTTTGGTCATAAGTATTATACATTACATCTCTGATATTTGTTAATTAAACAAACATTGAAAAGAAGTTCCGTGGAGAGCGGTTGTCCAGAGATAGTGGTATAGGGTATCCCATGGTAGGCTTCGTCCGACTATAGACTTTTCTTACTTGTTTTTGAATAAATTAGTTTTGTTCTTTTTTCGGGTTGATGTATAAAAGTAACATGAAATTTAGTTTTAGACGAAAGTTGTTAAAAGAAGAAATATTCTACACAAAATTTCACAATAAGTCCCAGAACAAACTATATATCTAAGTAAAAAACTTTGTTAAGAAAATTACGTTACAAAATTACGATATTAGAAGTAGAAATTATTTGTTAAACTTTTAGACTCTTAATTATAATTTATTCCAAACTAAGTCAAAATCTCCTAATATACTTCACTTTTTGGGGATTGTGTCCAAAGAAGAAATATTCCAAATCAAATTTCATTATGAGTCTCTGAACAAAAGAAATGTGTAGCTATACTATTTAACATCTCCCAAAGCCTTCGCTTTTTGTATATGATTTAGGACCATATTCTACCGTTTTTATTCACATTTTCGTTATCTGCGGTCACAAAATATATTTTATTGATGTTGACATATCTATGGTGAATATATAGTTGCGTGCAAAATAATAGCAGTGCGGACTGCTAAGTACGAAAATTGCAGTAATACTGACATAAATCCTTAAAAGGATTTAATTATATGCACCAGGTGAATGCTTATAGAGTTCCAGACCTCATGGGCTAAAATATTTTACACAAATAAGCAACTATTAGGAAAGATCGTTGAAGTTTTCTGCTCAGTGCAAGTAAGCCAAGTAAAATGAACATGGTAAGAGCTATTCATTTATAACTTTTTGCAGTTGAAAAGTATTTTGGAATGAAAATAAGAAAAAATGCTGACATTTTGTGTATAAATGGGGATCATCACTGTCTTTAGTGCACCACTGCACCTCAGATGGTCATAACCATAAAAATTTTAATATTTCAAGGAAAAACTTACCATTCTTTGGAAGATATCGGTGGTATTTTCTCAAAAATTATTTGTAATGGTCGTACGTATCCTCAAAGCAACTATTAAACATAGTACGGATACTATTTTTGAAAATTAATGTAAAATAGTCCCATAAAGCGAAGGTAATTAGACCAAATCTTTGGAAAACGTGCTAAAAACCCAGGACTAGTGCTACAAGTTTGCCAAAGATCCAAAAATTAAAACCCAATCGGTTTTCGAGATATGAAACCAACAACTTATAATCCTAAACTAAGATTAGCCGGCTGTAGCCGAAACCATAAAGTGACTTGGCAGTTATTGCAGATAGATTACACTATACAGCACTTAAAAAGTCATTACATTTAAAAACCTGTTTTAGGAGCATGTCTAGACTATAAAAATTGTCAAAATCGATTTTTAATGGTAAATGATGTAATTTATCTGCAATAAATACCCGGTCACTTTGTATCTTCGTACACAGCCTGCTTATCATAATTTAGGATTATAATTTGTTGGTTCCATATTTGGGAAACCGATTGGATTTTCATTTTTGGATCTTTGGCAAAATTGTAGCACTAGTCCTGGGTAACAAAAATGAAGACCACGCCAATCCATAAAAGTGGGTTTTTAGCACGTTATCCAAAGACTTGTTCTTATTTCCTTCGCTTTATAAGATTATTTTTACATTAATTTCTAAAAATAGTATCCGTACTATGTATAATAGTTGCTTTGAGGATACGTACGATAATTTTCCACCATTACAAATAATTTTTGACAAAATATTACCGATATCTTCCAAAGAATGGTAAGTTTTTCATTGAAATATTAAAATTTTTATGGTTATGACCATCTGGGGTGCAGTGATGCACTAAAGGCAATGATGATTCACATTTATACACATATTGTCAGTATTTTGTCTTATTTTCATTCCAAAATACTTTTCAACTGTAAAAAGTTATAAATGAATAGCTTTTAACATGTTCATTTTACTTGGCTTACTTGCACTGCTATTATTTTGCACGCGAAAAAACATTCCTGAGCAGAAAGCTTCAACGGTCATTCAAAATAGTTGCGTATTTATGCAAAATATTTTAGCCCATGAGGTCCAGAACCCTATAAGCATTCGCCTGATGCAGATAATTAAATTCTTTTAAGGATTTATGACAGTATTATTGCAATTTTCGTACTTAGCAGTCCGCACTGCTATTATTTTGCACGGTACTGTATATAGGGAAAATATTGACAACCCAGATTGGACTTCGTAAAATTGCGTATTTTAGAACTATAAAGTAAAATAACGTCATCAGGATAAGTCATAGGTTCCTGATATTGTATGTGAAAATGTGGGGATAGTCTACGGCTATTATCCGTGAATATATTTCTGACATACGAGTCCTAACATCCATGGTTTTGGCATGGTCCTAAATACTCTAATGATAGCAGCTATTCCTGCTCTGATAAAATTGACTAAATTAACCCAGGATCTGACATACATGTATGTATCATGAATGATTATAACAAATATAGTTAGGATATGGCTAGTTACTTCGATTTCAAGAATTAATTCAGTCAATTTTATCAGAGCAGAAGTAGCTGTCATCATTATAGTATTTATGGCCATGCCAAAATCATGGATGTTAGGACTAGTATGTCAGAAATATATTCACTGGATAATAGCCGTAGACTATCCCCATATTTTCACATACAAAATCAGGAACCTACGACTTATCATGATGACTTTACTTTATTTTAGTTTATAGTACTAAAATACCCTATATATATTCACCATAGATGTCAACATCAATCAAATATATTTTGTGACCGCAGATAACGAAAATGTGAATAAAAACGGTAGAATATGGTCCTAAATCATATACAAAAAGCGAAGGCTTTGGGAGATGTTAAATGGTATAGCTACACATTTCTTTTGTTCAGAGACTCATAATGAAATTTGATTTAAAATATTTCGTCTTTTGACACAATCCCCAAAAAGTGAAGTATATTAGGAGATTTTGACTCAGTATGGAATAAATTATAATTAATAGTCTAAAAGTTTAACAAATAATTTCTACTTATAATATCTAATTTTGTATCGTAATTTTCTTAACAAAGTATTTTACTTAGATATATAGTTTGTTCTGGGACTTATTGTGAAATTTTGTGTAGAATATTTCTTCTTTTAACAACTTTCGTCTAAAACTAAATTTCATGTTACTTTCATACATCAACCCGAAAAAAGAACAGAACTAATTTATTCAAAAAATATGTGGGTATTTTGTTGCAAACTTGATGTATATATTTTCTTGAAATATATTGTAAATACATATTTCATTTATTCGGCGACTTATATTGAAATTTGATGGAGAATATGTAAGTCTTTCACGTCTTCTATCTAGAATGAAGTTTTGTGGGACAAAACTTAATAAACTCAGATAAAGTACAACACTAACCCTAAAACGTGATTTTGCTTTTGGCAGATTCCTGGCGTTTAGGTACGGTTTAGAGTTTTGGTGTATTCGGGGACCTATAGTAAAATTTCATGACAAATAATTTTGTAGAATATTTTGATCTGATACGATCTCATTTTAAAGGACTTTTTAAACGTTTTTGAAAAAATGGACCAAAAAGACCTCTTTAGTGACTCGCATGAGGGCTAATTTTCTTCATAAAAAGATACCCCGCATTGTTGTCAGCAATATTGCCAAAGACACTTTATACCTAAAATACAAGGATCCCAAGGAATCTGATGTCGAATATTTCAGAACCTGTAGAAATCGGCGGAACTTGCCACGCATATTTAGGTTACTTCTCGACGTAAACTTTCAAAACGCCGATACACGTGTCTTCTTTTTTTCGGTCCTCTTTCATAATCTGGTCGAATTATCTTGTAATTTTTTTTGTCTGTTGTACAGTGTAAGTCCCAATTTACATTAGGCCATTTTACTTGCGGCAATAGTCTGTAGGTGCATACTTTACAATGTTTGTACTTGTAAACTTACATCACCTTTTCTTTGAATTTTAAATTGACAGAAAAATACTTTTTTCATTTTGAAATTATAATTTTCAGTTCTTGTATTTCATTCGAACCAAATATACGTTTTGTTACTTTTTATAAATGTGCCTTTGTTTCAATTAAAAAAATACATAAACCTCGCACAAGTCAGTTTGTGGGTGAGAGAGGGTGTTGAGAGGCAAAGAGTTACCATATACCTCACCTCTCCCTCCATCAAACTGACAATTGCCGCAAGTAAACTCGCCTAATATAAATTGGGACTTATTTTAGATCATTCTTTCCTGTTCAGGTCCGTACATAACAAACCTTTCAAATTTCCTTGAGTTTTTAACAATTTGTTATTTCCAAACCTGAGCAGGGGGAATGTTAAAAATAATTTAATTATTCGTGAATTTCACCCCAAAGAATCATTCCTAGAATCTTCATATGTTCTAAAAAGTTGTTTATTGAAATCTTAGGTACATTTTTGTGGTTGGTTGCGTATCTTTGGACCCGAGTAGGAGAAAAAAGTATAAAAATTGGATATTTTCAAAAAAAAATTTGCTATTTTTATCATTATGAACCGTTCATAGACATTTCGCATATTCCAGAAAGTTTTTTATTGATACCATTGATACGCTATTGTGGTTGATTGTTTTCTTGAATTTTGAACGGTTTAATATCTATGGAGCAGAATCCTAGAAAAGAGGATAAAAATCGCAATTGTTCTGCTATTTTGAACATTAAGATCCGTTTCTACAGAGTTCGTATATTCTACACCATTTTCATATGTAATTCGAAGAATTTCAGTTGTAATTTGATTATTTCATTTGAAATTCAAAACATTTCACTTTTTATTTGAGAATTCCAATTGAATTTCGAATTTTTTCATTTGTAATTTGAGAATTGTATTTGAAATTCGAATTATTTCATTTGTAATTTGATTTTTTTTCATTTGTAATTCGAATTATTTCATTTGTAATTCGAATTTTTCCATTTGTAATTTGAATTTTTCTGTTTGTAAATCGAAGTTTTTCATTTGGAATTTCAAATGAAAAATATTCAAATTACAAATGGATAAATTTGAATTACAAATGAAATAATTTGAATTACAAATGAAAAAAATCAAATTACAAATGAAATAATTCGAATTTCAAATGGAATTCTCAAATTACAAATGAAATAATTCGAATTTCAAATGAAATTCTAAAATTGCAAATGAAACAATTCGAAATTCAATTGGAATTCTCAAATTATATATATATATATATATAGAAAGATGTTTATTAAGATCTGAGGTACATTTTTGTAGTTGCTTGTTTTTGTAGTTGATCGGTTTGAAATCTGTATAACAAAACTTGAGAAAAAAATTTAAAAGAAATTTGCCCATGGCGATTTTGACCTTGCAGATGAAGCTTGATGGATTATATGTATGTGTTCACAATTTTTGTTCTTTAAGACAAGAGACTCAAAGATAAATTCAAATTTCCTAACGGTTTGGAATATATAGTCCTGACTAAATTACCCTTTCTACATCAAAGCCTCAAACATTTGGAGGCCTATAGCCGCAAAAATTGATGAGATAGGAAAAAACTGCGAGACACGTGTCTTCTCATTTTTGGTGTTCTGTCACACTGCGATGTGAGAATATGGTTAATAATTTTCGTGTTGCACAGTGTATTGAGCACCAATGAAGTATCATTAAAGATTGTAGTGTTAGTTTGTTATAGCTTTTAATTAGCTGTACTTTTGATTTAAATTTGTTTTTTGGTAACATGTTAGGGCCATTTTGGGAAGAATTTGGATTTGTTATCCTAACAGGGTTGCCTTCTCCTATCACTTTTCACACAGTCTGGGGAAAATATCATAATACTCTAAAATAAATTATCCCCTTATATTATAATTTTAATTGTAAAATATTCATTCGGAAAGTGGATTACCATAACCATTCATATGTTCGCCGTATAATAAAAAAGTTTAACAACCGAATATTGGCAAACATAAGAATGGTTGATACTAACCCATTTTTTTGAATAAATACTTTACGATTAAAAATGTAATATTTGTTTTATTTTGTACTCCCCATTCTCAAGGATCCGTCAATATTGTTGTTGTTATCGAATCCAACTACAAATTTACATTAACAGCTTGTTAAAAGCAAATATTGAATTAATGCTGATTTATTGCTTTTGATATGCGCAACACTTTATGATTTATCTTTTATAACATCAATATTTAAAGTTATTGTGGATTTTATTGAATAAATGATTTTAACTTAAAGGGAAATTATAATTTATTTGCTTTATTTTTATCGTAAATTCTGCTATCCCTATTGGGCTTGTCGTATTGTGAATGCTAGAAAGTTACAACTAAACACGGCGCGCCTTAACTAATTTTAAATGAAAGGTGCTTACATAAGAGATGATTAAATGAGAAAAATCAAAAAAGAAAAAAATCTATATGACTCGAAGTCCTTGGCTTTCCTTTTTCACTTGCAAATAATTTCCGATCATCAAGCTTAACTCTAAATGAGAAAATTAATAAAAAATCGCAAGAGGGATTTTCAAATAAATCGCGGCCAAAGTCCAAATTTTCAAGGCTTTATGATTTCAAGCAAAATCATATACAACATAATAAAGCCTTAAAAATGTGGAGTTTGACCGCGATTTATTTGAAATTCCCTCCGGCGATTTTTTTCTTTTTTGATTTTTCTCATTTAGTCACCTCTCATGTAAGCACCTTTCATTTAAAATTAGTTAAGGCGCACCGCGTGACCTTATAAAGGGTTGACTCAAAAATATCAATTTTAATATTTGGGTCCTTTGGAGTTACTGCTTTCCCTATTTGTACCCGTCTGTCTATATTTTCGCGACTCTATGGATTGTTATAAGATTTACACTTTCCACTCACAAACAGTGAGTCTGATATATCATATTCTTTATATGCACCCTTTAGGGTACCTTCCCATATAACTACTCGCTTATCCTAACGATTTACATTTTAGCCTATTATATTATGCTGATTATCATGCTCAGTTTGAAGATTCTTAAGCCAAATATAAAATTTGATAGTTCATTACACATTGGATTACACTACACTGTGCGACTCGAAAATTATTAACTATATTCTGACAGTGCAGCATGAGAGAAGACCAAAAAAGATAAGACATGTGTCTCGCGCTTTTTCCCTATCTCATCAACTTTCGTTGTTATGGGGCCGAAAGATTTAATGCTTTGATGTCGATAGGGATCACTTTGTTAGGCTCATATCTTCTAAACCGGTACTAATATAAATTTGCTCTTGGAGGAAAAGTTGTAGCTCATTTCTTAAAGAACAAAAATTGTAAATAAAATAAACAACTAAAAAATTTACCTCAAATCTCAATAAATAACATTCTATAATAAAATATCAAAACAAATACGATTGTTATCCTTTTTTTCTCTGGTTCTGGTCCATAGATACTAAACCACTCAATATTCAAGAAAAAATGTAACTACAATAATTTAGCAAGGACATCAGTAAGCAGCTTTCTGGAACATACAAACTATCTGCGAAAAATACTTAAAGGTCAAAATAGCAAAATACTTTTGAAAATAATAGATTTTTATAAATTTTTCACCGATTCTTGTCTATATATACCAAACCGCTCAAATTTGAAGAATACTAGCAACTACAATAATGTCCCTAAGATCTCAATAACCAAATTTCTAGAACATATGAGCTTTCTAGGAACGGCCCTTCAAGCACAAAATTCGATTATTTGTGCCCATTCTTTCCTGTTCAGGTCCGAAAATACCAAACCTTTAAAATTTATTTGAATTTTGAACAGTTTGTTATTTACAGACCTGGACAGTGAAAAAATTTAACTATAATTGAATTGTTGGTGAATTTCAGCTTAAAGCAAAGCATCATTCCGAGAGTGTCCATATGTTCTAGAAAGTTGTTTATTGAAATCTTAGGTACCTTTTGGTAGTCGACTGCATCCCTTAATTTTGGACGGCTTGGTATATATGGACCAGAATCAGTGAAAAATGCATAAAAATCTAATATTTTCAAAAGTACTTTGCTATTTTGGCCTTTAAGAATTTTTCGCAGACAGTTTGTATATTCCAGAAAGTTGTTTACTGATGTCCTTGCTAAATTATTGTAGTTACCTTTTTTCTTGAATATTGAGCGGTTTAGTATCTATGGACCAGATCCAGAGAAAAAAGGATAACAATCGTATTTGTTTTGATATTTTATTGTAGAATGTTATTTATTGAGATTTGAGATACATTTTTTTACTTGTTTGTTTGCTTCAATCTTGATCGGTTTGATAACTGTAGACCAAAACACCAGAAAAAAATTTAAACGGAATTAGACCTTGGCGATTTTACCTTGAAGATGAAGTTTGATGGATTTTTTGCATTTACAATTTTTGTTCTTTAAGAAATGAGCTACAACTTTGCCTCCAAGAGCCTAACAAAATGAATCTTTCGGGCCCCATAACCACGAAGGTTGATGAGATAGGGAAAAATCTCGAGACACATGTCTTATCTTTTTTGGTCTTCTATCATGCTGCACTGTCAGAATATGGTTAATAAAAATGAATCTAAAAATGGCACACAGTGTTACTTATCGCTCATTGCGTACCTGTCTTTTTACATATTAGATTGGTTTGAACGTAACTTCTAATAAGTTAAAGGCGATTAAGCCAATAGCCCTCAATCTAGTTTTTTTTCTGATGAATTTATTTTTTCTTAAAAAATATATATCCCTAATATACATCGAACGTAGAAATAAATATATAAAATGTGGTAGGGAATTTGACACTAACACTACAGCCCAGTTCAGTCAGCTGGGTATTGCTGTTACCTTTTATTGTTCTACCATGTATTCGCATAGGGAATCTGAATTTTTAAATGGTACCTCGTCCACGCCTTATACTATATGTCCACAATAACACGGGATTGCAAAAATTTATATAACCGATGTTACCATAACCACAACCAAAGAAATAAACGTACAACCACTTTTCCATTACGTAAATATATTATACAATTTATATTGTTATATAGAGAAAATAATATAAAAACAGGGAACATTTTTGTGAACTTACCATTAGTTGCAATTAATTCTGCTGAGTACGTTGCGCCATTATATTTGACCACACATTTGTTGTCCTGTAGTTTCATTATGGTTCTTGAATTAACGACATAGAATTTCTCATCGAAAAATGAAACCAATGAAAACATTTTAAGGCTGAAAAAGTACATCGTATTAGTAATCGGAACAAAATAATATTTAATTTTTTAATTAATTGTAATTTCAATATTAATTTCCCATCCCTTTTATAAGGGTTCATTCCATTAAAGGATGAAGCTTGACCAAAAATGATGAAATTTAAAAATGTTGTTGTATCGTTACGTAAAGATATTTTAAAGCCTTTTATGTGATTTTGTGTATGTGCAATATTGCCACAAATTATATACAGCTGTGTTCAAAATAATAGGAGTGCCCATACGCACAAAGGAAAAGGTCAAATAAACATGATTAAATTTCTCCATTTTGGCGTATTTTGTATTTGTTTAACTTTGTTGACATCCTAACTGTTTATTTAATAACAGGAATGTGGAAATTTGTTCTAAATCATTTACTGTTTACACCAAAATTATAAATCGTCTTCAAATTTTTTGTTCAAAAAATAGGAGTGTGGACGAAAAAGGACAAACAAATATTTTTAGTTGAGTTTGGGGCCAAACTTGGCTATATTTTAGTTGATAATAGTGAATCCAATATGTTTAAAGTCACTTTGAATACAAAAGTCCTTGCAGCGATTTTTCCAAAAATTGAACAACTTTTGGGCAATTCTATGGATTTTATTGACAACCCCTTTAGTGAATAGACTTATTAACACACTGGCTATTACCGCGAACAATATATAATGTTTGGTATCTCATAAATTTGTGTTTTTTGATCCTTGAACCCAAGATAAAACAGTTCCTATTAGCCCTTTATGTAAAGATCAGCCAAAAAACGTATATATAAGGCATTCATTCTTCGACCAAATAATGTTTTGAGATCCTCAGTATCTTAACTATGTTCATATTTGAAAAATCGGATGATTGGCAGATATGAGACATTTTTCTACACGCTTTGTTAAAAATCAAACGAATATATTTATTAAGTTTTGAACGAATAAAATAAGATTTTGTAGGGGACGTAAGGTATTTTTGAATGAAAAATGATCGTCTATATGGAAAATTTTAGTACGATTTATACAAACTAAAGTGTAATTAAAGCCTGCCTATCAGAAAATGGTGTATAACTAAATTTCAACCTATCACGCTTCGACAATTTTTTGAATAGCGGTAAAAGTAGTGAAAATCTGGGTTTCTTATATTTTCAAATTTAAACGGGCATATCTTATTTTTTCCGCAACGGATTTCTTTTGATCCTTCTTCTTTTCAAAGGGTGAATAATATCTTTTGAATAAGCCATTATTGTTTTAAATCGGTTAACAAATGGCTAAGTTATAGTGGTTTAAGTCTGAAAACCCCCACAAAAAACTATAACTAAATTTCTCACAATTTTCAAATTAAATATTGAACAAAACAAAAAAAGATATTTTTGAAAATTCTGAGAAATTCAGTTGTAATTTTTTTGTGGGAGTTTTCAGACTTAAACCACTATAACTTTGCCATTTGCTAACCGATTTAAAACAATAATGGCTTTTTCAAAAGATATATTCACCCCTTAAAAAAAGGAAGAAGGATCAAAAGAAATCCGTTGCGGAAAAAATAAGATATGCCCGTTTAAATTTGAAAATATAAGAAACCCAGATTTTCACTACTCTTACCGCTATAAAAAATAAAACGAAGCGACACAAAGGAACTAAAGGCATTTTCGTTCTCCATGGATCCCAACACGATGGAATTTTGCATCAGAACGCTTGAATATTTTTCTGGTCAACTTTTGTAACACAGTGTCATATATCGAAATTTTCACAAAAGTGTGCAAAGTTCGATTGGTCAACTACAACCCTGTTAAAAATCAAATTCGAAAAGGGAGTTAAGTTAGACACCGTAAAACACTGTAAGAATGGACCAATATTGGTTTTGATTTCATATTCATGTATTGTCATCAAAAGCTTTAAAATGTGCAACGTTTAAGTTCGATTGGTCAACTGCAACTGTGTGAAACACGAGTTACCTGATTTGAAAAGCAAATTAGATAAAACACTGTAAAACAAAATGGACCAAAATTGGTTTTGATTTAATATTCATGTATTGTCATCCAAATCTTAAAAATGTGCAAAATTTTAGTTCGATTGGTCAACTGCAACTGTGTAAAAAATGAGTTACAAATGAGAGACATAATAAAATTAAAAGAATGAAGAAAATAGTGCAACCCTTCGAAATTTATTTTATTTTTATTATGTCAGAAGAAACCCAGGCCGCAAGGCTTCTAATGTACCGAGGCTTCTACGTCCAAGAAATTTAGAAAAATTTTAAATTAAAAATTGTTGGAGAACCAATTAAAAAATTCTTCACATAAACATATGGAAAAACATGTTTCGATTTGCGTTGAAGTTCGTCGGAACCAATTACACTGTACAACACAAAAAATAATTACAAGATAATTCGACCAGATTACAAAAGAGGACCGAAAAAAGAAGATACGTGTATCGGCGTTTTGAAAGTTTACGTCGGGAAGTAACCTAAATAGGCGTGGCAAGTTCCGCCCATTTCTACAGGTTTTGAAATATTCGACATCAGATTCCTTGGAATCCTTGTATTTTAGGTATAAAGTGTCTTTGGCAATATTGCTGACAACAATGCGGGGTATCTTTTTATGAAGAAAATTAGCCCTCATGCGAGTCACTAAAGACGTCTTTTTGGTCCCTTTTTTTCACAAACTTTTAAAAACTCATTTAAAATGAGATCGTATCAGATCATAATATTCTACAAAATTATTTGTCATAAAATTTCACTATAGGCCAAAGACACTTTATACCTAAAAAGCAAGGATTCCAAGGAATCTGATGTCGAATATTTCAAAACCTGTAGAAATGGGCTGAACTTGGCACGCCTATTTAGGTTACTTCCCGACGTAAACTTTCAAAACGCCGATACACATGACTTCTTTTTTTCGGCCTCTTTGATTTCATAATCTGTGCGGCGTTTCTTCCCAGCAAAATTTTATGGAAGTGGTTCCATGAGATGCCATGATTTCACTGGATCTTTTGCATTGGTTCAATTGAAGTCGTGATAGATCCGATCTTTTCTTCAGCATTTGAATTAATTCCACGAATGATAAATCAACTCGTGAAAGATCCGATCTTTTCTTCAACATTTAAACCCATTCAAAGGAAGTCGTGAAAGATCCGATATTTTCATCGGTATTTGAACCCATTCCATCGATCCAATTGGGATGAAGTTTATTTTTTTGGTATATTTTCTTTTATTTATTACACTGTGCAACAAAATGATTGTGAAAATCTGGGGCACGGGAAATTCCTCTTGGGAAAGAAAGGCCTTGATGAGTATATTAAGAACCCCGAAGGACAGATCCGCCGTGAGTTGAACTTCCGCGTTATGGCGTGATGGATTTTTTGCTAGAGACCCTGTAAGTCATCAGGAATTATCGTTGTATCTTTGTTCACTTATGTTTTAGCTCTTAAAATGAAGGACGATGAGGACATCGAAGGAAGCGAGTTAGAAGGTCGAAGTACTCTACGAAAATAATCCTCATTCGATTTGACTGAAGACATATTATCTCAAAAATAAGCTAAAACAACAGTGAACAAAGATATCACAATAATGATAGAACAAAACTTCATCACGCCATAATGCGAAAGTTCGACTCAGGGCGGATCTGTCCTTCGGGGTTCTTAATATACTTACCAAGGGCTTTTATCCCCAAAGAGAATCGTCCATGCCCCAAAATTTTTGTTCACAGTGTTATTTATAGGAAGTCTCCAATATGGAGTCAAAAAAGTAGAATCGAACTGCACTCTTTGATACTAAAAGAGTTTCCTTGTCTGTGCTAGGATCTTATTTGTAAATACATATATAAGTATATTTTATAAAAGGTTTTAATTAGTAGTATGTCCTTATACATTTCTTGCAAATGTTTGGTTAAATCCTATTTCAAGTACATAAATATATGCAAAATCTGTCAAATCAAGATGAAACGTTGGATATGCGACTAACTCTGACTTAGAATGAAATCAATCAAATCTTGTTTTCGAAATTTGACCCAAAAGCCCGAATCGAAGAAGAACAGGATTCTGAAAATGAATAGTATTTTTCTACAAACGTGCCTTCTTGGACAAGGAGGCTTATCCCACATCAATTAATATACCTCGATTCAATTTTAAACTCATTGGTAGTGATGTACTTCTATAGCCGTGATGTACTTCTATGGAATTGGTAAAAATTCCATGCTAGAGGGTTCATCAAGAGACATGCCAAAGGGTTAGTGTAAATGCTATTCTAGGAATTGGTTAAGATGTCATGCCAAAGGGTTGGTAAAGATGACATGCCAAAGGCTTTGTGAAAATGCTATTCTAGGAATTGGTTAAGATGTCATGCCAAAGAATTGGTTAAAATGCTTAGGATCTGAAAAGGAATTGCATCTTTTGGGGGTCACGCTCTTGTAAAAAGAATGAATGAAGATGCTAAAAAAATTACATTCCATATCACTTGTACCCATTCTTGAATAGCTTCTTTGGCATCGAACATTTTGCTGGGTTGTAATTTTGAAAAAAGTTCGATTTCGTTGTACAGTGTTATTAACGCAAATCGAGGTATTAGTGTATTCAAATATTTGAAGTGTTTCGTATAAAATATTTCGTCTGCTACAAACGACAGAAATGTGTTTTTATCAAAAAAGACTTACCGTGAATTACAATGTATCTCTGGCGTGTTCTCATTTGAATTTGCCATATGTCTTTGCTTGAATAACGCTTTAGCAATTTCTGGTGAAGTATTTTCGAGGGAATCTCTTAGTTCAGACAGTGTTTGTTTTGAAAAATTTTCCATTCTCCATAAAGTTCCATTATCATTGTCTCTTCTTTGTTTGAAATCAATCAAACGTTGTTTGTTATCTAGCAATATATGATGCGTAAGTCTACATATTGTTATCATATATATGATATTTTATATTTATAAACTTACCATTTCTGGCAATTATTTTTGCTTTATAGCTGCCGCCTCTATACTTTACGACGCATTCTTCTTCGGCACATTGGCTTAAAGTTTTGGAATTAACGACAAGAGATTCCCCGTTGTCGAATACAATCAGGGAAAACATTTTTAGCTAGAATAAAAACAATTTCAAATGAAACAACTAAAAAAGTATCAGTGGGCTTTGCCGACAGAGATATACCCTCAGCATATGTAAATTGAAACTTTTACCTACATACAGATCGAATGTAAAGTACAAAAGTGTTGCGGAGGAGAGGACCGATATGGAACATTTTAAAGTTAAACTAAATTTGCCAAGAGACGCCAAGAAAAAATATGGGAACAGCTCTAGTTTAGTGAAATTTTTTCCAGAGGTAGATATTGTTGCGCTGATCATGGGAATGTATAATTTTCTTGGGGACGGATCCGGTTACTCGGTTATTGGACCCGAAAGTCCGGGTACAAAACCCGGGTTAGACACAGCTGTACTAAACTGATTGGGTATCATTGGAATGCTTATGGAAAAACCTATCCAAAAAGTGGTCATATGATGGGGATATTTTCAGGTGGTCAGGTGATATAAACCAAAAACTGATTTTTGGACCCCGATTTTTCCATAAAACCCTCAAAAAGTCGAAAATGCTTCCATTATTGTGCCCACTGAATGCCATATTATAACACTTAACCTTTACAAAATGGTGCTATATGTTGTAATACCTTCTCTGGATCCAGAGATATGGCCCTTAGAATCTTCAGAACTCGGTTTTGTAGGGCTCATTTCTTTACATTATAGGTGTCTATGGAAAATTTTAAAGTTCTAAATTGAACAAAATTGTCCTTTAAATTATATTTTTTCTCAAAATGGCAGGCCTTCGGCCGGGGATTTAAGACTTTCACCTATGGACAGGCGCAAATCTCGGAAACGGGAACAAAATTTGCTTTTAAATTATAATTTTTTCTTTAAATAGCAACAGGTGCAAATCTAGGGAACGGGAACACATTTTTCTTTTAAATTATAAATGTTTCCCTACATAGACGGCCTTCGGCCGGGGATTTAAGACTTTCTCCTATGGATAGTGCAAATCTCGAGAACGGGAACAAAATGTTCTTTCAAATTATAATTTTTTCTATAAATAGCCACTTAGAGAAACCGGTTTGTCCAGATTCTAAGAGCCATATCTCTGGATCCAGGGAAGGTATTACAACATATAGCACCACTTTGGAAAGGTTGAAGTGTGAGCTACAATCTGGCTTACATTAAATGGGAAACGATAATGAGCCCATTTTCGACTTTTGAGGGTTTTATGGAAAAATCCGGGTCCAAAAATCAGCTTTCCAATGATACACATTTTGTAGCAAACGGTTCAGTACAGCCGGGTCTAACCCGGGTTTTGTAACCGAACTTTCGGGTCTAATAACCGGGTAACCGGGTCCGTCCAAGAAAATTATACATTTCCCTGATAAGCGTAACAATATCTACCTCTGAAAAAAATTTCACAAAAATCGGAGAGTTTTTACTAAACTAGAGTTAAGCCAAAATATGTTTTCCAAAAGTTTGTCCCGCTTTTTTGTCGTTGTATGTGACGCGGTTATAAGACACGCTACACATACAGACTTGAAATTCTTTGAAAAAAAACAACGTGTATATGTAAGATACGCGTTAAATAAAACGACAGAAAAGCGGGATAAACTTTTGAAAGCATATTTTTTCTTGGCGTCTCTTGGCATTACATTAACTGATGTCAAGACATTACATTAACTGATGTAATGCCAAGAGACGCCAAGAAAAAATATGCTTCCAAAAGTTTGTCCCGTTTTTCTGTCGTTTTATTTAACGCGTATCTTACATATACACGTTTTTCAAAGAATTTCAAGTCTGTATGTGTAGCGTGCCTTATAACCGCGTCACATACAGCGACAGAAATGGGCGACCAACTATAGGAAGCCTATGCATACCTACAAAATTCCTGAAAACTAATGTAATGCGAAGAGACGCGAAGAAAAATTATGTTTTCCAGAAGTTTGTCCCGCTTTTTTGTCGTTGTAAGTGACGCGGTAAAAAAAACGCTACACATACAGACTTGAAATTCTTAAAAAAAAAAACGTGTATATGTAAGATACGCGTTAAATAAAACCACAGAAAAGCGGGACAAACTTTTGGAAGCATATTTTTTCTTGGCGTCTCTTGGCATTACATCAGTTAATGTAATGTCTTGGCGTCTCTTGGCATTACATTAAAGTTTGTCCGCTTTTTTGTCGTTGTATGTGACGCGGTTATAAGGCACGCTACACATACAGACTTGAAATTCTTTGACCTACCTACAAAATTCCTGAAAACTAATGTAATGCGAAGAGACGCGAAGAAAAATTATGTTTTCCAGAAGTTTGTCCCGCTTTTTTGTCGTTGTAAGTGACGCGGTAAAAAGGCACGCTACACATACAGACTTGAAATTCTTTAAAAAAACGTTTATATGTAAGATACGCGTTAAATAAAACCACAGAAAAGCGGGACAAACTTTTGGAAGCATATTTTTTCTTGGCGTCTCTTGGCATTACATCAGTTAATGTAATGTCTTGGCGTCTCTTGGCATTACATTAAAGTTTGTCCGCTTTTTTGTCGTTGTATGTGACGCGGTTATAAGGCACGCTACACATACAGACTTGAAATTCTTTGACCTACCTACAAAATTCCTGAAAACTAATGTAATGCGAAGAGACGCGAAGAAAAATTATGTTTTCCAGAAGTTTGTCCCGCTTTTTTGTCGTTGTAAGTGACGCGGTAAAAAGGCACGCTACACATACAGACTTGAAATTCTTTAAAAAAAACGTTTATATGTAAGATACGCGTTAAATAAAACCACAGAAAAGCGGGACAAACTTTTGGAAGCATATTTTTTCTTGGCGTCTCTTGGCATTACATTAAAGTTTGTCCGCTTTTTTGTCGTTGTATGTGACGCGGTTACAAGGCACGCTACACATACAAACTTGAAATTCTTTGAACAAGATGTGTATATGTAAGACATTACATTAGTTTTAAAGAATTTTATAAAAAACTTACCTTATACGTGTGTTCCCGTACAGGAATACTGTTTTAAATTATGTTTAAAAATGCAATATTTTTTGCACACAATTAGTGTTAGTTGGCTTGTCTTTTTTCGCGCTTGCCGATTTGTATTATCGCGTCCAATTCACAAATGATCTCTGCTCACCAAAAGAATGTTCTATAACAGCAGTTATGGGTATAAAAAAGATTCGGTAGTCATTTACGCCCAGGGGCAACCTAAATAAAAGCGTAATCGTACACTTCTTATGCGCTGTGAACTTGCATCAAAAGTTTGTAGGCTAACAGTACGTTTACATTATAGTGTATTTAGTAACCTCAACGGATTTAAACTATTTATTCCATGCATGCGCAAATAAAAGTCAAATATTTCCTTCTCGCCCAAGTAAAAGTTCTGATATTGATCTGAATTGCACACAAGATGAAAAGAGTTTCTTTATACCTGGTTTACATTTACGAAATCAAGTGGATTTCAACTGTCAATTCATTTGCGTATACGTCAAATGAAAACACATCTGAAATCAATTGGATTTCATTTGACGTTTGGGCAATGAAATTGACAGTTGAAATCGGGTGCCTTTCGCAAATGTAAACCAGGTATTATACTCTTTCCTCTCTTCCTTTTCTACATGATAAAACCCCTAGTCTAAAACTAAACACTTATCCACTCGATTTCAACTCTCAATTCAATTGCTTGAATGGAATTCAATGGATTTCAGCTCATCTCACGTAGGTCCCGGTCCACACTAGAGCGATTTCATTGAAAAAAAAATCGTAATAATATGCGTCACTAGATCGAGTTCCCCACTACAGCAATTTCATAATATTACTCTACTATGGAACTCGATTTAGCGACGCATAATTTCATGGAATTTTTCAATGAAATCACTCTAGTGTGGACCGGGACTATACGCAAAGGAATTGACAGTTGAAATCCACTCGATTTCATATATGTAAACCAGCTAATACGATGATTTACATTAACTTAAATCGAGTGGATTTAAAACTAGGATTTATTTGACACATACGCTATGAGTTTGACATTTAAATCGAGTGGATATTTAAATCTAATAGCACGGTTACACTACAGCTTTTTGCCGGGTTAACCCACTTCATGAGGATTTATTTGCTTAATCTGCTCAAATCTGACAAGATTTGCAATACAAAAATTAAATCCTCTCATGGCTGGGTTTATTTTAAATCCGGCACAAACGCACCAAAAATGCAGTGTTGTATTCGGTATTTGTGCTAAAAATGCAACTCTACTCAAAAAGTACCAAAAGTTGCAATAGAGTTTGTCGTGTTTTACACGTTTACGATTGGTCGCATGAGTTTTTATGGAGGTAATAAATCTAAAGTTCAGTTTCATTATACGTCTTTTTTAACAAAAAGTACGATTGATATCATGATACAAAAATGTATCACTGTGTGTAAAATATACTATTATGATCAAAGAGGGGGCGATATCTCATACGAGAAATTGTAAAAGTGTAACACACGACTTTATTAGTTATTTTGTATGTTTACGTAAACAAACATCAGCTGACAGTTTATATCATCGAAAAGCTTAGTGTAACCAGCAAAAATTATTCCAGCGAAATTGTAAAAGTGTAACACACGACTTTATTAGTTATTGTGTATGTTTACGTAAACAAACATCAGCTGACAGTTTATATCCTCGAAAAGCTAAGTGTAACCAGCAAAAATTATTCCACTGGATCTATTAAACCCAGTGGGTTAACCTTCAATAGTGTAATAGTACGGTTACACTATGTTTACATTTACGAAATCCACTCGATTTCAACTGTAAATTCCATTGCTCAAACGTCAAATGAAATCCACTCGATTTCAGATGAGTTTTCATTTGACATATACGCGAAGGAGTTGACCGTTGAAATCGAATGGATTTCGTAAATGTAAACATAGTCTTATATGGCGTTTATATTAGAGCTTTTTGCAGGGTTAACCTTCTTTATGAGGATTTGTTTGAAATATAAGCAATGGAATTGACATTTAAAACCCAGTCGGTTTGTTAAATCCGGTTATATATAAACGGGGTATTACACTAGAGTTTTTTGCCGGGTTAACCCACTTCGAGAGGATTTATTTGACGTTTGCGCTATGGAATTGACATTCGAAATCCAAACCGACTGGGTTAATCCGGTTAAGTGTAACCGGGGTATAAATGTACTATTAACCTTCTTTATGAGGATTTATTTACATTCGTAATACTGTAGACTTATGAAATCCGCTTATACCCAATCAGCCTGTTGCTTTCGAAATGTTCAAATTTTTGCTTCACCACGCCGCTATTTTTGTTAGCACCCATCGATCGTGACATTTTGGCGCCGGCGACTATATGTTTTGAGTAAACAAAAAAGTATTTTGCACTTTATTAATTTTTCCTAAAACATCGTATATTTTTTGTTATTATTTATCAAACAAAAAATTAAAACAAGCAAGCGGAGGCAGCAACAAAAATTCATTGTGTTTTTACCTTTATAGTTGGTTTACATTTACGAAATCCACTCTATTCGAACTTATTTTTTGGTATCACACATAGAACTGTAAACTTTTTCGAGCCTGTGATTATAGTAGTGTTCCTTTACGTATCTGAGGTTACCAGTTTTTCCCACTCTTTACTTGCAAAGTGTTCCTTTAGCCCCGGTCCACACTAGAGCGATTTCATTGTAAAAATTTTATGAAATTATGCGCCCCTAAGTCCAATTTACATATGCACATTAAATGATTTCGTTTTACGAAATCCTAGAATCAAATGAAGTGTATTTACATCTGTTTCTTTGCGTCATTTGCGTACGGACACAATCGTACATACACACTTATACAGTAACACAAACACACGCACACAATATATTTATTCAGAGAAATAAAAATTTCAAAACACAAATGTGTATCAAATAACTTAAATTAATTCTAAAAACAAAAAAACATAATTTTTGCAAGTTTTTTAAACATTTATTTTCAATTTTGTCATCGTTTAAGTATTTTTGTTTTTCTACAACACACACAAACAAACAAAGACATCATAAAACAGTTGCAGCTTTTGGTAGTTTATGACAAAAAAAACTGGGCTGCTTATAATAGTATGGTGTTTTCGTGCGTTGTTTAGAATAAATGACGCAGCTATCGCCATTTATTTTTGTATGGTAAATGACGCAAAATGTTGCCTGTTTTAGCAAATAAATGACGAAACAGCTCCAAATGACGAAAAAGTTCCTAATGTAAATTGGACACTAGATCGAGTTCTTTAGTAGAGCAATATATTGAAATTGCTGTAGTGGGGAACTCGATCTCGAAACGCCTAATTTCATGAAAATTTTTCGATGAAATCATGGTATAAATAGAAAGGTATAACAGAGCTCACATCTGATTTAAATTTTTTTCTGAGTGTGACCGACTTTTGTCAATTTGAAGTTTATATTTTGTGTGTGTATGTGTTTGTGTTGAAAAATATTAAAAATGTTTTCAAAATAGATTCAAAATTAATTGCAATGAAATCGTTAATTACAGAGCCGTTGTAGAATATATTTATCAAACTTAAGTTGAAAATAAGTTTTTGACCGTGTTTCGATGTATATGTGAAAACAAATATTTGTGTTTCATTCATTTTCGCGCTGTTTTAAACAGTTGGATAAAATGACAAAAAATATCAAACAAACAAAGGCAACCTGTTGCATATGCCAGTATAACAATTCTGACAGGAAGCGGGCATACGTGTAGGGTTGAATTTCTATCGATTTTTCGAACCTGTTCTACCTTCCTTATTGTACCATGGATGAAATCAAGAAAGCATACAATTTATACCATTTTTAAAAAAAATCGAGTGGATTTCAACTGTCAATTCTTTTGTGTGTAATGTAAACTTATATGAAATCCATTTGATTTCATTTGTCCAGGGTTTCAAATGCTAACGCCATATTAGCAAAAGCACAGAATATTTGCAGCACAAGATATTGCTAGCGATGCTGATGCTATTTGATATTGTCGCTTTAATAAAATAGCATCGGGCACGCATACTCATATTTTGTAGCACACGTGATCAACACATATCAGAAAAGAGAATAAGCATTTAAGGAGGGTGCCGCATAAAAAAATCCGACATCGATATTTTAAAACCACTCTATTTCACATATATGCAATGGATTTGATAATCTAATGTTTGGTTTACATTCGGCGTCTTTTCGTGATTTCGAAGGCGTTTCGTGATTTCGCGCGGAATCATGCAAAAATTTATCATGATTTCGCATACAAAAATGAAATTATCTCATTTCGTGATTTCAGCGAAATCAACATCGAAATCACAGTACACATGATATACAACCTTGCTTTTGCCTAAAAAAGTACCAAAAGTTGCAACACTTTTCACGTATCACAATAAACAAGGTAGATGTGCGAATTGCTGGAACAAAATATGTTAATATCAAAATTTGTAAACAATGTGAAAAAATATTAAATTACATTGTTACAATGCTATTTTCATTATGTTCCCGTACTTTTTTTAATGGTAATGTTAGAAAATAGACCGAATTGTCAAAAATTGCTTCCCCCATACAAATTTCTTAAAAAATACGGGAACGAAAAAATGACGGAAATTGCAAAAACTCCAGCAAAAATGCCAAAATCGGCGTATCAGCTATCGTGTTCAGATGCCAAAAAAAATGCTGCTAGTTTTTACTTGGCCAAATTTTTATAGCAGAGAACAGGAGAAGAGGCTTTTATTCAAAAACAAGTGCAAGTCTTGCTAGATTTCGGAGTACTGGAACGTATTTCTAGCACTAAACGGCGAAAATACAGCAAGTAGTAATATTTTGCAGTTTCTGAACACAACTTTTATCTATCAAAAATTATTATTATAATGTCTCAACGATAAAATCATTTTTTAGTTTTTCATTTCTTAGTATTATAAACAATTAATACGATATATAGATAATTTTACGATCATTTTCGAAATAAAGCAGTAAAGTTCTATATTGTCGTAATTTTTTGATGATTAATTCAATTTACAACTACTTTTTTTTCGAAAATGCATGTTCGATCAGCTGCGCATTTGCATCTACCTTGATTATTGTGATATGTTTGAAATCAAGAAAAAAATTAGTGTAAACACCAGGGTGTATTTCAGGATTTCGTGAAATCCAGTGGATTTTGGAGCGTAAGTGTAAACTTGGCATAAATCCACCAAGGTAAAAAGCTGTAATGTAAACATACTGTTATTTTACATACAGCACAAATACAGTGCTGTATACTGTGTTTGTACAAAAAAGTATAAAACTAAAAACAGTTGCAACTGTTAAAAAAAATTATTACATTTTCATTAATAATTAATTATTGCGTCGCATTGATATTTGAATCAAAATTATACCTTGAGATATGTGAATATTCCACTTCCAATTGATTCCCCAATGTTTGTTCGTCACAGCCTTGGAAGTGGATCGTTTGGTAGAGTTTCTAGTCGGAATGGTTATACCAAAGAGAGGATGGTTTGATGTGTTCCTGCTGGAAGAATCATTCCATGGTGAATGGTGAATATTTGAGTTTTATATATTGACATAATCGTAAATTAATTTCCCTTTAATTGTAGGTGGAATTATCAGAAGAACAAAAACAACTTCTCTACAATTGGTGTCGTTGGGACATAAACGTTGTGCGATAAACGTTGTTTTCTACATGTTTATGAATCGGCTGATCATATGGCACAACCATCATTAGATCAACACAAAATGGGCTTAAAATGAACCAAAGCTGTTTACTGGACGTGATGAAGGTTTCTTACAGCAAATAAAGAGGAGAATGAAGATTTAAGTCGTCTGCCACAAAATGTTAAATACCCTAAAGCTAAGAAGGTACACGTTATACACAGAACAAGGCATGGATTGGGCCAATATATTGTAAAAGACAGAGATTTACTTTTCATAAATAAATCGAATAGAGTATTTTGATTAAAATAAATAATTTGTTTTCTGTACATCTATAATATTTTATACCCTCCACCATATATGGAGGGTATAATTAAAATTGTCATTCCGTTTGTAACACATCGAAATATGCATCGGAGACCCTATAAAGTATATATCGTCACCTGAAATGCCCAAAGATCAGGATAAAATTCTAAGTCGACATAACATAGTCCGTCTGTCCGTTTCTTACAGCAAATAAAGAGGAGAATGAAGATTTACGTCGTCTGCCACAAAATGTTAAATACCCCAAAGCTAAGAAGGTACACGTTATACACAGAACAAGGCATGGATTGGGCCAATATATTGTGAAAGACAGAGATTAACTTTTCATAAGTAAATCGAATAGAGTATTTTGATTAAAATAAATAATTTGTTTTCTGTACATCTATAATATTTTATACCCTCCACCATAATATGGAGGGTATAATTAAAATTGTCATTCCGTTTGTAACACATCGAAATATTCATCCACTTAAGGCGTCTTCTTTTATATGGAAGGTCTTTAGAAGACCTCTTAATGTGTCTTCTGTTCAATAGAAGACCTCTTAATGTGTCTTCTATTCTATAGAAGACCTCTTAAGGCGTCTTCTATTGTATAGAAGACTTCTTAAGGCGTCTTCTATTCTGTAGAAGACCTCTTAAGTCGTCTTTTATTCTATTGAAGACCTCTTAAGGCATCTTCAATTCTACAGCAGACCACTTGAGGCGTCTTCTATTATATAGAAGACCCCTAAAGGCGTATTCTATTATATAGAAGACCCCTAAAGGCGTCTTCTGTTATATAGAAGACCTCTTAAGGCGTCTTCTACTATATAAAAGACCCATTAAGGCGTCTTCTATTATATAGAAGACCCCTAAAGGCGTCTTCTATTCTATAGAAGACCTCTTAAGACGTCTTCTATTGTATAGAAGACTTCCTAAGGCGTCTTTTATTCTATAGAACACCTCTTAAAATGTCTTTGATTCCATAGAAGACCTCTTAAGGCGTCTTCTATTCTACAGAAGACCACTTGAGGCGTCTTCTATTCTTTAGAAGAACTCTTAATGTGTCTTCTGTTCTATAGAAGACCTCTTAATGTGTCTTCTATTCTATAGAAGACCTCTTAAGGCGTCTTCTATTGTATAGAAGACTTCTTAAGGCGTCTTCTATTCTACAGCGGACCACTTGAGGCGTCTTCTATTCTATAGAAGACCTTTAAGGCGTCTTCTATTCTATAGAAGACCTCTTAAGGCGTCTTCTTTTCTATAGAAGAACTCTTAAGGCGTCTTCTATTCTATAGAAGACCTCTTAAGGCGTCTTCTATTCTATAGAAGACCTCTTAAGGCGTCTTCTATTCTATAAAAGACCTCTTAAGACGTCTTCTATTGTACAAAAGGCCTCTTAAGGCGCCTTCTATTACATAGAAGATATCTTAAGGCGTCTTCTATTATATAGAAGACTTCTTAAGGCGTGTACCGTTCTATAGAAGACCTATTAAAGCGTAAATTCTATAGAAGACCTCTTAAGGCGTTTTCGATTTTAACGAAGACTTTTTAAGGCGACTTCTATTCTATGTAAGACCTGTTAAGGCGGCTTCGATTCTATATAGAAGACCTCTCAAAGCGTCTTCGATGTTACAGAAGACATCGTAAGTCGCCTTCTATTATATAGAAGGCTTCTTACGACGATCACCGTTCTATATAAGACCTATTAATATGTCTTCTATTCTAAAGAAGACCTCTTAAGGCGACTTCTATTCTATAGAAGACCACTTAAGGAGTCTTCGTGTCTATAGAAAACCTATTATTAATTTAATAAATTATTATTAGGAAATTTAATTTCCTTTAAAATTAAGAAGTCTTTAGAAATCACTCTTCCTGTGTTTTAAAATGATACCCATTGGTTAATTAATAAAGGCGAGTAAAAAAGTCAGACCCATATCTCGGAAAGCGTTGACTTCCCCCGGTAATCTATATATCGTTCGACAGGTGTCCATAAACAAGGTAGCGATGTTAAATTAAGCCATTTTCCAAATGTCAAGATCCATATCTTAGGAAGCATAAACTTCCCCCGGAATTTCAGTCCGATCCGAGAGGTGCCCCTAAATTAGACTTGTTCCGTTTTTTGCATCCACGCCTGAATCTTTTTTTGCTGTTTCTATTTCGCCACGAAGTCTATCTGCTAATTAATTTACACACAAGTCTCAATTAATATGATGTAAGCCAATTATTGTTCAATTTTTTGCCTTCTATGACAATACTCCTTGTTATTGATACTCTTCTTCTTTGTAATAGTTGTTGACGTAACTAAGTTACTTCAAAGTTGGTCTAATAAACATGTTTCAACGGCGTTAAAAATTGTCATTAATTCAATGAAAAGTGGTAACCCTGGAGGAAATAAATACTTAATTTTTAGCAAAAAATTGGATATAATTGCTATTTATACATAAAGCGAACATATACATCGAACAAATTTATTGTGAACTTGAAATTAAACATGCAACTTAAATTTGTACATTAAATGTCCCTAAAATTAACATGTCCCCAAAATAACCCCTGAATAAATAAAATTTCGGGGACTGTCCCGAAAATTTCAAAATGTCCCCGAAAAAAGCACTGTGTCGAAAAAATGTCCCTGAAATAATCACACGACATATATATATATATATATATATATATATATTTACTTATGAAATTTTATGTATTTAAAAAGTTGCCAACTGCCTCAAATATGCCAACTGGGCGCTGAGGCATACGTATAAGAAAGTTAATAAATAAACACTGAAATAAAAAAAACCGGATATAAATGTCCACAACAAGCTGAAACAAACGTTTGGCCTTGAATCGATGGGGACACGATTAAAAAGGGAATTAGAAAAATTAGAATATTTTAATGCATGTAGGGATACCAGTTGGGGTCATTTGAAATAAATGTTGGTACATTATTAATTTTTGGGCAAATCGAATAATTTCATAGAAAATAATAAATAAATATTAAAGAAATGATAAATTATCGGAATTTAAAAAATTAATAATGACAATAAGATGAAATAATAGTAACAATTACCGAATAAAATAATAATGAAATAAATTAATAAAAATAATGACTTTTGCTGACCCTTGTATTTCTTGAGACTTGGATGCTTCCGCATCTATCTTCGATACGGAATTCGATATCATCATATAAATTACATGGATGGTGTGTCAAAGTTTGCTTAACAAACGACGTAAGAAACGATAAACACACAAAAAAGCATAGATCTTATTTACTGTCGCTGCTTTCGTTACATTGTCGCTCACTGCACTATAGGTCAAATAGCCCATTTTACTGACCAAAAGTCAGATTTCGCACTTTGTATTTTCACTTATTTTGTGTTACTTTCTTGTTAGAAACACTTCAAATATAATAAAAATAAATTTTGTTTTTGTATGAGAAATTATACCATTACATGGCAGGCTGCCAAATATGTATTATCCAAATATCTTTAAAAACTTGTTAACGAGCATATGTAACGATTTTATTAGAAAGTATTCGATATCTATTTATCAAAAATGCCCTCCTATCATCATTTATGTGTATAAATAGTTATTAAATGGGTGTTAACTTTGAATTTTCGAAGAAAGTAGAACATTTTGAGGTTATGTACGCTTTTAAAGTCTCGGCAACGTTCGGCAATGAAAGTAAAAATTGAAATTGGTTCATTAACTCGTGCCGAATGCAGAAAATTTTATGCGATTTTGCGTAAATTTGCTCGACAAGAATTATACAACTTTTTTTATGTTACCATATTTTCCATAATATTGATTTTTTTGAAGTCAGGGTTAAACCTCTTACCAAATAATGTTAGCCAAATTGGAGTCTACAGCATTCTGCTGTGTTCTAAAGTCAAATTATTTACAAATCTTTTATTTATTTATTTATTTATTTATTTATTTATTTATTTATTTATTTATTTATTTATTTATTTATTTATTTATTTCATAAACGTCTATGGGTCAATGCACTTACAGACTGCGATAATTAATTACACTTGAATATATAAAAATGCATAACAAGTAGAAATACAAAAATTAGTATGATCTTAATTTAAATACTGTTTTAAGAAAGCTTTAAATAGATCTCGTGGAAGATTGAAGTCAACAATTGATATTCTATTCAAAAAATAATTATTATGTAATGCCCCAACAAGCGGACTATTTATAATATAGTTTTGGCGGAAACAATCAATTGAGAAAACATTATGTGATCTAAGACTTCGATAAGGAATATTAAATGATATTTTAGACATAATATATGGACAGTCAATGTTATTGTTTATTATATCATATATAAACATCATAGATTGCATTTTGCGCCTATTTTAAAATGTTTCCAAGCCAATTAACATACATCTGGACTCATATGTTGGTAAAGGTCGTGTAAAGTCTAATGAAGATAAAGTCATTTTAAGGAATTTCTTTGGTATTCTTTCCAATCTATGTACATTAAGTGCAACAAAAGGACTCCAAATCATGCAGCAGTATTCCAGTTTCGATCTCACAATGGAAGTAAACAATGTTTTAAAGGTATAGGGATCATTGAAATTCGAACTGTGGCGCCTAATAAATGCAAGTAACGAATAAGCTTTAGGAATTAGTTTATCTATATGCGGTGTAAATGTAAGTTTGAAGTCAAAAACAACGCCAAGATCTTCAACCTCATCAACCTTATTCAAAACTACCTCTTCAATTTTGAAGTCATATTGAACTGGATTCCGAACACTATTGGTCTGTTCCTTTACTTTTAAAAATGGTAACAGTGGCAAAAAATGGTAAAAGTGGTGAACTGGTCTCATATAAATTGTATGCTTTTTAAAGTAAAGGAACACTTTGCATAATAGGATAAATGAAAACATTTTTTAATGTTTAATTTTAAATGATTATATTTGCACCAATCAGAAAACCTGTCCAAATCAGATTGTATTTTAGAAAAATCATTTTGGTGTTTTGTAGCAAGGAAAATTTTCAGATCATCAGCATAAAGCAAAAATTGAGAATTTTTAAAACATTTATAAACATCATTTATAAATATATTGAAAAATAAAGGTCCCAATATACTCCCTTGTGGAACACCAGAAGACAGTTTATATGGCTTTGATTCAGATGAACCTATTTTAACCATACATACTCTATTTACCAGATACGATTTAATCCACTCATAAAAGTTTGAATGAATTCCAAGGACATGCATTTTATTTAAGAGAACACTATGAGCAATTTTATCAAAATCCTTAGAAAAATCGGTGTAAATAGCTTCAACTTGGTAGCCAGAAGCAAATGCCGAGAAACAATAATCAGTAAATACAAATAAATTTGAGACCGTAGATCTACCTTTGTGAAACCCATGTTGTTGAGGGATCAATAAGGACTTAACAGCAAAATATAATTTATCATGAACTACGTTTTCAAAAATCTTGGAAACCACACTCAATTTAGAAATTGATCGATAACAAGAAATGTCATTTTTTCGACCATTTTTAAATACTGTATTAATAACAGCAAATTTCCAACGATCTGCAAATGTTCCCATGTGCAAGGATTTATTAAAGAGAAGTTGTAATGGGCTTGATATAGAAAAAACACATTGTTTCAGAAGATACGCACACAAACCATCGACATCAGTAGTGAATGAATTCTTTATACCTTGAATGCCCTGGATAACATCTTCGCTACTCAAGGTTAATTCACCAAAATTTAGATGATTTGAAGAGACTTCTAATTGTTGTTGTGATATTAGTGGATCAAAATTCTCCAGGTTAGATTTAAAGTAGGACGCAAATAAGTCCGCAATTTCACGAGGGTTATTAGCAACTTTCTCATTGTGATACGTCGTAAGTGGAATGTCCAATGATTGTTTTTTAGAATTAATAAAATTCCAAAATATTTTTGGATTATCCTTAATATTATTTTCAATATTGAGTAAATATTGTTTGTAAAGAAATTTGTTGAGAAATTCAAACTCTTTTTTACATTGGCAGAAAGCATTATATATTATTGGATTTAAAGAATCCTTATATATATATACAAATATATACAGTTATAGTCAAAATATGTCACATCATATTGTGGGATTTTCAAGGTAATAAATTTAAGGCATATTCACATTGAAACTAAAACGAAACACTACAAAAAAGCTTCTGAACTTATCGGATGTCGATGCCTTCAATTCTGTAGACAAATAACAGACCTTCCAGTTTTTGCCCCCAAAGGGTTAAGGTACCAGTTGTGTATATGGTCCATAAGAGTTTAATTTTTTGGCCCATGTTGTTCCATTTTTCTCCCTGAATCTAAAAACGCTATATTAAGTTAAACCAACTTCTTGTTTCAACTTTAAGACTTTTGGCCAAAAAAAATGGCCCGTTTGACCTATAGTGCACTGGTTAATTAGGGTAAATAGAGAAATTAACCGAAGTAAATAATGTGTGAGCGACAACAACAATAACAACGCATATCAGAGGCAATAAACAAAGATCGATGTCCACATTAAAAGAGACAAATGTTTGGCCTTGAATCGATGAGGACATGATTAAAAAGGGAATAGAAAAAATTAGGCATTAGAATGCAAATAGGTATGCCAGTTGGGACAAATTAAAATAAATGTGGGGATATTATTAATTAGTGGGAAAATACAATATTTTCTTGTGGAAATAATTAATTATCGAAATTAAAATAAATTAATAATCATAATTAAATAAAGTAATTGTAATAATGAAACAAAATTAAATAACCCATTTTGGGTGGATTTTTCTGGCCCAACGACTGAAATATCGTATGATCATACGGTTTGTTGTAATTATTTTGAACGACACTGTTATTTGTCGTGTTTTGCTACTTACTTTGTTCTAGCGGTTCGCGAATTTTCATATGTACGTACATATATGCAATATCCAGCCTATTCCCTTTGCTGCTTTCCAACAAGGTTGGAAAACATAATTATGCTTTATAAGCAGCCAAGGCAGCAAAGGGAAGGCAGTCTTTGATCGAGTTTAAAAGCGTACGCAAACGTCTCCCCACAGTGAACACAAAGTTAACCACAAAAAGAACAAAAGAAAAATAGAAAGAACACTACATTTTGTTAAACATACAATTTATACATACATTATACATATATTCACAGAACATCAAATGTTAAAATCATAAATAATATAAATAAGTTAAAAAATACTTAAACCTAATTAAAAACTACTTAAACCTAGTTAAAATCAAATTAATCTAATATTGCACCTACAAAGAATTTGCACTTAACCCCCATTTTTGTAAATAAAACCTAATTCTATCCTACATTGAAATTTAAAGAAAGGCTGAAGAATTGTGCTATCTAAAATCTACATAAAAACATCAAAAGGCTAAAACATACAACATTCATACACACATACATGCAACATTGAAGTACAAATAAAATCACACTTGAATTATAAAACTTAACAACACATACCTTATCATTTAAAACGAAACAAAAACTGTAAAAAAGGTTTGTAAGAAAACATTGGCCCATGCGAGCCAGATGAGTGTTTTTTTAAATAATTACAAATCGCAATAAAAGTCCATAAATATAAAATAATTCAAAATTTTCATCAATCAATAATAAAAATTTAAATTAAAAAGTGAACTAGAACCTATGTGACCCAATCAGTGAACCTTCAAAATTGAACCCGTAAAGCGGAATATAAAAAAATACATGAAAACAATAATTGACAGTGAGAAAGCAGTAGTGCAAAAGAACAGTAATTAAATAAAAAATTTAAGTGTGAGAAAAGTGCTAAAAACAAGGAAACAGTATTAACACAAAAATAAGTGGAAAAAGTGCATATTGAAATATATTCAGTGGAATAACATAAAAACCGAAAGCAATAATTTGGAAGATCACAAAAAAAATTAACCTTTTGTGGAATAAGTGCACACATTTCTCTTGCCTTTTCGCCTCAACTCTTTTTGGAAGAATTTATCCTGTCGAAGTTTAAATTTGTTGGCGGTTTTCAGAGATATTTAATTACAAATATTTCTTTTTCTCTCACAAAATCCTCGTTAGTGATTCTAAAGAAATTTAAGATCATTTTGACTAAACAAATTATTCGTCGTTGATTTTATAATTTGGAAAATAACATCCGAAATTTTGAAAAATCAAAATTTTTTGGATTTGTTGTAAAACCAAAAGGAACAAGTTTGTCCTCGTCATTGGGCGACTTTGTCAAATTCTTGCACAGCAAAAATCTGTTTGAAAGTTAGACCCTTCACTTATCAAAATGGACAAATCTTCATGCGAAAAGTTTGCTAATTGCGTGAATGATCTTAGTGATTACACGTCAATATTATCAATTGCAAATCAGATAGACGACAATCATTCATTGGAGTCATCACGAGTGCGGCTGGATGCGGTATACGATCAAGTCAATCGAGCTTATGAGGAGTGTCGAGACTACGTTCCTGAAGCCGAGGAGAAACCGATCGACAAGAATAAGTTAAGGAAACATTACTTGGAGGCGGTAGACGCATATAAAAAGGCAATAGGATCACTTAACGGACAAATACAAACGGTGAAACAAAATGATAAAGAGGAAAGAGCCAAAAGAGAATCTCCAATGGAACAAAAAGCTAGCGGAGAGCCCACTTTAACCCAGATTTCGAGATTGCCACCATGTGATACGGAATGTTTTAAAGGAGGATGTGCTGGCTGGCCAACTTTCAGAGATTTATTCACAGCAATCTTCATAACAAGTTCGAAATTGAGCAACGTGGCGAAACTTTTCCATCTTAAACAAAAGACAACAGGCGAAGCTCGAGAAATCATCAATCAGGTGCCCTTAACAAACGATGGGTTTGAGCTCGCCTGGAAACTTTTGACAGATCGATATGAAAATCGGAGGATGCAAGTGAACGAGCAGCTTAAACCTCAAAATCAAAGCGCTGTTGGAAAAAATTAAACTAATTTATCTCAATAATCCAAACAACAGTACCAAAATACTTGCCAACTTTGCAAGTCAAATCATTTTATTCGAGATTGTCAACAATTTTTGGCTAAGA
Organism: Musca autumnalis; assembly: GCF_047663935.1. NCBI lineage: Eukaryota > Metazoa > Arthropoda > Insecta > Diptera > Muscidae > Musca > Musca autumnalis. The sequence continues at coordinate 70,367 of NW_027412255.1, forward strand.
ACGTGAATGATAGAATTCATGTGGTCAAAAACGTTCATTTATGTTATAATTGCCTATCTGCCAATCATGGAGTAAAAGAATGCAAGTTCGGCTGTAGGAATTGCAGTCAACGACATCATACAATGCTACATAAGGGCACAGAAAACCGAACCACAACACAACCCCTAGAACGAGATGAAGTACGCCCTAGTAAGAGTGCTATATATAGTACCACTTCTCTTTACAGTTGGAGCTCTGATGAAATCAATTGGTACTCTATTAGCCCAAAAACAGTTTTTGGATGGATTATTGGCGGACCATTAATAGATGGATCACGGTAACAAAGACAAATTACACTTTGTAACACAATTTCTCTTGAAAAAATATTAACACGGTTTTGGGAGGTGGAAGAAACCCCAAAACAGATTTTGAGGTCAGAGGATGCTGTCTTTTGCGAACAAAACTACATGGAAACCACTCAAAGAAATCCAGATGGTCGATACGTGGTTACACTTCCCTTTAAAAAATGCGAAGAGCTTGGAGATTCGAGGAATATAGCACTGGCGCAATTCTACAGGATGGAAAGAAAGCTAATGAAAACCCCTAAAATCAAGGAACTCTATGATAAAACGATCCTGGAGTATCTTGAATTAGGACATATGAGGAAGATTTCTGCACAGGATATTAGCAAAACTCCGAACTATTACCTACCTCATCATGCGGTTATCAGACCCGAGAAGATAACGTCGAAACTCAGGGTGGTTTTCAATGCCTCAAGCCCAACATCAAACAAAAAGAGCCTGAATGATAACTTGTTTGCTGGTCCAATATTACAACAGGATATTGTGTTACAAGTACTGAAATGGAGATTTTTCAGATATGTCTTTAATGCCGATGTGACAAAAATGTACCGGCAAATATTATTGAACCCCAGGCAAACCCAATTCCAAAGGATTCTATTTAGAAAATCTCTCAATGATCCTGTTGAAGACTACGAATTACTGACGGTCACTTTTGGAGTGAATTGCGCGCCTTTTCTAGCTCTGCGAACTTTAATACAATTGGCAGAAGACATAAAGGATACCCACCCTCTAGCATCGAAAATAATATTGGAAAATTTGTATGTCGATGATGTGCTGGCCGGAGGGCACACATTACAAGATACAATCAATTCTCGGAAAGAACTTATTTCTGCAATGGAATCTGCAGGATTCGAGCTAATGAAATGGACATCAAATGATCCACAGATTATTAGTGATTTACCAGCGGAAAAATTACTTCCTGTAAACTTACTTGATATTTCCGAGGATGCATCTACAAAAACCTTAGGAGTACGTTGGAATATCTCGGGAGATTTCTTCACATTCATCCCTCCAGACATGGAAAATAAGGATTCTTACACAAAAAGAGAAGTACTTTCAACGATCGCGAAATTATTCGATCCATGTGGTTGGGTCGCGCCTATTGTAGTGGTAGCGAAGCTAGTCATGCAACAAGTTTGGCTAGATAAGATAACCTGGGATGATATTCTAAAACCCCTTACAATGCTAAATTGGAAAAACTTCGTCAAAAATAGTTGCGAGATAGAACACTTGAAAATACCAAGATGGATTCATTTCTCACCAGGCGCAAACATCGAGATACATGGATTTTGTGACGCCTCAGAGAGTGCCTACGCAGCCGCCTTGTACATAAGAATTGAAAAATTGAATAACGAAATTGAAACTTTTTTGTTAACGGCCAAAACTAGAGTTGCGCCTATCAAAAAGATCTCTCTTCCACGGCTGGAATTATGCGGAGCCGTTTTACTGTCGAAATTGACGAATACAATCTTAAAAAAATCTTCAAATCTCAAACTTTTCATTACACTATTGGACTGATTCTACAATAGTCCTTGCCTGGCTCAAGAAACCGCCTTGTCATTGATCAACTTTCGTCGGAAACAATTTTAGACAATGTGGGGAACGAAAATTGGCATCATATTGACTCAGAGGATAACCCAGCAGACATTGTTAGTCGGGGTTGCTCGCCTAATGAACTAAATAGTCATCAGTTATGGTGGCATGGCCCACACTGGTTGAAATAAGAGAAATCCAGTTGGCCATTAAAGGAAGTTAATGAAGAAACTAATGTAGAAGCAAAAACTGTAAAAGTTCTGGCGATTAACATCGATGAAGATCCCTTACAGAATTTTTCCTCTCTATCAAAACTTTATCGAACATATGCTTATGCTGTGAGATTTTGGCGGAATACCGCTTTGAATTTCCTCTGCTGTAAGCTCCATCGAAGAAACTCGAAGATGCCGTCTATTTTCAGCATCTTCGAGTTTCTTCGATGGAGCTTACAGCAGAGGAAATTCAAAGCGGAAAACGAACCCAGAAATTTTACTTCCCGCTGAGTACGATATTTTACAAAAGCGCTCTCGAATATCATCAAGCAGTTCTTTGCTAACCTTGAAACCTTTCTTAGACGCAAATGGCATTATGCGAGCAAATGGTAGGCTCGTACAATCGCCGGCACTCACCTACAATGAGCGGCACACTATTATTCTGCCCTACAATGCGAAGTTGACACATTTGCTTGTTGAATTTTCACACAAAGTAACGTTACACGGTGGAAACCAGTTACTAACACGTATTTTGAGATCTGAATTCTGGATATTCAGACTGAAGCCGTTGATAAAAAAGTTATCAACAACTGCAAACCATGTGTATTGTATAAAAGTCATGCTTAAAAGCAAATAATGGCATCTCTGCCCCCCCGAAAGGACGTTATTGTCACGCCCATTTAACACAACAGGGGTTGATTTCGCTGGACCATTCAACATCAAAAACTTCACTGGTAGAGCTTGTTTGATCACCAAAGGCTACGTCTGTGTTTTTGTCTGTTTCGCGACAAAAGCTATGCACCTCGAAGCCACCAGCGATTTATCAACTCAGTCATTCCTAGCAGCATTTTCGCGATTTATTGGTCGGCGCGGCTGCCCATCATGTATTTACTCAGACAATGGTACAAATTTTGTGGGAGCTGCGGAAATTTTGAAAAAGGAAAGACTCGCTTTTTTCAAGACTCTACAAAACTCTATTATTCATCACAACATAAAACAAAATCTTAATTTGGAAATTCATTCCTCCTGGAGCTCTCCATATGGGCGGTCTTTGGGAGGCAGGTGTCAAATCCTTTAAAACCCATTTGCGTAAATCAATTCCGAAAATGAACTTTACATTTGAGGAACTTACTACTATTTTAATACGGATTGAAGCATGTCTGAATTCTAGGCCCCTCAGTCCAGCTAGTGAGGATCCTAACGATTTAGCTCCGCTTACACCAGGTCATTTTTTGATTGGCACGCCAATTCTTGCTCCCCCCGAACCCGATTTGTCAGATACTGACATTAACTTTGCTAACAGGTGGAAAAGACTCAAGATTATTTCCCAAAACTTTTGTCAGAGATGGAAATTAGAGTATCTTAGAGAATTGCACCGTAGAACAAAATGGAAATATCAGCAGGATAATCTAAAAGAGGGCGACTAAGTAGTCATTAAAGACGACAGACTAGCTTCCAATGAATGGAAAATGGGAAGGGTTGAAAGAGCTTATCATGGGGTTGACGCAAACGTTCGAGTAATTGACTTACGTACAAGTGGAGGGACAGTTACGAGAACCATCACAAAAGTCGTCAAATTATTTACCGACTGACTAGTCGGACCCCTTATTTGTAAAAATCTTGGTACTCGCCTCTCCCTCTTTTCAGATATGGCCGCCTATTTGCAAGAACGCAACACACCAGCCAGCAACCGTGCCCTCAGACCAGTGCAGCGATCACGTTCCCGCTCAGCCGAACGACAGCAGCCGCCTCAACAACGCAGCCGATCTTCACAACGCCGTAGCCTAAGAGACGAGAGACGCGAACGACCCAGTCATTGGCAGTTTGCCTGTGGTCTGTGTCAAGAAGATCACGCCCTCAGCTCCTGCCGTCGATTCCTAGGTCTCACGTTGCATCAGAGGTACGAAACTGTCGAAAGAAGGAGTTATTGCAGAAACTGCCTGGCCAGAAGCCACCTAGCGCCTGACTGCCCGTCTTTAATCAGCTGCCGGAAATGCGATTTGCGCCACCACACACTTCTTCACGGCGCTCCACAGATGGACGAGCCTCTGCCATCAATCCCAGATCTCCTCATCAAATTCACTTGGGATTTGGTTTCGTTCCTACGGCTATGGTGCGTGTGGTGGCAGTAGGCATAGATACGTATGCGACAATAAGGGCTCTGGTCAGTCAGTCATCAGTGATGTCAAGGATTTCGTACTCCTCCTTTAGGCGGTTGGGTCTTCGGTCATTTCTTCATAAAAATAGGAGATTTGCTACCTTTAAGATAATGGCACGCAACACAAACGTTACCTGGGCGCTCAAGGTGAACGCATTAATTACGAATGAATTGCCTTATCGACCCTACAATGACCCAATTATTGAGGACCCAACGCAGGATTTTGTGCAAAATCGCCTCGCTGATGTCGATCCCCGCGGTAACACCCCTATAGAGCTAGAGTTGGGCGGCGTCACATATTCTGCAATCAGATGAGAGGGCAGGTTTTTCACCGGGCTGGGGTTGATTTCGCTGGACTATTCAACATCAAAAACTTCACTGGTAGAGCTTGTTTGATCACCAAAGGCTACGTCTGTGTTTTTGTCTGTTTCGCGACAAAAGCTATGCACCTCGAAGCCACCAGCGATTTATCAACTCAGTCATTCCTAGCAGCATTTTCGCGATTTATTGGTCGGCGCGGCTGCCCATCATGTATTTACTCAGACAATGGTACAAATTTTGTGGGAGCTGCGGAAATTTTGAAAAAGGAAAGACTCGCTTTTTTTCAAGACTCTACAAAACTCTATTATTCATCACAACATACAACAAAATCTTAATTGGAAATTCATTCCTCCTGGAGCTCTCCATATGGGCGGTCTTTGGGAGGCAGGTGTCAAATCCTTTAAAACCCATTTGCGTAAATCAATTCCGAAAATGAACTTTACATTTGAGGAACTTACTACTATTTTAATACGGATTGAAGCATGTCTGAATTCTAGGCCCCTCAGTCCAGCTAGTGAGGATCCTAACGATTTAGCTCCGCTTACACCAGGTCATTTTTTGATTGGCACGCCAATTCTTGCTCCCCCCGAACCCGATTTGTCAGATACTGACATTAACTTTGCTAACAGGTGGAAAAGACTCAAGATTATTTCCCAAAACTTTTGTCAGAGATGGAAATTAGAGTATCTTAGAGAATTGCACCGTAGAACAAAATGGAACTATCAGCAGGATAATCTAAAAGAGGGCGACTAAGTAGTCATTAAAGACGACAGACTAGCTCCCAATGAATGGAAAATGGGAAGGGTTGAAAGAGCTTATCATGGGGTTGACGCAAACGTTCGAGTAATTGACTTACGTACAAGTGGAGGGACAGTTACGAGACCCATCACAAAAGTCGTCAAATTATTTACCGACTGACTAGTCGGACCCCTTATTTGTAAAAATCTTGGTACTCGCCTCTCCCTCTTTTCAGATATGGCCGCCTATTTGCAAGAACGCAACACACCAGCCAGCAACCGTGCCCTCAGACCAGTGCAGCGATCACGTTCCCGCTCAGCCGAACGACAGCAGCCGCCTCAACAACGCAGCCGATCTTCACAACGCCGTAGCCTAAGAGACGAGAGACGCGAACGACCCAGTCATTGGCAGTTTGCCTGTGGTCTGTGTCAAGAAGATCACGTCCTCAGCTCCTGCCGTCGATTCTAGGTCTCACGTTGCATCAGAGGTACGATACTGTCGAAAGAAGGAGTTATTGCAGAAACTGCCTTGCCAGATGCCACCTAGCGCCTGACTGCCCGTCTTTAATCAGCTGCCGGAAATGCGATTTGCGCCACCACACACTTCTTCACGGCGCTCCACAGATGGACGAGCCTCTGCCATCAATCCCAGATCTCCTCATCAAATTCACTTGGGATTTGGTTTTCGTTCCTACGGCTATGGTGCGTGTGGTGGCAGTAGGCATAGATACGTATGCGACAATAAGGGCTCTGGTCAGTCAGTCATCAGTGATGTCAAGGATTTCGTACTCCTCCTTCAGGCGGTTGGGTCTTCGGTCATTTCTTCATAAAAATAGGAGATTTGCTACCTTTAAGATAATGGCACGCAACACAAACGTTACCTGGGCGCTCAAGGTGAACGCATTAATTACGAATGAATTGCCTTATCGACCCTACAATGACCCAATTATTGAGGACCCAACGCAGGATTTTGTGCAAAATCGCCTCGCTGATGTCGATCCCCGCGGTAACACCCCTATAGAGCTAGAGTTGGGCGGCGTCACATATTCTGCAATCAGAGGGCAGGTTTTTCACCGGGCTGGGGTTGATTTCGCTGGACCATTCAACATCAAAAACTTCACTGGTAGAGCTTGTTTGATCACCAAAGGCTACGTCTGTGTTTTTGTCTGTTTCGCGACAAAAGCTATGCACCTCGAAGCCACCAGCGATTTATCAACTCAGTCATTCCTAGCAGCATTTTCGCGATTTATTGGTCGGCGCGGCTGCCCATCATGTATTTACTCAGACAATGGTACAAATTTTGTGGGAGCTGCGGAAATTTTGAAAAAGGAAAGACTCGCTTTTTTTCAGGACTCTACAAAACTCTATTATTCATCACAACATACAACAAAATCTTAATTGGAAATTCATTCCTCCTGGAGCTCTCCAAATGGGCGGTCTTTGGGAGGCAGGTGTCAAATCCTTATAAACCCATTTGCGTAAATCAATTCCGAAAATGAACTTTACATTTGAGGAACTTACTACTATTTTAATACGGATTGAAGCATGTCTGAATTCTAGGCCCCTCAGTCCAGCTAGTGAGGATCCTAACGATTTAGCTCCGCTTACACCAGGTCATTTTTTGATTGGCACGCCAATTCTTGCTCCCCCCGAACCCGATTTGTCAGATACTGACATTAACTTTGCTAACAGGTGGAAAAGACTCAAGATTATTTCCCAAAACTTTTGTCAGAGATGGAAATTAGAGTATCTTAGAGAATTGCACCGTAGAACAAAATGGAACTATCAGCAGGATAATCTAAAAGAGGGCGACTAAGTAGTCATTAAAGACGACAGACTAGCTCCCAATGAATGGAAAATGGGAAGGGTTGAAAGAGCTTATCATGGGGTTGACGCAAACGTTCGAGTAATTGACTTACGTACAAGTGGAGGGACAGTTACGAGACCCATCACAAAAGTCGTCAAATTATTTACCGACTGACTAGTCGGACCCCTTATTTGTAAAAATCTTGGTACTCGCCTCTCCCTCTTTTCAGATATGGCCGCCTATTTGCAAGAACGCAACACACCAGCCAGCAACCGTGCCCTCAGACCAGTGCAGCGATCACGTTCCCGCTCAGCCGAACGACAGCAGCCGCCTCAACAACGCAGCCGATCTTCACAACGCCGTAGCCTAAGAGACGAGAGACGCGAACGACCCAGTCATTGGCAGTTTGCCTGTGGTCTGTGTCAAGAAGATCACGCCCTCAGCTCCTGCCGTCGATTCCTAGGTCTCACGTTGCATCAGAGGTACGATACTGTCGAAAGAAGGAGTTATTGCAGAAACTGCCTGGCCAGAAGCCACCTAGCGCCTGACTGCCCGTCTTTAATCAGCTGCCGGAAATGCGATTTGCGCCACCACACACTTCTTCACGGCGCTCCACAGATGGACGAGCCTCTGCCATCAATCCCAGATCTCCTCATCAAATTCACTTGGGATTTGGTTTTCGTTCCTACGGCTATGGTGCGTGTGGTGGCAGTAGGCATAGATACGTATGCGACAATAAGGGCTCTGGTCAGTCAGTCATCAGTGATGTCAAGGATTTCGTACTCCTCCTTCAGGCGGTTGGGTCTTCGGTCATTTCTTCATAAAAATAGGAGATTTGCTACCTTTAAGATAATGGCACGCAACACAAACGTTACCTGGGCGCTCAAGGTGAACGCATTAATTACGAATGAATTGCCTTATCGACCCTACAATGACCCAATTATTGAGGACCCAACGCAGGATTTTGTGCAAAATCGCCTCGCTGATGTCGATCCCCGCGGTAACACCCCTATAGAGCTAGAGTTGGGCGGCGTCACATATTCTGCAATCAGAGGGCAGGTTTTTCACCGGGCTGGGGTTGATTTCGCTGGACCATTCAACATCAAAAACTTCACTGGTAGAGCTTGTTTGATCACCAAAGGCTACGTCTGTGTTTTTGTCTGTTTCGCGACAAAAGCTATGCACCTCGAAGCCACCAGCGATTTATCAACTCAGTCATTCCTAGCAGCATTTTCGCGATTTATTTACTCAGACAATGGTACAAATTTTGTGGGAGCTGCGGAAATTTTGAAAAAGGAAAGACTCGCTTTTTTTCAAGACTCTACAAAACTCTATTATTCATCACAACATACAACAAAATCTTAATTGGAAATACATTCCTCATGGAGCTCTCCAAATGGGCGGTCTTTGGGAGGCAGGTGTCAAATCCTTTAAAACCCATTTGCGTAAATCAATTCCGAAAATGAACTTTACATTTGAGGAACTTACTACTATTTTAATACGGATTGAAGCATGTCTGAATTCTAGGCCCCTCAGTCCAGCTAGTGAGGATCCTAACGATTTAGCTCCGCTTACACCAGGTCATTTTTTGATTGGCACGCCAATTCTTGCTCCCCCCGAACCTGATTTGTCAGATACTGACATTAACTTTGCTAACAGGTGGAAAAGACTCAAGATTATTTCCCAAAACTTTTGTCAGAGATGGAAATTAGAGTATCTTAGAGAATTGCACCGTAGAACAAAATGGAACTATCAGCAGGATAATCTAAAAGAGGGCGACTAAGTAGTCATTAAAGACGACAGACTAGCTCCCAATGAATGGAAAATGGGAAGGGTTGAAAGAGCTTATCATGGGGTTGACGCAAACGTTCGAGTAATTGACTTACGTACAAGTGGAGGGACAGTTACGAGACCCATCACAAAAGTCGTCAAATTATTTACCGACTGACTAGTCGGACCCCTTATTTGTAAAAATCTTGGTACTCGCCTCTCCCTCTTTTCAGATATGGCCGCCTATTTGCAAGAACGCAACACAACAGCCAGCAACCGTGCCCTCAGACCAGTGCAGCGATCACGTTCCCGCTCAGCCGAACGACAGCAGCCGCCTCAACAACGCAGCCGATCTTCACAACGCCGTAGCCTAAGAGACGAGAGACGCGAACGACCCAGTCATTGGCAGTTTGCCTGTGGTCTGTGTCAAGAAGATCACGCCCTCAGCTCCTGCCGTCGATTCCTAGGTCTCACGTTGCATCAGAGGTACGATACTGTCGAAAGAAGGAGTTATTGCAGAAACTGCCTGGCCAGAAGCCACCTAGCGCCTGACTGCCCGTCTTTAATCAGCTGCCGGAAATGCGATTTGCGCCACCACACACTTCTTCACGGCGCTCCACAGATGGACGAGCCTCTGCCATCAATCCCAGATCTCCTCATCAAATTCACTTGGGATTTGGTTTTCGTTCCTACGGCTATGGTGCGTGTGGTGGCAGTAGGCATAGATACGTATGCGACAATAAGGGCTCTGGTCAGTCAGTCATCAGTGATGTCAAGGATTTCGTACTCCTCCTTCAGGCGGTTGGGTCTTCGGTCATTTCTTCATAAAAATAGGAGATTTGCTACCTTTAAGATAATGGCACGCAACACAAACGTTACCTGGGCGCTCAAGGTGAACGCATTAATTACGAATGAATTGCCTTATCGACCCTACAATGACCCAATTATTGAGGACCCAACGCAGGATTTTGTGCAAAATCGCCTCGCTGATGTCGATCCCCGCGGTAACACCCCTATAGCGCTAGAGTTGGGCGGCGTCACATATTCTGCAATCAGACGAGAGGGCAGGTTTTTCACCGGGCTGGGGGACGTGTACGGCTACGAGACGGCGTTGGGCTATGTCATCAGCGGTCCAATCAGGAACTTGCCGAGGAGCTGAGCTGCTGAGTTTCATCACTGTGTCACTGTGGGGGGAGAATGTATGGTATTATTTTGAACGACACTGTTATTTGTCGTGTTTTGCTATTTACTTTGTTCTAGCGGTTCGCGAATTTACATATGCACGTACATATATGCAATATCCAGCATATTCCCTTTGCTGCTTTCCAACAAGGTTGGAAAACATAATTATGCTTTATAAGCAGCCAAGGCAGCAAAGGGAAGGCAGTCTTTGATCGAGTTTAAAAGCGTACGCAAACGTCTCCCCACAGTGAACACAAAGTTAACCACAAAAAGAACAAAAGAAAAATAGAAAGAACACTACATTTTGTTAAACATACAATTTATATAAGAAATCACAAACAGAAACAAACAACACGAATTGTTACAAGTCACACATCAATTTGTTTAAAATATTACGAAAGACATAAAAGATTACAAACCACAAACATACACTATTGTACATATACTCACAGAACATCAAATGTTAAAATCATATATAATATAAATAAGTTAAAAAATACTTAAACCTAATTAAAAACTACTTAAACCTAGTTAAAATCAAATTAATCTAATATTGCACCTACAAAGAATTTGCACTTAACCCCCATTTTTGTAAATAAAACCTAATTCTATCCTACATTGAAATTTAAAGAAAGGCTGAAGAATTGTGCTATCTAAAATCTACATAAAAACATCAAAAGGCTAAAACATACAACACTCATACACGCATACATGCAACATTGAAGTACAAATAAAATCACACATGAATTATAAAACTTAACAACACTTACCTTATCATTTAAAACGAAACAAAAACTATAAAAAAGGTTTGTAAGTAAAACACGGTTAGTAGCAATCTCTGTTCACTTGATACACAGTTAAATGCATTCTGGGAACAAGAAGAACTTATCGAATCTCGAAAATCTACCTCTGAGGAGATAGCGTTTGAGGATTTCTTCAAGAAAACTTATACTCATGGCTCTGATGGAAGGTATACCGTCGCCTTACCCTTTAGGTCGCAAATTCTCGGCAAATCTCCTCCTACTTTCAGTCACAGTGACCTCAGCGCTTTGAAACGACTAAAACAGGTCGAAAATAAATTTACGAAAGAACCAAACTTTGCCTCAGAATACAGGAAGTTCATGAACGAATATGAATCGTTGGGACATATGGTGAATAATGGTCCCTATCCTCAATCCATTCAACCAAATGGATATTTTCTGCCTCATCATGGTGTTGTAAGGGAGCCAAGTTCTATGACAAAACTGCGGGTGGTTTTCGATGGTAGCAGCAAAGGCCCCTCTTCTTTTTCCTTAAATGAAGAACTTTTGACTGGACCTGCTTTGCAGAATGATTTGCCGGCTATTATTAATCGATGGCGTCGATCCAAAATTGGTTTAAGGTCGGATCTGAAGAAAATGTTCCTACAAATAAGAGTGGTAGAGAATCATCAGCAGTTTCAGCAAATATTATGGCGAGATTTTGATATTTGCGTATACAAACTTCAAACGGTCATTCATGGCACTTCTTCGGCTCCGTACCTCTCCATTAGAGTTCTTCATCAACTGGCAGAAGATGAAGATACAACTTACCCTTACCCTACGTTGATGATATTAACTCCGGTGCTGACTTAGAGTCAGAAGCAATATTCCTACAACAACAATTGGTTCAACTTCTCTCTGCTGGAGGTTTTAACTTACGCAAATGGACGTCTAATTCTGCAAAACTTATGTCCCATATTCCAGAAGGTTTTCGTGAAAAGGCAAATGTGTTCAATCTCAACGAACCAAATGTAGTAAAAGCTCTCGGATTAGGGTGGAATACAGATGATGATTCGTTTTCCTTCGAAGTTAACTTTCCTATAAAATCCGTAGTCACAAAAGCCAGTCTTCTATCTGACGCAGCAAAGTTATATGACCCACTCGGGTGGCTATCTCCTGTGACCATTCATGCTAAAATTTACTTTCAGAAGTTATGGCTCGAAGGAGTCGATTGGAAGGATGACGTTTCTCCTGTCATGAAGTCTAATTGGCATACTTATCTCCAAGAATTATAAACTATGGAGAGTATTTCAATACCCCGGTGGGTTGGCAGTTTCAAACAATGTCCTGTGGAGTTGCATGGCTTTTGGGACGCTTCTACGTCCGCATTTGCTACTGCGGTGTACATCAAGGTCTTCAACGACAAGGAGAAGGTTTAGTAAACTTACTGCAGTCCAAAACGAAAGTTGCCCCTCTGAAGGTTTTGTCTGTCCCAAAATTGGAGCTGTGCGGAGCAGCACTACTGGCTAAACTTATGCAGAAGTTACAACAGATGCTAGATCTGAACGTCACTAATGTCTATTACTGGACTGATAGTATCACCGTTTTGTGCTGGTTCAGGGGAGAGTCATAGTGAAGTCCAACGGAACTCGAATATTCCTCAGTGGCGCTATGTGTCAACTAATGACAACCCTGCTGACTGTGCTTCCCGGAATTGATGGAAATACATACAATTGGGCAATACCGACTAGACCTAAACCTGGATATTCTGGATTTGGATAGTTAACATCGCGAGCACAGTTCTATGGAGGCTGTATAAAACGTTGACCTGTAACGATAACTTTCTGGAGGACAGTTTGTTAACTCTAGCGAAGACTAAGTACCAAATTTCAGTTATTCCCGTTGAATAATGTGGCTTAAACTTTCAAAACACCGAAAATTGGGAGGGACCTTTCTATAGGGGCTATATAAAAACATGGAACAATACCAGAAAATTTCAAGTGGAATGTTTTATACCACCAACGGGCTATTAAATATTATCCGTTTCCATGCGATATTGATGACACAACCTACAAAATTCCGAAAATCGGGAAAAACGTTTCTAGGGGGTTATTTGAAGAAAAGGGCTTATACTGATAATTCTCTTCTGCAATATTTTATATACTTATTGTAGTTTAAATACTAAATTTCAGTCATATCGGTGGTATATTAACGCCACAACTTTCAAAATACCTTAAATCGAGAGGTACGTTCCTATGGGAGCTATTTGAGGACGTCGACCTATACAGGCACATTTCAGGTGGAATGTTTTATACCCCTATCAAAAACATAATACCAAATATCAGCCATTTCTGAGGAATATTAACCCACAACCTTCAAACCACCGAAAATCGGGAGGTACGTTCTTTGGGGGCTATATAAAAGCGTTTACCTATACGTAGTTTTGATTTTGCTGCCAATCGTTTTAGTGCGAATTTGATTTTTCTGCCAAAATACTAAAATATTTGTATTTGTGTCAAATTTTTAATGCAAATTACACTTTTAACTGCCAATCCTATAACTGCGAATTGTATTTAACTACCAATAATATTTGGAAAGAACAACCCAATTTCATTGAGAATTTTGTATTTAGCAGCCAAAAACAATATCACGTCATGCGACAGTTGCCAAACACAAACATAGGATTTTTTGTACGAAACAGAAAAAACAGTTTTCGTTACTCGTGATAATTTTTACAAAATCGATAATATTATGAGTCGGAGCTCATTCTTTAGCTCACCTGAATTTCTTGAGTAAATCCCTAATTAGAACGGTAACAAGATTGAAGACATATGGTGAGCATTATTAGAAGTGGGTTGGATTAGAAGGGCTGTTCCCTTTAGTTTACTTCGGCAAAGAAAAGTTAACAATCCTTTCTTTCAAACAGAAATTGAATGATACCCAGCAAAAATTCGGATCCATTAGTCATTACGTAACCCATTACAAAGTAATGTAAACAAGCTTATTTTCCCATTACAAGTAATCTGAACAGTAATGAGATACTTCTTAAAAAAATTATAAGGCAAACCTACTTACTTTGCTCCTCACTAAGTAATGAGGACGGTGGCACAGTGTGTGTGTGTCCGACTATAAATCCTAGGGTTGTGTGTTCAACGCTCACTGTCGGCATGCGATTTTTTTTAATTAAAAAATAACAGTTCGTGGTGCACATGTGCACTGCTCATTTAAGTTCTTAAGCAACCCTTAATGTTCGTGTGCGTGGCATAGTATGTAGTGTCTTTGGCTAGAAATCAGAGGGTTCGTGTGTTCAACTCGCAATAAAATAAAGTAAAATAAAAGTAAGAAGTGTGATGAAATTAAAAAAAAACTCTACATCAACTGTTCTAAAAATATAATTTTTTCAACTTCTAGTGGCCACAGAATAACTAGTTATTCTAGTGGTCATAAAATAACTACAAACTGAGTGCGACATGTCCATGTAAAAATAATTGGGAAGAAAGGGGGTTTGCGAGTAGTTACGGCTGCCAAAAATCCCTTACAAAACCCATGATTTTGGGAGGACTTTGCAATAATAATTGCAAATTAATTATTTTTTATGAACTGATGCAAAATAATGACAAAATAAAGACGTGGTGCAATGGTATGTACATCCGCCTTGCACTCAGAAGGTCTGTGGTTCGATTTGCAGGCCAAGTAACATCAAATTCTCAAAATCAAAATACCCCTCAGTAATGTTGCCGCCATTTCCTGAGTATTTCAGCCATATACAACTTCTCTACAAGTGGTGTCTTAAGACACGCCGTTTGGACTCGGCGATGCACTCTTTGATATGAGAGAATTCTCCCTTGTCGCTTCTGCGATGTTTTTGGAACAATTATTATTATGTTTCAGTGTATTTCAAAATTCCCTTCCAAAATAGTTCTCGGATTTTAGGAAAATAAAGCTGATTATCACATTTAAGAGTCAATTCATTGTCGTTTTCTTTGGTAGGTGAATCGGATAACTGCCACTTTTTGGCAGCTAAAAATACTAAAGATAAGTGCGAAATTCGCTTTGCTGCCACAAAATGCGTGCAAAACTTGTTTTGGCAGCTAAGTCAAAACTACTATACCAACAAATTTCATATGGAACGTTAAGTACCCCAAATGAAGACCAAATACCAAATTTCAGCCATTTCGGTGGATTAATGTGGCCACAACCTTCAAAATACCGAAAATCGGGAGAAATGTTTCGTAGTCTCTGGAAACACAAAATACTAAGTTACAACCGATTCTGTGGTCAAAGTAGACTAATACATTCAAAATATCTTAAAGGACGCGTACTATAGTCGGGGGGAAATATGGGGGCTATACCAAAACGTGGACCTGTATAAAAAAAACTTTGGTAGAAACGTTTTTTAGCTTCTGGAGGCACAAAATAATCAAGTCGGTGGTAACATGGGACAAATGTCTTAAAAATTCTTTATATTCCGCGTCACTTTGTATAGGGGCTGTACGAAAACGTAGACTTACATAGCTCGCTTTCAACACCAAAAGTCTTACGTACATATAATAGATGCAACCAAAATTTCATCCATCTACTTCATTCCGTTCGGACGCTAGTAAGTGGGGTCTACAATAATTATTTCGAGTAGTTACAAACGGAATGAGAAACTTAATATACCTCCCACCTTATGGTGGAGTGTATAAAAATATGACTGTATAAATCGCAAAAAGGAGGCATTAAAATTTTGATAACTGGTAATGAGTTCAAAAGTGTAAATATTTCAAAAGTTGTAAATATTTAAATATTACATTTAGTTAAACCCAATACACATACAGGAAATGCCGACATAGGAAGATTGCATAACACTCTTCCTGAAAAAACAGGGTTCTATATATAAAAAAAGAAAAGAAAAATCTTTATGCATCAAAGATAAAATGAGTGAAGCAATCGAATTGTAATTGTAATAATCTGAACAGAACTGCAAAAGTGAATCTAAAAATAGACACACAAAGCACCGTGGACGTTTTTGTTGTTGTTATTTTTCGAAAACTATCAAAATAGTTACGTGCATTCTCTGCACTGTGGAGACACATGACAGTGGGAGTAGTTAATTTAGTTTACATATGCGGCTACGAGAGTTTTCAGGTGTTTCGGTTGAATTCGCATTTAAACGAATTCATCAGTCACACTTATTCTTGAGCTCGA
The DNA here is from genome assembly GCF_047663935.1 of Musca autumnalis. NCBI lineage: Eukaryota > Metazoa > Arthropoda > Insecta > Diptera > Muscidae > Musca > Musca autumnalis. The sequence goes on from NW_027412255.1 coordinate 86,358, forward strand.
GTCGTCATAAAACTGGGGAAGGGTTCTTTGTTTCAATACAAAGAACTAATAGCCCGTTTCCACGGTACGTCGTTCGTTCTCTATTCGTCGTTCGACCCTCAAATACGAATAAATTACTTGATTCCCCATACAAAATTCTGAGAACGAACGAAGATTTTTCTATGTTGTTCAAGTAGAAATACTCTCCGAACAACGATAAAATATGTCCCATCCCTAACAAATGAGAGAATTTATCGAAAATAATAATTATGACATGTCTAAATTCAAAATTGAAAAATTTGTTGAAAACACAAAAACTTTTAGAACAAAGGAAAAATATGAATGAAAATTAATGAACTAAACGTTTTATATAGATGCAGAAGGAAGATGGTTGTGTTTCCTTCTTAATTCCACACACATTTCTTGTCCATTAGTTCAAAATCGCGTAAAAAATCAGAAACAAAAAGGAAACAAATAACTGAAAGTCTGTATACACAAACATTGTTTTGACATGTCTCTCTCTCTTTAATTATGAAAATAGAAAAATATAAAAATATATTGAAAATACAAAATTATTCAGAATTTATGGAAAAAATGAATGAAATGTGTGTAGATAAATATAAAAGATACATTTGAAGGAAAGTCTGTTTTTCTTATTCATTTAATGTATATTTTACGTGTTTTCGGTTCAAATTTTCGTGAAAACAAGGAAACAAATATGAAGGAAATTTTGTTTATGTTTCTGTTAATTACGATTGGTGTCGTGGAAACGGGTTAATTCGTGTACGTCGTTCGACAGGCGAACAACGTAATTGAAACGCTCGTGTGAACATGACATAAGAGAACTGATGAGTCCAAGTGGCGTTGGACGAAACTAGTCCTCTATGACATCCCCAAAAGTAATCAATCACTAAGTAATGAGGACGGTGGCACAGTGTGTGTGTGTGTGTCCGACTATAAATCCTAGGGTTGTGTGTTCAACGCTCGCTGTCGGCACGCGAGTTTTTTTTAATTAAAAAGTAACAGTTCGTGGTGCACATGTGCACTGCACATTTAAGTTCTTAAGCAACCCTTAATGTTCGTGTGCGTGGCATAGTATGTAGTGTCTTTGGCTAGAAATCAGAGGGTTCGTGTGTTCAACTCGCAATAAAATAAAGTAAAATAAAAGTAAGAAGTGTGATGAAATTAAAAAAAAACTCTACATCAACTGTTCTAAAATATAATTTTTTTCAACTTACTTTTCAACTTCTAGTGGCCACAGAATAACTAGTTATTCTAGTGGTCATAAAATAACTACAAACTGAGTGCGACATGTCCTTGTAAAAATAATTGGGAAGAAAGGGGGTTTGCGAGTAGTTACTGCTGCCAAAAATCCCTTACAAAACCCATGATTTTGGGAGGACTTTTTTGCTGGGTAGATGTGGAAGCAAATGTTAATAATTGCAAATTAATTATTTTTTATGAACTAGTGCAAAATAATGACAAAATAAAGACGTGGTGCAATGGTATGTACATCTGCCTTGCACTCAGAAGGTCTGTGGTTCGATTTGCAGGCCAAGTAACATCAAATTTTCAAAATCAAAATACCCCTCAGTAATGTTGCCGCCATTTCCTGAGTATTTCAGCCATATACAACTTCTCTACAAGTGGTGTCTTAAGACACGCCGTTTGGACTCGGCGATGCACTCTTTGATATGAGAGAATTCTCCCTTGTCGCTTCTGCGATGTTTTTGGAGCAATTATTATTATGTTTCAGTGTATTTCAAAATTCCCTTCCAAAATAGTTCTCGGATTTTAGGAAAATAAAGCTGATTATCACATTTAAGAGTCAATTCATTGTCGTTTTCTTTGGTAGGTGAATCGGATAACTGCCACTTTTGGCAGCTAAAAATACTAAAGATAAGTGCGAAATTCGCTTTGCTGCCACAAAATGTGTGCAAAACTTGTTTTGGCAGCTAAGTCAAAACTACTATACCAACAAATTTCATATGGAACGTTAAGTACCCCAAATGAAGACCAAATACCAAATTTCAGCCATGTCGGTGGATTAATGTGGCCACAACCTTCAAAATACCGAAAATCGGGAGAAATGCCTCATAGTCTCTGGAAACACAAAATACAAAGTTACAACCGATTCTGTGGTCAAATTAGACTAATACATTCAAAATATCTTAAAGGACGCGTACTATAGTCGGGGGGAAATATGGGGGCTATACCAAAACGTGGACCTGTATAAAAAAAAACTTTGGTAGAAACGTTTTTTAGCCTCTGGAGGCACAAAATACCCAAGTCGGTGGTAAAATGGGACAGATGTCTTAAAAATTCTTTATATTCCGCGTCACTTTGTATAGGGGCTGTACGAAAACGTAGACTTACATAGCCCGCTTTCAACACCAAAAGTCTTACGTACATATAATAGATGCAACCAAAATTTCATCCACCTACTTCGATCCGTTCGGACGCTAGTAAGTGGGGTCTACAATAATTATTTCGAGTAGTTACAAACGGAATAAGAAACTTAATATACCTCCCACCATATGGTGGAGGGTATAAAAATATGACTGTATAAATCGCCAAAAGGAGGCATTAAAATTTTGATAACTGGTAATGAGTTCAAAAGTGTAAATATTTCAAAAGTTGTAACTATTTAAATATTACATTTAGTTAAACCCAATACACATACAGGAAATGCCGACATAGGAAGATTGCATAACACTCTTTCTGAAAAAAGAGGGTTCTATATATAAAAAAAGAAAAGAAAGATCTTTAAGCATCAAAGATAAAATGAGTAATGCAATCGAATATTATAAAAATAGCTTTCACTCTGGTTACTAAAGAGAAGCTTTTTGTAATTGAGTTTGGTCAGTGCAACAAAAAAGATATACATAACAAAATTCTGAAATATAAAAAACGTTGAGAAGAAAAATTTAAATAGAGAAATTTATAACGAAGAAAAAGAGATGGGATTTATAAAAAATTATAAATCTCTTTTTTTAAATTCACTTTGGCAGTTTTGTTGAGATCTGTGTGTTTACTTACTATTTGTAGGTAGGTCAAGCTTGTTTTCAAATTTAAAAGCAACAAGTTTAAAGTGGTATGTAGTTAAAAGTGATTACTTTAGGGGATGGCAGAGAAGACTAGTTTCGTCCAACGCCACTTGGACTCGTCTGTTCTCTTAGTTCTTTGTATTGAAACAAAGAACCCTTTCCCAATTTTATGGCGACTCGACTTGGTTTCCATATGCGGCTACGAGAGTTTTGAGGTTTTTCTGTTGAATTCGCATTTAAACGAATTCATCAGTCACACTTATTCTTGAGCTCGAGTCGTCATAAAATTGGGGAAGGGTTCGTTGTTTCAACACAAAGAACTAAGAGAAGTGATGAGTCCAAGTGTCGTTGGACGAAACTAGTCTTCTCTGCCATCCCCTAAAGTAATACATTTTAACTACATCCCACTTTAAACTTGTTGTTTTTAAATTTGAAAACAACAAATATGAGATTGAGCTTGACTTACCTACAATTAGTAAGTTAAACACACATCTGAACAGAACTGCAACAGTGAATCTAAAAATAGACACACAAAGCACCGTGGACGTTTTTGTTGTTGTTATTTTTCGAAAACTATCAAAATAGTTATGTGCATTCTCTGCAATGTGGAGACACATGACAGTGGGAGTAGTTAATTTGGTTTACATATGCGGCTACGAGAGTTTTTAGTGTTTCGGTTGAATTCGCATTTAAACGAATTCATCAGTCACACTTATTCTTAAGCTCGAGTCGTCAATAAAATTGGGGAAGGGTTCTTTGTTTCAATACAAAGAACTAAGAGAACTGATGAGTCCAAGTGGCGTTGGACGAAACTAGTCTTCTATGACATCCCCAAAAGTAATCAATTTTCACTACATCTCACTTTAAACTTGTTGTTTTGAAACATTTTGGTGTTTCAATGAGGCCACCACCTTCAAAATACCGAAAATAGGGAAGTACCGTTCTATGGGTGTTAAACTAAGGCGTGGACCTGTACCGACAAGTTTCTGGGGGAAAGTTTTATACCCCCAACGGAGACTAAATACCAAATATCAGCCATGAGGAATATGGACCCACAACCTTCAAACCACCGAAAATCGGGAAGTAAGTTCTTTGGGGGCTATATAAAAACGTTTACCTATACCAACAAATTTCATATGGAACGTTAAGTACCCCAAATGAAGACCATATAATAGATTCAACCAAAATTTCATCCACCTACTTCGATGCGTTCGGACGCTAGTCGAATATTATAATAATAGCTTTCACTCTGTTACTAAAGAGAAGCTTTATGTAATTGAATTTGGTCAGTGCAACAAAAAAGATATACATAACAAAATTTTGAAATATAAAAAACGTTGAGAAGAAAAATTTAAATAGAGAAATTTATAACGAAGAAAAAAGAAATAGGATTTATAAAAATTATAAAAAAGTATCGCATTTAAACGAATTCATCAGTCACACTTATTCTTGAGCTCGAGTCGTCATAAAATTGGGGAAGGGTTCTTTGTTTCAATACAAAGAACTAAAAGAACTGATGAGTCCAAGTGGCGTTGGATGAAACTAGTCTTGTCTGGTATCCCCTCAAGTAATCAATTTTAACTACATCCCCCTTTAAACTTGTTGTTTTGAAATTTGAAAACAACAAATATGAGATTAAGCTTGACTTACCTACAAATAGTAAGTTAAACACACACCTCAACAGAACTTCCAAAAGTGCATCTAAAAATCAAACAGTACCATTTTGTACTTCCCGTGCCCATAAGTACGAAGTTCCGAAACTACCTATATTCTACACTCCAACAAAAATCTTAATTCCAAATTTCAGGATATCAAGTCTATCCGTTCACCCAAAACCAAATTGTACCCAATTTAATACAATTTCGTGCTTTTAAACCCATAAGTTCGAATTTCCAAAACTACCTCAATCCTACACTCCAAATTTCAGGATTCCAGCACTATCCGTTCAGATAATACCAAAGTGTACCAAATTTAGTACATTTCGTACACATACACCTGTTTTCAAAATAACATTTTGCAACACTGAAAATGCAAACAACTTCTAGTATACATTTCTTGAAAGTACATATTGAGTCTACAAAAACCCTAATTGGTCTTTGTCCAGTTAAATCCAGTGCGGATTTTATGGCCTTATCTAAAATTACATTATTTTGCATTCGGGCTTTGTGTCTTTAACAATATTGTAGCCCCTAATGAAGTAAAACTTACTTGTTTAACAGACAACATAAAAAAATCCATCTAGGGCATCAAAATCGATAAAATATGGAAAACTTTATATTATAGGACGTTTATACTATTGAAGGTTAACCCTGTGAGATCCAGTGGGTTAATCTTAACCGTTTATATATGCATTTGTGAGGGTATAAATAACAGCTGATTTTTGTTTGTGTATACATACAAAACAGCAAACCAGCATACACATCTCTAATTGTTTAGAGAAATTTTAAAAAACTGGAAAATAAAGTTTTCTATGTCGGGAAACGCGTGGCAACAGCATTAGGATGTGAACGTATTGACAGTATGTATAGTAGGGTTATGACTTTTTGACATTTTTCCTCAAAAATGATTTCCTGTAGCAGGGATGAATGAACTTTTGCCTATTAATCACTATGCTATCGTTTATTCCATTGAAATATAAAAAAGTTCACGCACAAATCGATTTTAAAAAAATAATTTTTGAAACAATATATGAAATGAAAAAATTTTTTTTTCAAAAAATTATTTTTTGTTGCACGAATGAATAAATATAAGCCTACTAATAACTATTATAACGTTTATTTCATTCAAATATTAAAAAAGTCGCGAAAAAAGTCACTTTGAAAAAATTTAATTTTTTTTGTTTTTTGTTAAAAAATTATATTTTGAATAAAAGCGTTTACGACATTTTTACGATTCTCAGAATTGAAGAAAAATAGTGAGAAATAAATTTTATGTCATTTTAATTATCTCATGTGGCTCTAAAGTTTATTTTCAATTATATATCTGTTTTCAGTGACTTCAAAAAATTGTCCATAATTTTGATAAATTCAAATTTTAAAATCATTTTGTGCGTGAGGTTTTTCGCCGAATCACCTTATAATTATAAAATATAATTATAAAATTGGGGAAGGGTTCTTTGTTTCAATACAAAGAACTAAGAGAACTGATGAGTCCAAGTGGCGTTGGACGAAACTAGTCTTCTATGACATCCCCAAAAGTAATCAATTTTCACTACATCTCACTTTAAACTTGTTGTTTTGAAACATTTTGGTGTTACAATGAGGCCACCACCTTCAAAATACCGAAAATAGGGAAGTACCGTTCTATGGGTGTTAAACTAAGGCGTGGACCTGTACCGACAAGTTTCTGGGGGAAAGTTTTATACCCCCAACGGAGACTAAATACCAAATATCAGCCATGAGGAATATGGACCCACAACCTTCAAACCACCGAAAATCGGGAAGTAAGTTCTTTGGGGGCTATATAAAAACGTTTACCTATACCAACAAATTTCATATGGAACGTTAAGTACCCCAAATGAAGACCATATAATAGATTCAACCAAAATTTCATCCACCTACTTCGATGCGTTCGGACGCTAGTCGAATATTATAATAATAGCTTTCACTCTGTTACTAAAGAGAAGCTTTATGTAATTGAATTTGGTCAGTGCAACAAAAAAGATATACATAACAAAATTTTGAAATATAAAAAACGTTGAGAAGAAAAATTTAAATAGAGAAATTTATAACGAAGAAAAAAGAAATAGGATTTATAAAAATTATAAAAAAGTATCGCATTTAAACGAATTCATCAGTCACACTTATTCTTGAGCTCGAGTCGTCATAAAATTGGGGAAGGGTTCTTTGTTTCAATACAAAGAACTAAAAGAACTGATGAGTCCAAGTGGCGTTGGATGAAACTAGTCTTGTCTGGTATCCCCTCAAGTAATCAATTTTAACTACATCCCCCTTTAAACTTGTTGTTTTGAAATTTGAAAACAACAAATATGAGATTAAGCTTGACTTACCTACAAATAGTAAGTTAAACACACACCTCAACAGAACTTCCAAAGTGCATCTAAAAATCAAACAGTACCATTTTGTACTTCCCGTGCCCATAAGTACGAAGTTCCGAAACTACCTATATTCTACACTCCAACAAAAATCTTAATTCCAAATTTCAGGATATCAAGTCTATCCGTTCACCCAAAACCAAATTGTACCCAATTTAATACAATTTCGTGCTTTTAAACCCATAAGTTCGAATTTCCAAAACTACCTCAATCCTACACTCCAAATTTCAGGATTCCAGCACTATCCGTTCAGATAATACCAAAGTGTACCAAATTTAGTACATTTCGTACACATACACCTGTTTTCAAAATAACATTTTGCAACACTGAAAATGCAAACAACTTCTAGTATACATTTCTTGAAAGTACATATTGAGTCTACAAAAACCCTAATTGGTCTTTGTCCAGTTAAATTCAGTGCGGATTTTATGGCCTTATCTAAAATTACATTATTTTGCATTCGGGCTTTGCGTCTTTAACAATATTGTAGCCCTAATGAAGTAAAACTTACTTGTTTAACAGACAACATAAAAAAATCCATCTAAGGCATCAAAATCGATAAATTATGGAAAACTTTATATTATAGGACGTTTATACTATTGAAGGTTAACCCTGTGAGATCCAGTGGGTTAATCTTAACCGTTTATATATGCATTTGTGAGGGTATAAATAACAGCTGATTTTTGTTTGTGTATACATACAAAACAGCAAACCAACATACACATCTCTAATTTTTTAGAGAAATTTTAAAAAACTGGAAAATAAAGTTTTCTATGTCGGGAAACGCGTGGCAACAGCATTAGGATGTGAACGTATTGACAGTATGTATAGTAGGGTTATGACTTTTTGACATTTTTCCTCAAAAATGATTTCCTGTAGCAGGGATGAATGAACTTTTGCCTATTAATCACTATGCTATCGTTTATTCCATTGAAATATAAAAAAGTTCACGCACAAATCGATTTTAAAAAAATAATTTTTTGAAACAATATATGAAATGAAAAAAATTTTTTTTTCAAAAAATTATTTTTTGTTGCACGAATGAATAAATATAAGCCTACTAATAACTATTATAACGTTTATTTCATTCAAATATTAAAAAAGTCGCGAAAAAAGTCACTTTGAAAAAATTTAATTTTTTTGGTTTTTTGTTAAAAAAATTATATTTTTGAATAAAAGCGTTTACGACATTTTTACGATTCTCAGAATTGAAGAAAAATAGTGAGAAATAAATTTTATGTCATTTTAATTATCTCATGTGGCTCTAAAGTTTATTTTCAATTATATATCTGTTTTCAGTGACTTCAAAAAATTGTCCATAATTTTGATAAATTCAAATTTTAAAATCATTTTGTGCGTGAGGTTTTTCGCCGAATCACCTTATAATTAAGATTTTATGTAATCTTATGGCAAAACTCATCACGCTATGATACAGGGATATGAGGTTGTAAACAAGTCATAACCCTAATGTATAGTGTTAACTGCAGAATAGTGTTAACTGCAGAACTAAGGTAGAAATATTAATTTTATCATGTGCAAAACCGAGCTGCTCATTGTTGTGTGTATTAATTAGCTTGATATTAGGGTAGTTATTCATTATAATATGCAGGAGGTTGGTCGTGCTGGTCGCGACAATAAGGTGTCGGTCGCATTGTCATTTGTAATGGTGGTGATAAACCAATTCATTGGATAACGTTCATGAATGTGATAAATGTGTCATGTGATAAAAACCTCAAGGAGTGAGTATAGAATACAAATTTTTGTTATTAATGCTGGATGGAGATTATTTTGTTTCAGTGGTGTTGAAATAATATTGTAAAGAATCCAGCTCAGAAAATGTAAATACAGATGCCATATGTCCTGGGTTGCCATCAAGATCCCTCAAAGAAGATGCTAATGTTACAGATTTTTCAGTTGTGGCTATAACGGCAGCATTTGGTTGGAACAGTGATGTTATCAATTGAAAATTTTAGAATTGATACAAGGTAGGATGATTGTGTTCAATTACCCCAAAACAGCTAATGCCATGTTCATACCAGCATTTGAATCAAGTCGTTCGTTCTCATAATTACGTACACGAATTAACCCGTTCATAGGACATGGTAGACAATTCATAGCAACATGATTCATATTTTCATAGTTTTTGTTTACTGTTTTTCAAGAAAGTTTCAGCCAAAAGATGCGTAAAATTAATTGATATGAACTGAAAAAATATTTGCCCTTCTTACAGATTTCTATTCAATAATAAATTATATTATTTTCATTCATCTTTTCTATTTTTTCTCAAAATTTTGGTGTTTTCAGTATATTTTAAAATTTTTCTATATTAAAAATTAACGAGAGACCTGCTAAAATAACTTTTTCGTGTACAGACTTTCCGGCAGGCATTTATTTTTTTTTCTATTGTTAATACAATTTTAATTTTTTATTTTTCCTATCATAATTAATTTATTTCGATAAATTCTTTCATTTGTTAGAGATGGGACATATTTTACCGTCGTTCTGAGAGTAATGTAAATTGAACAATGTACAAAAATCGTTGTTCGTTCTCAAAATTTTGTATGGGAATGAAGTAATTATATAGTAATTTGGGTTCGAACAACGAAAAGAGAACGAATTACAGTCAGTCTGAACAATGCATAACTCTCAATATCTGCATTTTCTCTCCTCCAGCCAATGGCTATACAAAGCGATTATGGTTAGTTCTATGAATTGGGTTTCCGTTAAAAGGCACCTGGTGAATTTACAATAGAAGAAATAGATGATGTCTCACATATGTTATGTACCAGATGTGTGAAACAAGAAAGAACACAATTAATCCTGGTAAGAAAAAATACCTATCGCTACAATAACATTTATTTTTTCCCAGCCTGTTACAACATGTTTTTTCAAGGCAGTGAAACGAAATACTGAAATTAATGGATGAGCGACGCAAACACAAAAATCAAAATTACGAATTGTATTACAACATCAATAAGGAAATAAAAGCGGAAATCAGAATTGCCAAAAACAAACAACTGAATTTGCAATGCCAAGAAATCGAAAAGCTCCAAAATTTACACGACGATTTTAATCTTCATAAAAAATTAAAAGAAGCAGCGGGAGTATTTAAAAAAAGAAACCCAACTGTCTTATACAATAATGACAACAAACCAATAATATCAATAGAGGATAAAAGGAAAGTATGGAAAGAATATATTCAACAACTGATAATAGTCGATCAGACAACAGTGAACATATACAATTGCCACTTTCAGGAACCCGTATAACAAGAGATGAAATAGAGTCCGCTATAACATCACTTAAGGACAATAAATCGCCGGGTCCTGATGAGATTCCATCAGAAATATTAAAACTAATAGATTCCAACAATGTCGACTTACTAACAATACTTTTTAACGAGATTTATGAGACAGGAATATATCCTCAAGATTGGTTAAAATCAACTTTCGTAACCATACCCAAGAAAAGCTACGCCAAATCATGTAATGATTACAGGCTAATAAGTCTTATGAGCCACGCTTTAAAAATATTCCTCAGGATAATCCACAAGAGAATTTATGAAAAATGCGAAAAATATATGGGCATATCTCAATTTGGTTTTAGAGAAGGTACTTGGTTTTAGATGGGTACTCGTGAAGCTTTACTCTCCCTACAAATTATTATTCAAAAATGCCGAGAAGTGCAGAAAGATGTTTTCTTATGTTTTGTCGACTATGAAAAAGCGTTCGACAAGGTACAACACGACAAACTAATTGATATCCTGAAATCAATTGGTATTGACAGCAAAGAAATCAGATGTATCAAAAATCTATAATGGTACCAATCCGCACAAATTGAAATCGATGGAGATATAACGGAACCTATTCTTATATCAAGAGGCGTAAGACAAGGATGTATATTGTCTCCACTGTTATTCAATATCTACTCCGAAAAAATTTTTGAAGAATCCATCAACAAAACGTCCAAAGGCATATTCATTGGTGGTAGATACATTAATAACATACGATATGCTGATGATACTACAATATTAGCTGACAGTATCTCACAACTACAAGAATTAATGGAAAAATTGGTAACATGCAGTAACAAATATGGCCTAAATATAAACACAAAGAAAACAAAATATATGATTGTGAGCAGGAGAAATAGCCACAACAACATTTCCTTAAAAATACAAAACTTCTCAATTGAAAGAGTCCAAAACATTAAATATCTTGGAATAGACATAAATGACGAATGGGATTGCTCCAAAGAAATAAGAAGGTGTATTGAAATTGCACGAGACTCATTCTTTAAATACAAGAAAATTCTGAACAGCCATGATATTAACCTGGAAACAAAATGTAGATTTGTAAAAGCATATATATGGTCAACATTATTATATGCTATCGAAACATGGACAATAAAAGCAGTAGATGTGAAGAAATTAGAATCCTTCGAAATGTGGGTATACCGCCGAATTTTAAAAATTCCATGGACGGCCTTAATTACAAACAATGAAGTGACGCGAAAAATGAATCGAAGTAGAGAGATCATGATAAGCATCAAGAGACGAAAAACAGCTTACCTTGGTCATATCATAAGAAATTCAAAATACAAACTACTGCAAGATATTTTAAAATCAAAAATAGAAGGTAAAAATCCTAAAGGCCGAAAAGAAGTATGTTGGATTGCGAATATTCAAGAATGGACAGGATTTCGAGATGTTGGATACCTACTAAGTGCTGCCAGAAGTAGAGACATATTTGCCGATATTGTGAACAATTTATGAATTTATCTAATATTTTTATTTAAAATCGAATTTTTATTGTAATTGTATTGATCGCTAAAATTCGTATGACGAATAGGCAAATAAAGAAGAAGAGAAGGCAGTGAAAACATTTCACAAGATAGATCGGATCGACTGAAGGCCATTATACGTGACTACTTCCAAAGATTTGAAATTGTGAGTTGAGACAGAGGCTCTATTTTTTGGAATCACGTTGGCACGGTGTAAATTTTGGCGGTAAGTGGTATTGTACGATTGGATAATAGTGTGATTGTAAATGTAATTTGTTGAAAATGTAATTTCGCTGCTAATTGTACCCTCAAACTATTTATTTGTGTGCGATTCAAATTGTAATTTAAAAGCTTTGAAAGTTGTTCAAAGAATTTAACACAATTGTGCGTGTGTTTATTCATAATACAATATACAATTTATAATGTGTATAATATACATATCTTATATATATAAATGAGCTTGGTGATAAGTGATTGACTGACTGACTGACTGACTGACTCATCATCAACGCCCAGCCAAAACAGCTAAAGCTAGGAGCTTGAAATTTTACCAGTGGGTCACTGTTGATGCAAATGTGCGAGATAAGAAAATTCGTCCTGGAACCACAAAAAATAACAACAACAAAAATCCTTATTTTTCATTACTATTACGTACTTATTCACTTAGTTGGCCCTCTGCAAGACATGTGTAAAATTAACAATGCCATAACATCTAGATATCGTAAGAGATCACACATAATTTCAAATTTTGTAGTTTACTTCTAGGCGCACTTATTTTATCGTAAACCACTAAATAATAGAAAGACAAGACATTTGTTAGCTTCCATTGCAACAGATGTCGCAGTTGGTGATAATGGTGTATAAACATCAATTACGCAAATGAACAAATGAGTTGCTGTTGAAGACAACATTAGGGGAATAAATTCAGAAATCGGCCAGAAATAACAACAACTAAAAACTGTATGGACCTGACTTTTTGGTAATAACTAAATGTTTGCAAATCAATGAAAGTGCAATAGAATTGTGCATATTACCACGATTTATTTGCAATTAAGAATTTTATCGTATATGGAGATGTACAGTCATAACTATTCAATTTTCAATTTCAAAATCTCTAAGTTGATGAAATCGCTAAATAATTAATGAAATCAATAATAGGCCCCAGGAATATAGGAATATAGGAATTTGGTATGGAAATCAAGGTTGGGAATTGGTGCTTCTAAAAGGAAATGGTTTGGAAAATTACCAATCATGTGTACGAAAAGTACTAAATTTAGTACAATTTAGATTTGGGTGAACGTAAAGAGCTGGAAACCTGAAATTTGGAATTAAGGTTACTGTTGTAGTGTAGGATTGAGATATGAGGGTAGTTTTGGAAATTCGTGCTTATGTGTACGAAAAGTACTAAATAGTACTAAATTTGGTACAATAGGGATTTGGGTGAACGGATAGAGCTGGAATCCTGATATTTGGAATTGAGATTACTGTTGGAGTGTAGGATTGAAGAACTTTTGGAAATTCGTACTTATGTGTATGAGAAGTACTAAATGGTACTAAATTTGATACAATGGGGATTTGGGTGAACGGATAATAGCTGGAATCTCGAAATTTGGAATTGAGATTACTGGTGGGGTGTAGGATTGAGGTAGTTTTGAAAATTCGTACTTATGGGTACGAAAAGTACTAAATGGTGCTAAACTTAGTACAATTTGGATTTGAATGAACGGATAGAGCTGGAAACCTGAAATTTGGAATTAATATTACTGTTGAAGTGTAGGATTGAGATATGAAGGTGGTTTTGGAAATTAGTACTTATGTGTACGGAAAGTACTAAATGGAACTAAATTTTGTATAATGGGGATTTGGGTGAACGGATAGCGCTGGAATCTCTAAATTTGGAACTGAGATTACTGGTGGAGTTTAATATTGTGGAAGTTTTGGAAATTCGTACATAGGGTACGAAAAATACTAAATAGCACTAAATTTGGTACAGTTTCGATTTGGGTTAACGGATAGGGCTTGATTCCTCAAATTTGGACTGAGGATCACTGATGAAGAGTAAGAAAGATGCACCAAAGGGTTTTTGGAAACTTGAGTCTACGAAAAGTAATAATTGGTACTAAATTTAGTACAATTTGGATTTGAGTGAACGGATAGAGCTGGATTCCTGAAATTTGGAATTGATATTACTGTTGGAGTGTAGGACTGGGGAAGTTTTGGAAATTCTTACTTATGTGAATGAAAAGTACTAAATGGTACTAAATTTGGGACAATGGGGATTTGGGTAAACGGATATAGTTGGAATCTCGAAATTTGGAATTGAGATTACTGGTGGGGTGTAGAATTGAGGTAGTTTTGAAAATTCGTACTTATGGGTACGAAAAGTACTAAATTTAGTACAATTTGGATTTGGGTGAACGTATGTATGTAGCTGGAAACCTGAAATTTGGAATTAAGATTACTGTGAAGTGTAGGACTGAGATATGAGGGTGGTTTTGGAAATTCGTACTTATGTGTTCGAAAAGTACTAAATTTGGTACAATAGGGATTCGAGTGAACGGACAGAGCTGGAATCCTGAAATTTGAAATTGAGATTACTGTTGGATCATAGGATTGGGGAAATTTTGGAAATTCGTATTTATGTGTACGAAAAGTACTAAATGGTACTAAATTTATTACAATTTGGATTTTGGTGAACGGATAGAACTGCAATCCTGAATTTTAAGTATCAAGGTTGGGAAATAGCGTTGAAATAAGGAAATGGTTTTGGAAGTTCGTATTTATGATTACGAGCAGTACTAAATTTGGATTTGGGTGAACGGATAGAGCTGGAATCCTAAAGTTTTGAATTAAGATTACTGTAGGGGTGTAGGATTGAGATAGTTTTAGAAATTCGTACCTTTGGGTACGAAAAGTACTAAATGGTACTAAATTTGGTACAATTTGGATTTGGATGAACGGATAAAGCTGGAATTCTGAAATTTGGAACTAAGATAACTGTCGGACAGTAGAATTTAGGTAGTTTTGGAAATTCGTACTTATGGGTACAGAAAGCACTAAATTCGGTACAATTTGAATTTTAGTAAACGGATAGTGTTGGAATTAGGAATTAAGATTACTGTAGGAGTGTAGTATTGAGGAAATTTTGAAAAGTCGTACGTGTGCGTACGAGAAGTACTAAATGGTACTAAATATGGTACAATGTGGATTTGGGTGAACGGGTAGAGCTGGAATCCTGAAATTTTTGTTTGGGAAAGAAATGGTACTAAATTTGATACAATTTGGATTCGGGTGAATTAATAGAGCTGGAATCCTGAAATTTGGAATTACGATTACAGTCGAAGAGTAGGATGCAGGTTGTTTTGAAAAAACAAACTTATGGTTACGAAAAGCACTAAATGGTACTAAATTTAGTACAATTTGTATGTAGGTGAACGGATAGCGGTGGAATCCTGCAATTTGAAAGTATGATTATTGTAGCCCTGTTGCGTTGAGGAAGTTTTGAAAATTGGTACGAAAATTCTAAATTATTCTAAATTTAGTACAATTTTAATTTGGTTTAACGGATAGAGTTTGAATCCTGAAATTTGGAAGTAAGATTACTACTAAAGTGAAGGATTGAGGTAGTTTTGGAAAATCTTTCTTATGGGTACGTAGAGTTCGACTTGATACTAAGTTTGGTACAATTTGGAATTAGACGAACGGATACAGCTGGAATCTTGAGATTTGGAATTACTGTAATTATTATGGAACTAGCAAAATGCCCGCTACTTCGTATGCGGAAAGGATATAAAAAAACAAATAAACAATATATAATATGGAAATGACAAACACTGAAAATTTGGTCGCACTAATACCAATTTTAATCAATATTTATTTTTATCTTAGTACTGTACGTACCCCTTAAGTTCGTTTTTAAAATAGATCAGCCGTATCTCACCCTTACACATTAACAGCGAGATCAACGTTGCACACCAATACACACCCTAACTCCAAAAAATAAAAATTCCAGCACTGTCCCTACACCCAAAAACAAATTGAGTACCATTAAGTAATTTTCGTATACTTATGGTACGTATTTCGACGACATATCTCAGCCATACACGGACATTAATACAAAATAATTACAGTAATTCCAAATCTCAAGATTCCAGCTGTATCCGTTCGTCCAATTCCAAATTGTACCAAACTTAGTATCAAGTCGAACTCTTCGTACCCATAAGAAAGATTTTCCAAAACTACCTCAATCCTTCACTTTAGTAGTAATCTTACTTCCAAATTTCAGGATTCAAACTCTATCCGTTAAACCAAATTAAAACTGTACTAAATTTAGAACAATTTAGAATTTTCGTACCAATTTTCAAAACTTCCTCAACGCAACAGGGCTACAATAATCATACTTTCAAATTGCAGGATTCCACCGCTATCCGTTCACCTACATACAAATTGTACTAAATTTAGTACCATTTAGTGCTTTTCGTAACCATAAGTTTGCTTTTTCAAAACAACCTGCATCCTACTCTTCGACTGTAATCGTAATTCCAAATTTCAGGATTCCAGCTCTATTAATTCACCCGAATCCAAATTGTATCAAATTTAGTACCATTTCTTTCCCAAACAAAAATTTCAGGATTCCAGCTCTACCCGTTCACCCAAATCCACATTGTACCATATTTAGTACCATTTAGTACTTCTCGTACGCACACGTACGACTTTTCAAAATTTCCTCAATACTACACTCCTACAGTAATCTTAATTCCTAATTCCAACACTATCCGTTTACTAAAATTCAAATTGTACCGAATTTAGTGCTTTCTGTACCCATAAGTACGAATTTCCAAAACTACCTAAATTCTACTGTCCGACAGTAATCTTAGTTCCAAATTTCAGAATTCCAGCTTTATCCGTTCATCCAAATCCAAATTGTACCAAATTTAGTACCATTTAGTACTTTTCGTACCCAAAGGTACGAATTTCTAAAACTATCTCAATCCTACACCCCTACAGTAATCTTAATTCAAAACTTTAGGATTCCAGCTCTATCCGTTCACCCAAATCCAAATTTAGTACTGCTCGTAATCATAAATACGAACTTCCAAAACCATTTCCTTATTTCAACGCCATTTCCCAACCTTGATACTTAAAATTCAGGATTGCAGTTCTATCCGTTCACCCAAATCCAAATTGTAATAAATTTAGTACCATTTAGTACTTTTCGTACACATAAATACGAATTTCCAAAATTTCCCAAATCCTATGATCCAACAGTAATCTCAATTTCAGGATTCCAGCTCTGTCCGTTCACTCGAATCCCTATTGTACCAAATTTAGTACTTTTCGAACACATAAGTACGAATTTCCAAAACCACCCTCATATCTCAGTCCTACACTTCACAGTAATCTTAATTCCAAATTTCAGGTTTCCAGCTACATACATACGTTCACCCAAATCCAAATTGTACTAAATTTAGTACTTTTCGTACCCATAAGTACGAATTTTCAAAACTACCTCAATTCTACACCCCACCAGTAATCTCAATTCCAAATTTCGAGATTCCAACTATATCCGTTTACCCAAATCCCCATTGTCCCAAATTTAGTACCATTTAGTACTTTTCATTCACATATGTAAGAATTTCCAAAACTTCCCCAGTCCTACACTCCAACAGTAATATCAATTCCAAATTTCAGGAATCCAGCTCTATCCGTTCACTCAAATCCAAATTGTACTAAATTTAGTACCAATTATTACTTTTCGTAGACTCAAGTTTCCAAAAACCCTTTGGTGCATCTTTCTTACTCTTCATCAGTGATCCTCAGTCCAAATTTGAGGAATCAAGCCCTATCCGTTAACCCAAATCGAAACTGTACCAAATTTAGTGCTATTTAGTATTTTTCGTACCCTATGTACGAATTTCCAAAACTTCCACAATATTAAACTCCACCAGTAATCTCAGTTCCAAATTTAGAGATTCCAGCGCTATCCGTTCACCCAAATCCCCATTATACAAAATTTAGTTCCATTTAGTACTTTCCGTACACATAAGTACTAATTTCCAAAACCACCTTCATATCTCAATCCTACACTTCAACAGTAATATTAATTCCAAATTTCAGGTTTCCAGCTCTATCCGTTCATTCAAATCCAAATTGTACTAAATTTAGCACCATTTAGTACTTTTCGTACCCATAAGTACGAATTTTCAAAACTACCTCAATCCTACACCCCACCAGTAATCTCAATTCCAAATTTCGAGATTCCAGCTATTATCCGTTCACCCAAATCCCCATTGTATCAAATTTAGTACCATTTAGTACTTCTCATACACATAAGTACGAATTTCCAAAAGTTCTTCAATCCTACACTCCAACAGTAATCTCAATTCCAAATATCAGGATTCCAGCTCTATCCGTTCACCCAAATCCCTATTGTACCAAATTTAGTACTATTTAGTACTTTTCGTACACATAAGCACGAATTTCCAAAACTACCCTCATATCTCAATCCTACACTACAACAGTAACCTTAATTCCAAATTTCAGGTTTCCAGCTCTTTACGTTCACCCAAATCTAAATTGTACTAAATTTAGTACTTTTCGTACACATGATTGGTAATTTTCCAAACCATTTCCTTTTAGAAGCACCACTTCCCAACCTTGATTTCCATACCAAATTCCTATATTCCTATATTCCTGGGGCCTATTATTGATTTCATTAATTACACTGGTCAACAGGACTTTTGTTTCAACCGAAGTTGCAGTTGTTTCTAGATGAAATCGGCGAGTTATTTTCAAATCCGGCCCCGGTTTTTCTCCATCAGCTCTTGTTTTTGAGATATAGCTCAAAATCGGTTTTTACGAGTTTAACCCAGACTTTCGTTATTTTCGGATACAAACAAATATTTTTTGTGGGTTTTTCGACATTAATATATTAAGGAGATGTTGTACGCTTGATAAAAATCGTTTTTGAAATAGTTATGGTGAGTATATATCAAAAAAATATAGAAAATATACGACGGACCTTGTAAAAATTGCTTATTTTGAGTACTTTAAGCTGTAATTACATCATCGGGGGAAGTCATAGGATCTTCATATGGTACTCCGGATATGCTTAGGGTGTCTACTATATAGTCCAGTATTCAAATTTATAATATGAAGTTCATAGCGCCCATGATTCGGCCATAAACTAAAAATCGCCATGAAGAGTGCTAAAGGGAAATAATTTACCAGTGATATCATTACCACATAAGCCATTTACTTTTCAATGGCAGTCTTCATGATGATTTTTAGGTTATGGCCGAATCATGGGCGCTATGAACTTTATATTATAAATTTGAATACTGGACTATATAGTAGACACCCTAAGCATATCCGGAGTACCATATGAAGATCCTATGACTTCCCCCGATGACGTAATTACAGCTTAAAGTACTCAAAATAAGCAATTTTTACATGGTCCGTCGTATATTTTCTATATTTTTTTTGATATATACTCACCATAACTATTTCAAAAACGATTTTTATCAAGCGTACAACATCTCCTTAATATATTAATGTCGAAAAACCCACAAAAAAATATTTGTTTGTATCCGAAAATAACGAAAGTCTGGGTTAAACTCGTAAAAACCGATTTTGAGCTATATCTCAAAAACAAGAGCTGATGGAGAAAAACCGGGGCCGGATTTGAAAATAACTCGCCGATTTCATCTAGAAACAACTGCAACTTCGTCTGAAACATTCAACTTTTTCAATTTTGTTGAGCAGTGTTATTTAGCGATTTCATCAACTTAGAGATTTTGAAATTGAAAATTGAATAGTTATGACTGTACATCTCCATATACGATAAAATTCTTAATTGCAAATAAATCGTGGTAATATTCACAATTCTATTGCACTTTCATTGATTTGCAAACATTTAGTTATTACCAAAAAGTCAGGTCCATACAGTTTTTAGTTGTTGTTATTTCTGGCCGATTTCTGAATTTATTCCCCTAATGTTGTCTTCAACAGCAACTCATTTGTTCATTTGCGTAATTGATGTTTATACACCATTATCACCAACTGCGACATCTGTTGCAATGGAAGCTAACAAATGTCATGTCTTTCTATTATTTAGTGGTTTACGATAAAATAAGTGCGCCTAGAAGTAAACTACAAAATTTGAAATTATGTGTGATCTCTTACGATATCAAGATGTTATGGCATTGTTAATTTTACACATGTCTTGCAGAGGGCCAACTAAGTGAATAAGTACGTAATAGTAATGAAAAATAAGGATTTTTGTTGTTGTTATTTTTTGTGGTTCCAGGACGAATTTTCTTAAACCCGGCCTTATCTCGCACATTTGCATCAACAGTGACCCACTGGTAAAATTTCAAGCTCCTAGCTTTAGCCGTTTTGGCTGGGCGTTGATGATGAGTCAGTCAGTCAGTCAGTCAATCACTTATCACCAAGCTCATTTATATATATATAGATAAAGAAGATTTACTGAAATTATTTTGTATTAATGTCCGTGTATGGCTGAGATATGTCGTCGAAATACGTACCATAAGTATACGAAAATTACTTAATGGTACTCAATTTGTTTTTGGGTGTAGGGACAGTGCTGGAATTTTTATTTTTTGGAGTTAGGGTGTGTATTGGTGTGCAACGTTGATCTCGCTGTTAATGTGTAAGGGTGAGATACGGCTGATCTTTTTTAAAAACGAACTTAAGGGGTACGTACAGTACTAAGATAAAAATAAATATTGATTAAAATTGGTATTAGTGCGACCAAATTTTCAGTGTTTGTCATTTCCATATTATATATTGTTTATTTGTTTTTTTATATCCTTTCCGCATACGAAGTAGCGGGCATTTTGCTAGTAATATATAAATAATATATGTTTAATCCAGCCTGAAGAGACCAGATATTTAGCTGCGAAAGCAGAAAGTTTAGGTGGGACACCAAATGATGAGTGGACTGTATATTTTAAAGCGTAGCTTTTGTTGTTGTTTGCTTCGTTTGAGTGGTGTAAAAAAAACGAAAAAGAAGAGAAATAAAAACACAAGGGTTTTTAGTATTAGTGTTTTGTATATTTAGTGTGTTTGTATATTATGTTCGCTCGTAAAGCTTTTACCTTTTTTCGTAAACAATACTTGTTAGTATGGTTAGGTGGAAGGTGTCCGTGAACGTAGTTCGTTTATTCTGTGTCGAATGACACACTCTACTCAACGTAGCTTTAACTAGACTTTGGCGGGCAAACTGTCAACCTCTCTTGTCAGAATATTAAATATAAAAATAAATATTGATTAAAATTGGTATTAGTGCGACCAAATTTTCAGTGTTTGTCATTTCCATATTATATATTGTTTATTTGTTTTTTTATATCCTTTCCGCATACGAAGTAGCGGGCATTTTGCTAGTAATATATAAATAATATATGTTTAATCCAGCCTGA
Organism: Musca autumnalis; assembly: GCF_047663935.1. NCBI lineage: Eukaryota > Metazoa > Arthropoda > Insecta > Diptera > Muscidae > Musca > Musca autumnalis. The sequence goes on from NW_027412255.1 coordinate 107,660, forward strand.
AGAGACCAGATATTTAGCTGCGAAAGCAGAAAGTTTAGGTGGGACACCAAATGATGAGTGGACTGTATATTTTAAAGCGTAGCTTTTGTTGTTGTTTGCTTCGTTTGAGTGGTGTAAAAAAAACGAAAAAGAAGAGAAATAAAAACACAAGGGTTTTTAGTATTAGTGTTTTGTATATTTAGTGTGTTTGTATATTATGTTCGCTCGTAAAGCTTTTACCTTTTTTCGTAAACAATACTTGTTAGTATGGTTAGGTGGAAGGTGTCCGTGAACGTAGTTCGTTTATTCTGTGTCGAATGACACACTCTACTCAACGTAGCTTTAACTAGACTTTGGCGGGCAAACTGTCAACCTCTCTTGTCAGAATATGTCAATATTACTTTACGCCGAAAGCGCAAAGTTGAATGATTTACGTAGTAGACTATTTCTGACAAGGGGGTTTGACACATGACTCAAAGTCAGTCGAATTAGAATAAAATAGCCAATTTGAACCTTTACATTCCGACGGCCTTGCAAACACTACGTTTGTTGCAAAGTAAACGAATATTTTTATAAAAGTAAATATACAAAAGGTGTAGCTGTCAGTTCAGTGAGCAGTTGGATGGCGATAATGATGAACATGTTTTATTTGTTAGTAAAAGTTAGTTGAGTAACAAAACAGTAAGCAAAACAGCGCCTGTGCAAGCTCTCGTATACGAGCAGGCGCCGGGACGATGATCCCAGCAAGTGTTTGAAGGTATTTGCTTCTTGAATAACCATGAAAGGGGAGTGCAAACTTAGTTAACGGTTAATCAAACAAACAGCGCCTATACAAGCTCTCGTAGAAGAGCAGGCTCCGCGACGATGATCCCAGCAAGTGTTTGTAGATATTAATTTGTTGAAGAACTACGAAAGACGTGTACAAACTCCCGTAAAGGAGACGCCGTATCATAGTCCAGGCGAAGCCTTGATATGGAGCAGCCCGCTGTGCAATCTCTCGTAGAAGAGAGCGGAGCGTGCTGATCTTGTCGAAAGATTTTAAGTTGCGACTAGAAGTACCAGAAGGGTGTCTTCTGCCGTTCAGGACGAAAGTCCTAGATTGGTGATTATGAAAGGCGAGTGCAAACTCCCGTAGAGGAGACGCCTTAGCATAGATCATGGTAATGATCGTCTTACAATAGTTTATCGTAGATTTGGCGAAGCGTATTCAAAACAAGACGACCGGACATCGATAGAAATGTTTCAAAATATAAAACTATAATCTGGAAGATCAATTATTGGAAACGTTTGATTTCGAAGACGTTCGATTATTTGATGATGGAATTGGTCCCGTTAGAACCCAGCCAAAGTGTCAAATACGTTGTGGATGATACCGTCAGTAATTATTTTAGGATAAATGTCCGCTCCTAGTAGGAGATCCACTCGACCGGAATCCAACGTAGTTGGATCTGCCAAACGTATATTTGGCAGTCGAGAAGACAGATCAGTATCAGATGAAATAGACGGCAATTATTGGAGAGTTCTGGAAGAGCCAAAGCATTAACCTTGATCGATAAATGTCTATTGAATGAAGACCCTATCTCAATGGAAGAAATTTGGCTAGAAATAGCCGAAACCGATTGGTTAATTCCAGTAATGGAGGATAAAGCGGAGTTGGTAGAAATACCGAGTTTAGAAACCACTCGCTCTGAAATGAATGATGATTCTGTTGCTGGATCAATTATGGCACGAACCGGATACGAAGTACCCTTGTGAATAACATTCACCATAGCTGTCCACATTACAACATTGTTGGATGAAGTGGTATGAAATACCTGTCTATTCACGAACTAAATCGACTACTAGAAATAGAAGTCGATGGCGATGTTATCGCCGAAATGGGAGATCCTACTGTCATCTCACGATGTAAAAACTGGTGTCTTTTATTGCCAACGAGAAAGACAGTTGGCACAACAGTAATTCCGTTTTACAATATCAAAACTATCAGGAACTGAAAATTTTTGAAATTCCCCACAAATTCGAAGATGATGCTTCTGTCGGGGACATACTGGACAATATAGCATTTCCAGATTAAATGAAACCTTTTCCAAATTAAATGAAACCTTTTCCAAATTAAACGAAACCTTTTCCAAATTAAATGAAACCTTTTCCAACGGAAATGAAACCTTTTCCAGATGAAATGAAACCTTTTCCAGCTGAAATGAAACCTTTTCCAATTGAAATGAAACCTTTTCCATTTGAAATGAAACTTTTTCCAAATCAAATGAAACCTTTATTTTTTATTATAAGGAACTTGAAACTAATATTGATTTTTTATTGTTTAAATTAAAATGCTAACACAAATTGATGTAATTAAATCAAATATAGTTGTATATGTATGTTTTTCGTGGATAAACCTTACAGTAGTGGGATTTTGTAACTCATTTTTACCTTTACCGACAAAAATCCGTAAAATTAAATCGGAAAATTATTATTGAAAATTTTCAATAAAAGTTGGCATCACTGTTGCTATCGGTAAAGGTTAGCGACTACTTTTTATTCATCGTTAACTTACCGAAAAAAATCGTTAATTACCGAAATTATGGGCATTTTAATTTTAACTAGTTTTGTCGGTAAGGCCAACAATGTGTTACAGAATCTCACTACAGGTGTCATTGTTTTTTTTTACTCTTTTTGAACTCTTATTTCATAATTTTAACTTTATTTTTATCCATAAACGAAAAACAAACACTGAAATTCTTTATGGTTTTGTTAATATCGATCTGGAAATGAAAAATATATAAATTGACTATGTTAACATAATACTTTTCTTAGGTAGTCAGTCCCTTCAGTTTTCTGCTCTGATTTTTCTGTTGAATGCTGCGCTCTATAGCCTCAATGACGGATCGCGGAGTTCAGTTTTAGCGCAGCATTTTATTTTTGAAAATGCATTCTAAATCCGTTGAACTTTTGGAATATGGCTGCAGGAATTTAAGTTGATATCTGTTTATATGTAATAAAGTTCTTATGTCATTCTTCTTACGAATTTACTGATTATCCATTATCAGAAACGGGTTTTCTATTTCTAAGTCTGGTGTAATCTTTCCCAAAATACCTTCTATAAATTGTTTGAATTTGTCTGCATTCACTCTTAAACTTGAAATTATATTATGGTACACAAAACCCCCGATTTTATTTACTGCAATTAGAGTTGCATATCGATCTTATAAAGTAGGCAGCACAATCTGAAGATTAAATCCACTATTCTTCTATAAATATTAGGGTTAGATTTTTTTGCAACCTCATATCCCTGTATCATAGCGTGATGAGTTTTGCCATAAGATTACATAAAATCTTAAGTATAAGGTGATTCGGTGAAAAAACCTCACGCACAAAATGATTTTAAAATTTGAATTTATCAAAAATATGGACAATTTTTTGAAGTCACTGAAAACAGATATATAATTGAAAATATACTTTAGAGCCACATGAGATAATTAAAATGACATAAAATTTATTCCTCAATATTTTTCTTCAATTCTGAGAATCGTAAAAATGTCGTAAACGCTTTTATGCAAAAATATAATTTTTTAGCAAAAAACAAAAAATTTAAAATTTTTTCAAACTGACTTTTTCGCGACTTTTTTAATATTTGAATGAAATAAAAGTTATTATAGTTATTAGTAAGCTTATATTTATTCATTCGTGCAACAAAAAATAATTTTTGGAAAAAAAAATTTTTTTTCATTTCATATATTTTTTCAAAAAATTATTTTTTTAAAATCGATTTGTGCGTGAACTTTTTTTATATTTCAATGGAATAAACGATAGCATAGTGATTAATAGGCAAAAGTTCATTCATCCCTGCTACAGGAAATCATTTTTGAGGAAAAATGTCAAAAAGTCATAACCCTAATAAATATTAAATGTTAACTTTGTTGAAGTATCAATTTTGGAAAATACCGAGCCTGTTTTTTTTAACTGCGACGTTTTAGGCTTGTTCTATTTCGACTGAGGCTGTTTTTGAAATAATTTTCAATTTCCGTATTTCATTTTTAAGGTTTGGAAAACACAGTTTTTTATTGTTAAGACTGAAGTAAAAACTACGAAAAAAATAACTCAAAAAACAAAACAAAAATAAAAAACAATGATACTTGTAACGCTTATTCACAAATTCATTCCAATATAACTATATTTGTTATAATAACATCAATTGATGTTATTATTTTATTTTAAAACAATAAAAATCAATATCACTTTATTGTTCATTATAATAAAAAATAAAGGTTTAATTTAATTTGGAAAAAGTTTCATTTCAAATGGAAAAGGTTTCATTTCAATTGGAAAAGGTTTCATTTCAATTGGAAAGGGTTTCATTTCCGTTGGAAAAGGTTTCATTTAATTTGGAAAAGGTTTCGTTTAATTTGGAAAAGGTTTCATTTAATTTGGAAAAGGTTTCATTTAAATTGGAAAAGGTTTCATTTAATCTGGAAATGCTATATTTCTTAGAATTGGAAAAGGGCGAATTAGAAGATGGTGCATTCGGAGAATGTCTTTGTTGATGTTTACCATCAGAGATGGGGTTTGAATCTAACCCCCTTATATTATGAAGGCATTCTAAAGTTTGGATCCTTTCTGTAAGAAAGATATCCAGATCTTTCCATAAAGACAAAGCTGATTTATTTGTAATGCTTTGCTCCCATAATATAACAGTATCTCTTGGTAACCGTTGAATACAAAGAAACACTAGTAATGGATCCCAACCGTTAGTTGACACATCGTAGATCGTCAGGGCATAAATGCACCTATTTATACCACGTTGTAATTTCTTCAGACCTGAACTTGTCTCTCTGTTTAAGACCGGAAGGTCGAATAACACTTTGATTTGATTATTAACCAAGATCCGGACGTTGTCGTATGCATCTATTAATGCCTACCATGCTAAATTAAATCTTCGATGGGTGAGAGGAAACTTGGAAACAAGTTCCCGAGCCTCAGCGTTTGTTTTATTGATTAACTGGCACAAGCGTTCGACGTCGCTTATGCTAGAGTTGTTAATGTAGACTGTTGAAAACAAGTCTCTGAATGTTGGCCATGATTCAAAACCCCCATTGAATACATCAATATCACAAGGAGGCAAGTAGCACTCTCATTTGTGGAAGGAGGTGAAGTGGTATTACTGGATGGATGCGCATCATCCAAGCTTAGAGTCAAATTCTCCTGAATAGGAATTTGCATGGAAGGATGTGGTGTTGCACGAAGTTCAGTCGTCTTTCTATTTATATTTGCCAAGACATGCATATATGATCGGTATGCGATATCATATTTGCTCTTAGCGGAAGTGATGTCACAAGTATTTGAATTTTCGGAGGTCTGAAGATAATCCAAGCACTTATCAAGTGTGTCTTTAACTTTATTCCATAGTTCTTCGGCCTCTGACCCATAGACCTCTAGAAAATAAATGTCGAGATCTTCATCCCGTAAAGAAGTGAAGCTCGCATCGAAATTAATTAGAGCATCAATTGATCGAATAAAGAACTCGTATGGGGTGAGGGCCATTTAAATCGAAGATTAAAAGCAGAAATGCAAAATAAGAACGAAAATTGGAATAAACTACCAAAATGGTTCTAATTTTGTACAAAATGATTGATTGTAACGAAAATCACAGCAAATTGAATTTAGTATCGAAACATATACCAATAGTTTTTAACAATGTATCGAAAGATGCACGTAATTTTGTTCAGTGTATCGAAAATACACAATTGTTATAATTTTGTTGAAGAAATTTCAGTAAAAATCAATATTGAAATAAATATTTAATTTTTTCAGGTACAAAATTGCTCATAATTTACAAACTTAAATTCGACAAGTTCTCAGTTTACTGTACTAGTTCAAAAACGTATGGGTAACGTTATTCAAACTACCTTGTGATATTACGTATTCACATTTTCATAGATCGTTCAACTGAACTAGATTGACACAACTATACATTTTACACAAAATATTTTTCCAATTTAAAGGTATCTGATATTTACAACTTTGCCCGTACCTTGTGTTAGTTAAGTCCCAATTTACATTAGGCGAGTTTACTTGCGGCAATTGTCAGTTTTTAGGTGAGAGAGGGTGCTGAGAGGCAAAGGGTTACCATATGCCTCACCTCTCTCTCCTACAAAATGACAATTGCCGCAAGTAAACTCGCCCAATGTCAATTGGGATTAAGTTTAGTTTACTTTCAATTTAATATTATAAATATTAATATTTTTTTTTTTTTGAAACCGGTTAACCGACACAATTAACCGGTTTTTTCGGTTAACCGAAAATGACCTTTTGGGCGAAAACCGGTTTCGGTTTTGTAACTCAAAACCGGGTAACCGGTTAACCGGTTTTGGACACTCTAGCAACCATTGTACATATCTGTGAATAAGGTATGAGGCATACTTTTTTCACTTAGTGTAACAGGCATGATGCTGTTGAATTAAAAAAAAAACTTGTTCTGTAAGATTTCAGCTGTTTCTTTCAAACAGCGAGACAATATACACACCCATTTACATTCATCGCACCTGCATTAGACATTTGTCAAGCAATATTCCTCATTGTATTTGTGTTTAACCAATTTCACTCATAACTTTGTGCGAGATCATAATTTGTCACTCATTCTCACTCACTCAAAATCTCTGTACTGCAATGTGCATTTCAAGCGATCTCTTCTTTATTAACAGCTAATTAACAGCTATTAGCTATTAACAGCTAAGTACCATACATTGTTCCTTTTTCTGATTGATGTTTACATTCTCTGGTTTGAGTGCGCATCAGTATACATTACCCTCCAGCTTGTTGGGTTTAAAGCTCAATTCGTTTATCTCTGGACTCCCTAACATACATTCTATTCTCCTTCTAAAACCGTTTCTACGCTCTACGTTTGAGTGCGCATGTCCATTGAGTATATGCCATTATTTTAGTTGCTCTCCTGATCCCCTGGTATGACAGAACTGCTGTATTAATCACACATATTTGTACCAGCTGTTGTTTTCTAACACGAAATTCTCTTCTCAATTCAGGTTAGACATTTTATGTGTTTTTCTTGCTATTCTCCGTTGCGACACACATAACATATCAAAATTTGCCTGTTAATTGAGAAAGAGATCAAACCGTTCCAAAATTATTCCAGTTTCCTATATTTATTTCCATTTACATTGAGTTCAAATGAACTCTTGAATGATCAGCTGTTCCTCTACTTTCGCCAACTCTAATTTCAAGTACATTTGTGACACAGTATCTGCACCATTTTTCGATGCATCTACAAAAAAGGCATTCCATCTAGATACCAATGCACAGTGGCTTTATTCAACAGTAGTTTCCGTGTAAATTACGTAAATGACACAAATTGGGTACTTATAAAAATTATTTTCCATTGGTTTTATTCCTGAATCAAAATAATTTGATATTAATATATAATTACATGCATTTGATTTCTTTACGACGCAATTCGTATCCGTATTGTTAAATCCAGACATTTCACAGTATACTCCAGAAAATCATTGGAATCCCTATGTGCGTCATATGATCGTTTTTCCACCTCTTATATTAGAATTAATCCCACATATCTTCTAGACGGATTTCAAAAGTACATCGCGTACGTACTCGAACAATTTTCAGTCCTTAAACCAATCTGAACTACTTTCAATATCCAGTATCCTCTTGAAAAGCTGTAAGATACTCACAAGGAAGTTTAGAAAGTCAATATTAAACAACTTTTATAATAGTAGTGCGGCTCTGTAACAAGTTACTGACCATCGTCGGTAAGTGGGAACTACTAATCACCAATAACTTCACAATTACCGAATACTTTCGGTAGGTTAAAGATAAAAATAAACCTGTCGGTAGGACCTACCGATGGCTCCATTGCCGCCAATATCTATTTAGGGTCTTAATTCATAATTTGATGTTTCAATTTGTACCGATTTTTGCCGTTAAGGAATAAATATCAAAAGTCCACAACTGCTAAGTAGTTTGAGCCGTCCCAAGTCCATTGAATTCCATTTTCCTATCTCTCCTGGTTTTTTTATTCAGCAAACTATTACACTTTTATCTGAAGTCATGTCACTCGACAAGTTTATCCGCCGTGCTGACAGCTTGGTGCAGCTCTTCTAGCAAATGAACTTCCTTTGACCACTCGTTGTCTCGTCGAAACGCACAGCGAAAAAGTCAAGTCGACATGGTCATGCCTCAAGCAGGCTTATGAACAATGTCTGGCTGACTTGAAAAACGAGGAGTAGGAAGAGGCTGAATAAGATCCATCTGAAGAACAGGAGTAATATAAGAAATCTTAATCCACTTACTGCCGTTGTATTTCAAGACTAAATGAAGGTCTTGATCGAATAACGCTTTCACCTTTCCTCCGATAGAATTATCAACTTTCCATGGAGACTACCAATCCTGGCCAACTTTTCGTGATATGTTCACGGCCATTTGTATTAAAAATTCCAAATTGAGATTTCCTACTCAGCACAGAAATCCAAATGTGAAACACCCGAAATCATCAAGAAGTGTCCTTTAACGAATTCCGGATTCACCTCAGCCTGGAACGACTTATGCTCTCGGTACGAGAACAAAAGAGTTCTGATCAAAAGACATCTGAAGAATCTAATTTCACTTTCCTACATCCAATCAGAAACAGCAATTTCCTTGAAAAAACTTCAAAGGGATGTAAACTGTTGTATATCCAATCTAAAGCTATACGACATTGAAGTAGAAAATTGGAATCCTCTATTTGTCTTCGTGTGCTCTAATTGCCTTCCATACTCTACACTAACTTTATGGGAACAAACCTTATCGGACAAAATCAGTATTCCAAAGTGGTCCGATCTGGACGCCTTCCTCACCAAGAGGTACCGTTCCTTGAAGGCCGTCCCAGAAATTAAGGGTTCCTCATTTGAACAAAAGTGCAATTTAGATAAGTTTAGAATTTCGACCTCCAAGAATCCGAAGACTAGAATACAAACTTATCAGTCCAACGTCAACAAGACGAAGTGTCGATTATGTCCTGGAGATTTTCACATAATAAGGAAATGTCCTCGCTTTCTTACGTTGACTTATGCGCAGAGATTGGCTGAGATAAAAAGTAGTAATCTCTGCCTAAATTGTTTTTCCAGCTCTCATGCTGTGAAAAACTATAAGAGAACTCTGTTGCATAAAGATGCAGACCAACCACACACACCCATTAAAACTTCTCCATTAGCTTCCAATACCCAAACACCAAAGTCCACACCATTCGCTTCACAAGTATCTCCAAGCCCTTCCATACAGTCCACTAACTCTCCTATTCTAGTGGTGTTTTACTTGGGACAGCTGTAGTGAAGATAATTCATGGGGCCCTGATCGATTCCGGATCAGAATGTACATTTATCTCACAAAATCTCGCTAATTCGCTCAGGCTTCCATTCAAACCTACATCTGCAATCGTATCTGGTCTGAACAATGCGGTCTCAGCTGCCGTACAGAAACAATGTCGGTTCATTTTGGGTTCCTACGCGGACGAGAACTTCGAGATTAATGTCTCAGATCTAGTCGTCCCTCATCTTTCAAACATTCTCACTTCAAGTTCCATAGGGTCTGGTATTGTCACTTCATTACCTCCGCTAGATCTAGCCGACCCATTCTTTTTTCGTAGCTTCAAGATTAACATCCTTTTGGGTGCAGACTTACTACCCTCGATAATGTTATCTGGGTGCCAGCATGCGATTTACGGATTCTTATTCGGCCAGGAGACAGTCTTTGGATGGATCCTTTGTGGTCCCATTCCCACAAAGAGTCACCTGCCATTTTCCACACGCGTATCGCACTTTTGCGACATTCCGTTAGACGCTACAATTTCGCAATTTTGGGAGGTGGAAAATATTCCACAACAGCGTGTAATGTCCACGGGACTATGAGTAACGAACGGTCACCTTGTGATACGCACATTAATCCAATTGGCCAATGACGTGCAAAATTCTTATCCATTAGCAAGTCATGTCCTAAAGAATTGCATGTATGTAGCGATGCCTTAGCTGGAGCTCATGACATCCAAGCGGCAATCTCTACAGTAAATAAGTTGATACAATCTTTGAAGTCTGCAGGATTCAAAATGAAAAAATGAACTTTCCATTTTGATAGAATACTGTCAATCCTGTCACCAGGAGATCTTTTAAATGACGGTTTCTTGGATTTTAACAACAAGAGTGCAGCTTAAATGCTAGGCATCTGCACTGCTCTTTCCAATAATTCTTTCTATAAAAAACGAGAAGTTCTGGCCGAAATTTCTACGCTTTTTAATCCAGCAGGATGGATCTCACCGTTCATTATTATCGCAAAGATAATAATGTAGGGAATATGGCTACACAACATTGAATCGGATGAGGAAATATCATCCAAATCTCTCAAATTATGGAAAACTTTTCAATCCTCCTTTGCAGCGATTAATCATATTAGAGTACCACGGTGGATCGATTTTGCCCCAGACCAGGAAATCGAATTCCATGGATTTTAGGACGCATCCGAAAGAGATTATGCAACGTGCTATACATCCGAATAGTTAATCTTAACGCTGTTTCCACTCACCTCGTCTTCTCTAAAACAAAAGTGGCACCGACTAAGACTTTATCTATTCCTAGGTTAGAGTTATGTGCTACCAATCTCCATGCTGAGTTAATTGACAACATAGTGCCGCAATTTGACATCCACACCTACTCCTTATTTTGTTGGACTGACTCCACGATTGTGGTGGTTAGCCAAACCCCCATGCCACTGGAATTCGTTTGTGGATAATAGGGTATCAAAAATTATCCAAGTCGTAGACCCTCCAAAATGGCACCATGTCGATTCAGAACACAACCCCGCTGACCTCGCTAGTAGAGGAGTATATCCACAGGATCTACTTCAAAATAACCTTTAGTGGAAGGGCCCTTCATGGCTGTCAGAATCCTATAGAAAATGGGAAAAAGTTTCATACAATGATATCCCACAAACTGCCTTGGTGAAAAAATTAATAAGTGTCCATTTTACATATTTTGAGAACTTTACAGATTACTTAAAGAAATTCTCATCCTACCCACGTGCTCTAAGGATTATGTCGTATATGTACCGATTCATAAACAGCACTCATCCACGGTATAAGTCTAACCCACAACACTATGGTAACACTATGGATATGAATCCCTTCATGGACTTTGACGGTCTAATACTGCTCTGTGGTCGACTCGAAGCATGTCCAGAAGTATCATATGACGAAAGACATCCAATGATTGTTCCATTATTTATTATTATTGTCAATATCCAAGTTCCTAGGTGGAACATAGGGCCACAACAAAAATTTTCCAATTATTTCTATTTAAAGCTAAAGTTTTAATTTCATTCCATGATTTATTCGCCTTCCTCAGAACTTGCCGTCTCCACGTTAGCAAAGGTCTACCTCAACGGCTGCAACCTTGCGGGTTCCACTCAAGGGCTTCTTTGGCAATATTTCCTCCTTGTTTCCTCAGTGTATGACCGATCCATCTCCATTTTCTTAGTTTGATTTCCTCGACTATTGGATTTTGGTTGCACCTTTCATAAAGAGATTGGTTTGTAATCACATTAGGCCAATGTATTCTCAAAATTCTTCTTAAGCATCAATTGACGAATGCCTGGAGCGAATTCGCTATTCTTGAGGACAGATTTTACATGTGAGTTGAATAGTCGTATTTTTGTGCTAGGTCTGATTTGCGATGATCTCCATATATTATTGAGTGCTCCGAATGCTTGTTTTGCCTTTCGCATGCGGCTATTTATAGCGTCTTCAGAGCCTCCTGTCGGCGTTAACATACTGCCGAGATAAATAAATTCTTCTACTTCTTCCAAAGGGGTGTTGTCCAAGGTTAATGGTGTTGCGTTTCCAGCATTGATGCGCAAGCATTTAGTCTTAGATATGTTTATATGAAGGCCAGCTCTCTGCGCATACTCCTGAATTTGGTTTATTTGATGTTGCATGTTTGAGTTCTGATGCGACAAAAGGCATATATCATCAGCGTAGTCTAAATCAGTCAATCTGCCGTTTATACCCCAAATGATGCCGCCAAGCTCCCGCGTCGCAGCAGCCATCACCGCGTCTAGAACAATATTAAAAAGAAGCGGCGATAATACGCATCCTTGTCTTACTCCTGCACTTATTTTAATTCTCTGGCTAGTTAAGCCGTCGTGCAAATTGTGCAGTGTGAATCATGATAGAGAGCTTTAATAAGGTCGATTATTTTTTTTGGAACACCATTGCATACTAGGGAGGCCCATATAGCATTGTGGGATATAGTATCGAATGCTTTTTGAAAGTCTATAAACGTTAGATATAATGACGATCTTAGTTCTATAGATTGCTCTATGATGATTTATTGTATTTATGTGATCCACACAGGATTAGTTTTGTCGACAGCCAGCTTGCTGCTTGCGTAGTTCGGGTGCAATTGCTGATGAAATTCGGTCGTTTAAAATATATGCAATTGTTTTATTTGCCATGCTCAAAATGATTGTTCCATATGAATGCCAATATTCTCCACTTTTATTCCGATATACACACCTAATAAGTCGTCATGGCGGCAATCAACTTGTCCTTCGTTTGATACGTACACAATACTGGATTCCAAGGATTCAAAATCTTATAAAATCCGTTATCCGGAGCTGTAAAATCTGCGTAGTTTATAAACGACGATGTCAAAAACAGCTCATGGCCGAAATACCTCCAGAACGGTGCGAAATTTTCCGACCTTTCATTCATACGGGTCTGCACTTTGCAGGGCCTTTCGACATCAAGAGTTATACCGTACGATACTACCGTATTACAAAAGGATATATATGTGTATTTGTCTGTTTTATCACCAAGGCCATACACCTTGAAGCAACGTCCGACCTATCCACTTCCAATTTTTGTAGCAGCCTTTAATCTTTTCGTTTCACGTCGTGGCTGCCCTCTCCATTTGGCTTCTGACAATGGTACTACGTTTGTCGGTGCATCCAAGAGAATTGAAAAGGAATTTATCGACAGATCCACTCAAGCAGTCATATCCAATTACGCCCATCAAAATATATCCTGGCATTTCCTACCTCCCGAAGGTCCTCATATGGGGGAACTCTGCGAAGTCGGCGTAAAAAGCTTTAAACAGCATTTCAGAAAAATTGCTGGTGTCACAAAATATACATATTAAGAACTTCAGACGTTACAATCTAAAATCGAAGCATTCCTCAACTCCAGGCCTATATCTCCATTTTCTCAAAGTCCATCTTGATTTCACAGCATTGACTCCTGGACACATTTTAACTGAGAGAGACTTCTTCGCCAGAGACTTCTCAATCGCCGATGTCTATCCAAAATCGCTGGCAAAGAATCCGCTCTTTATATCATCATTTTTGTACCAGATGGAAGAATGAGTATCTGAAGGAACTTCAGAAAAGAACAAAGTGGAAAAAAACTAGAAATTAATTTCTTGGAGGTCATGCTGATTGTCATCCAAGAAGAGAATCTCCCACCGAACTGTTGGCGGCTTGGCAGAGTGGTTTGTGTCTACCATGGCAATGACCGAAGAGTGCGAGTCGCTGACATAATAACTCAGAAAGGAGCGATCACTCGGCCAATCTCCGAACTGGTTATTCTGCCTTCTGATGAATCTTAATATTTTTCCATCTCCAATATTGTGTCAACCAATTCTCAACTTTACCTATCCGCCTATTCAATTCTTTCTTATTAATTGCCTTCTTCATTTCAGTTTTAATCACTCCTCATATTATGAAAGGCCAGTCGTGTTGTACTCGTTGTTACCCCTTTGCTTGCAGGTTGTGCCACAATTGGCACCCTTTGAAATCGTGTTGGAAGTTTCGTGCCATGAACTCTACCAAAAGATCAAATGCAGTGAAGAAATGTGGATACTGTCCCAACTGTTTGGCACATACCCATTCACAGGGTACATGTTTTACCACAACAGGCTGTGGACATTGCCACCACAAAACATCATTCTCTGCTACACCAGCATCCAAGACTACACAATCGAAGACATCTTCGACAAGCCAGGCGATTTCCACCACGTAACGCCTCCACCACTAAAGGAACTTCAACTACAAATCGCTCCATGCCAAAGCTAACGTCTGCATCTAGCATCACGTCACTATCGGCACTTCTTAGGCAGATGCCATCCCAATACTTCCGACTGTCATAGTCAACATCTCTGGGGGCAACGTCCAAGATATAGCAAGATGCCTGCTAGACTCTGCGTCTTCAGAGCCTCCTGTCGGCGTTAACATACTGCCGAGATAAATAAATTCTTCTACTTCTTCCAAAGGGGTGTTGTCCAAGGTTAATGGTGTTGCGTTTCCAGCATTGATGCGCAAGCATTTAGTCTTAGATATGTTTATATGAAGGCCAGCTCTCTGCGCATACTCCTGAATTTGGTTTATTTGATGTTGCATGTTTGAGTTCTGATGCGACAAAAGGCATATATCATCAGCGTAGTCTAAATCAGTCAATCTGCCGTTTATACCCCAAATGATGCCGCCAAGCTCCCGCGTCGCAGCAGCCATCACCGCGTCTAGAACAATATTAAAAAGAAGCGGCGATAATACGCATCCTTGTCTTACTCCTGCACATATTTTAATTCTCTGGCTAGTTAAGCCGTCGTGCAAATTGTGCAGTGTGAATCATGATAGAGAGCTTTAATAAGGTCGATTATTTTTTTTGGAACACCATTGCATACTAGGGAGGCCCATATAGCATTGTGGGATATAGTATCGAATGCTTTTTGAAAGTCTATAAACGTTAGATATAATGACGATCTTAGTTCTATAGATTGCTCTATGATGATTTATTGTATTTATGTGATCCACACAGGATTAGTTTTGTCGACAGCCAGCTTGCTGCTTGCTTAGTTCGGGTGCAATTGCTGATGAAATTCGGTCGTTTAAAATATATGCAATTGTTTTATTTGCCATGCTCAAAATGATTGTTCCATATGAATGCCAATATTCTCCACTTTTATTCGGATATACGCACCTAATAAGTCGTCATGGCGGCAATCAACTTGTCCTTCGTTTGATACGTACACAATACTGGATTCCAAGGATTCAAAATCTTATAAAATCCGTTATCCGGAGCTGTAAAATCTGCGTAGTTTATAAACGACGATGTCAAAAACAGCTCATGGCCGAAATACCTCCAGAACAGTGCGAAATTTTCCGACCTTTCATTCATACGGGTCTGCACTTTGCAGGGCCTTTCGACATCAAGAGTTATACCGTACGATACTACCGTATTACAAAAGGATATATATGTGTATTTGTCTGTTTTGTCACCAAGGCCATACACCTTGAAGCAACGTCCGACCTATCCACTTCCAATTTTTGTAGCAGCCTTTAATCTTTTCGTTTCACGTCGTGGCTGCCCTCTCCATTTGGCTTCTGACAATGGTACTACGTTTGTCGGTGCATCCAAGAGAATTGAAAAGGAATTTATCGACAGATCCACTCAAGCAGTCATATCCAATTACGCCCATCAAAATATATCCTGGCATTTCCTACCTCCCGAAGGTCCTCATATGGGGGAACTCTGCGAAGTCGGCGTAAAAAGCTTTAAACAGCATTTCAGAAAAATTGCTGGTGTCACAAAATATACATATTAAGAACTTCAGACGTTACAATCTAAAATCGAAGCATTCCTCAACTCCAGGCCTATATCTCCATTTTCTCAAAGTCCATCTTGATTTCACAGCATTGACTCCTGGACACATTTCAACTGAGAGAGACTTCTTCGCCCGAGACTTCTCAATCGCCGATGTCTATCCAAAATCGCTGGCAAAGAATCCGCTCTTTATATCATCATTTTTGTACCAGATGGAAGAATGAGTATCTGAAGGAACTTCAGAAAAGAACAAAGTGGAAAAAAACTAGAAATTAATTTTTTGGAGGGCATGCTGGTTGTCATCCAACAAGAGAATCTCCCACCGAACTGTTGGCGGCTTGGCAGAGTGGTTTGTGTCTACCATGGCAATGACCGAAGAGTGCGAGTCGCTGACATAATAACTCAGAAAGGAGCGATCACTCGGCCAATCTCCGAAATGGTTATTCTGCCTTCTGATGAATCTTAATATTTTTCCATCTCCAATATTGTGTCAACCAATTCTCAACTTTACCTATCCGCCTATTAAATTCTTTCTTATTAATTGCCTTCTTCATTTCAGTTTTAATCACTCCTCATATTATGAAAGGCCAGTCGTGTTGTACTCGTTGTTACCCCTTTGCTTGCAGGTTGTGCCACAATTGGCACCCTTTGAAATCGTGTTGGAAGTTTCGTGCCATGAACTCTACCAAAAGATCAAATGCAGTGAAGAAATGTGGATACTGTCCCAACTGTTTGGCACATACCCATTCACAGGGTACATGTTTTACCACAACAGGCTGTGGACATTGCCACCACAAAACATCATTCTCTGCTACACCAGCATCCAAGACTACACAATCGAAGACATCTTCGACAAGCCAGGCGATTTCCACCACGTTACACCTCCACCACTAAAGGAACTTCAACTACAAATCGCTCCATGCCAAAGCTAACGTCTGCATCTAGCATCACGTCACTATCGGCACTTCTTAGGCAGATGCCATCCCAATACTTCCGACTGTCATAGTCAACATCTCTGGGGGCAACGTCCAAGATATAGCAAGATGCCTGCTAGACTCTGCAGCACGCATGAGCTGCATTTCCAAACGCTTTGTAGAGAAGTTGGGGTTGTCCACACTCGAGCTAGAAGACGAAGTAATGTGCCCCGTCACTCTAATATCCTGCGTCGATTCCGCCATTAAAATAGAAGCTACATTCAGAATGAGAAACCGGATAGGAATCACCACGCCTAAGGAAACTTTACCTGAAACTTCCAAGTAAATTCTTTAAGTCGGCGTCTGTCGACATTGTCATTGGAATTGACATATATTCAAAGATCATGCAGGATGGTATCTTCATTCGACATGGGTTGCCTACAGCCCAAAACACTATCTTCGGATTAGTCCTTTATGTAACATTTTCAAATTAAATTATCTATATTTACCTGATATATAGAACTAAGATTCACTATTGTTCATAGAATCGTCCTTAACACAAATGAATTGTAAAAAAAATTCCCTGCCTTACCCCTTGGCGAACAATGCCAAATCTTTTCCACTAATAAACTAGTTGTTTTAAAATATTAAAACAACAACAATGGGATTAAGCCAGACTATTTTGAAAAAAAAAAAAACAATTGTAAAAAACTTTTTTATGAAACCAGTAGTCTATATAATGTTTATAGCTTAATTTATCATAAGTACAATTGCCCATCTCTCACATGAATTTTTTAAGCTTGCATCAAAGTAGCTTTGCCACGGGGGGAGTAAGGTTTACGTTAAAACTTCAACCGTTGGTTTTAGACAATCTGTATAGTCATATTAAGTCTCATCACTATTAACGTACAATTTATCGAGATAAGTTATCTATAATTTCTCTATTTACTCGCTGTTATTCCTATTATCGTTTTTCTCTAGTAAGCCATCTTGCCTGTCGAATTTCCGCATATCATTGAATTCTAATCTAATTTAACTTTGGTGGTTGATAGTCTAATCCACTCATAGTATCCATCATACTTATACGAAATAAACAAAAACTTTGAATTTTATACTTAATATCCAATAAACAAGGAAATAAAATACAGAGTTTTCCCATCGTATTATTGTTTGCTTCATTGCCTTGAATTCATGGATTTCCTTATCGAAGTTCTTGTACGCTACAAATCCTAAGACAAAATACTGGTATTGGGTTTTGTTTGGGCTCTAGAAAGTAACTTGTCCACCAACACATTTGCGGTGAATTGCATCCACACATTTAACAGCTTGCTGACGTTGACTCAGCCGTTTGTCTGATTATACGGGAACTAATGTCAGAAGTATATTGAATTTAAAAAGATGTCCTAGTGGATATGTCCCACTATATTATTCTAATTTTCTGGGGTATTCATTTGATAGCTTTATAAAACTCTGATTGCTTGTTAATGTTTTACAAGGCCTTTAAAAATAGATCTTCTGCTTTTTCTGCCTTCTGATGAATCTTAATATTTTTCCATCTCCAATATTGTGTCAACCAATTCTCAACTTTACCTATCCACCTATTCAATTCTTTCTTATTAATTGCCTTCTTCATTTCAGTTTTAATCGCTCCTCATATTATGAAAGGCCAGTCGTGTTGTACTCGTTGTAACGCCTTTGCTTGCAGGTTGTGCCATAAATGACACACTTTGAAATCGTGTTGGAAGTTTCGTGCCATGAACTCTACCAAAAGATCAAATGCAGTGAAGAAATGTGGATACTGTCCCAACTGTTTGGCACATACCCATTCACAGGGTACATGTTTTACCACAACAGGCTGTGGACATTGCCACCACAAAACATCATTCTCTGCTACACCAGCATCCAAGAGTACACAATCGAAGACATCTTCGACAAGCCAGGCGATTTCCACCACGTTACACCTCCACCACTAAAGGAACTTCAACTACAAATCGCTCCATGCCAAAGCTAACGTCTGCATCTAGCATCACGTCACTATCGGCACTTCTTAGGCAGATGCCATCCCAATACTTCCGACTGTCATAGTCAACATCTCTGGGGGCAACGTCCAAGATATAGCAAGATGCCTGCTAGACTCTGCAGCACGCATGAGCTGCATTTCCAAACGCTTTGTAGAGAAGTTGGGGTTGTCCACACTCGAGCTAGAAGACGAAGTAATGTGCCCCGTCACTCTAATATCCTGCGTCGATTCCGCCATTAAAATAGAAGCTACATTCAGAATGAGAAACCGCATAGGAATCACCACGCCTAAGGAAACTTTACCTAAAACTTCCAAGTAAATTCTTTAAGTCGGCGTCTGTCGACATTGTCACTGGAATTGGCATATATTCAAAGATCATGCAGGATGGTATCTTCATTCGACATGGGTTGCCTACAGCCCAAAACACTATCTTCGGATTAGTCCTTTATGTAACATTTTCAAATTAAATTATCTATATTTACCTGATATATAGAACTAAGATTCACTATTGTTCATAGAATCGCCCTTAACACAAATGAATTGTAAAAAAAATTCCCTGCCTTACCCCTTGGCGATCAATGCCAAATCTTTTCCACTAATAAACTAGTTGTTTTAAAATATTAAAACAACAACAATGGTATTAAGCCAGACTATTTTGAAAAAAAAAAAACAATTGTAAAAAACTTTTTTATGAAACCAGTACTCTATATAATGTTTATAGCTTAATTTATCATAAGTACAATTGCCCATCTCTCACATGAATTTTTTAAGCTTGCATCAAAGTAGCTTTGCCACGGGGGGAGTAATGTTTACGTTAAAACTTCAACCGTTGGTTTTAGACAATCTGTATAGTCATATTAAGTCTCATCACTATTAACGTACAATTTATACTACAACTTATCGAGATAAGTTATCTATAATTTCTCTATTTACTCGCTGTTATTCCTATTATCGTTTTTCTCTAGTAAGCCATCTTGCCTGTCGAATTTCCGCAAATCATTGAATTCTAATCTAATTTAACTTTGGTGGTTGATAGTCTAATCCACTCATAGTATCCATCATACATATACGAAATAAACAAAAACTTTGAATTTTATACTTAATATCCAATAAACAAGGAAATAAAATACAGAGTTTTCCCATCGTATTATTGTTTGCTTCATTGCCTTGAATTCATGGATTTCCTTATCGAAGTTCTTGTACGCTACAAATCCTAAGACAAAATACTGGTATTGGGTATTGTTTGGGCTCTAGAAAGTAACTTGTCCACCAACACATTTGCGGTGAATTGCATCCACACATTTAACAGCTTGCTGACATTGACTCAGCCGTTTGTCTGATTATACGGGAACTAATGTCAGAAGTATATTGAATTTAAAAAGATGTCCTAGTGAACATGTCCCACTATATTATTCTAATTTTGTGGGGTATTCATTTGATAGCTTTATAAAACTCTGATTGCTTGTTAGTGTTTTACAAGACCTTTAAAAATAGATCTTCGGATTACATTCTGTCTATATTTTCTTTTGGTTCATCTTTAAGATTGAACACATTGACATGCCCTAGGTTCAATTCTCTTATAATGCAACATTCCTTCGAAGTAAGAATTTGTAGACTCTGGAACACTATTATACCATATGACGAGCGAAATTTTTCTTACACTATAATATATTTAAAAAATAAAATCAGTAGTTACTTTCAATAGACAATAGTTCCTCTATTGATAATGGTTTTACTGTTTTCTTTAATACAAATATATATAGATATATAGTATTGGAGAATGATTTTGGTTATATTACATGCCTTCATTAATTAGTTGATTCTGCTTTGTAATTAAATTGGCCATATGTATTAATGATTTTAACTAAATAAATGAAATGAATATTGTCCACTGGTTTCATGAGGAGGCACCTTGATGCAGACCTCACAGCGGCATTCTGGCAGGTCTGTCCATTTAAACCTTTTAATTACGCTACAGGTCGCAATTTTTGGGTTATTTCGTTATGGTTAGATAATATGTAGTAGACGGAATGGGCAAAAACTTTTGTGAGGAAATATTCAAGTTTTTATTCTTATTCGAATATCTCCGTCTTTCGTAAAGTGTATTCCAATCAAAAGCCTGACAATTATCCATAGTTGGTGGGCATAGGTGGCCAAACAACGGAGATGGATTTGCCAACGTTGCGAGTCCTTAAACTGCACTCTTTACAAATTTTGAAAAAGTAATCCTATGTTGTCAATTTTCTCACATAATCCGATTCTGTAAGAAATAATACGATGTACAATGTGTGGACCAAATCGGTTTGTGCGTTCGAGGGTTACCTTACGCACTGCCCATTTTAGTTGGTAGTGGCGGGATTTTTGGAGCTTTTGGGCCATTATTTCTGGGAGAATGGACTTGCCCCGTAAAAAATTACACACGTGAAGAACTTACTCCAAATAAATTCAATACGATCCGAGACGAACTGATAAACTTTTACTTTTTCCAAATTTTGTGTGAGAGGTACACAAAGGTGTATACCGATTTAGTCCATATTCAAATGCGCACCATTTTAGCGAAAATGTTTAAACTTTTGTGTGGGAAGTTCCCGAAAGAGTGGATCGATATGACCTATATTCCAACTTTGACTAAATTTGCACAAAATATTACGATACTAAAAATTTTAACCGAATCGTGCGAGTTGAATAAAACAAACTTTATTTCCGTTTTGTAACCGAAAGGTGTTTATTTGTCAGATTTGGTCTTAAGACTAATTTAAAAAATCACATTTTTAATAATTTGTCATTTAATGTAGCAAAGGCTTTTTGCTTACGCTGCATTAAATGACTGTCTGTGAATGTGGGAACGAAAACAAAAGTTTCAAATTTCATTTGAGACTTTTGTTTTTCGCTACATTAGGCAGACATAAATGAATTGAATTTAATTTTAGTTAAGGGGGAAAGGTTGGGACGTAACTCCTCCACCCCTCGCCAGAAATACTCCTGGATTTCTTTTTTATTTATCATAATTTTTTAAAATGTTAATTATTGATAATGTACATACATACAATAATTTACATAAATAATAATTTTTTAGTACAATTTCTTAAGTGTAAATATAATTTTAATTTTTATTTCATTGTTGCATACTTTATTTTAAATGCATCATGGTTTGCTTTTGATATTAGGCATAAAACTGTGTCAGCAATAATTAACTTGTTTTTTATAATATTAGGAATTATTTTTTTTTTTAATATTTATTTTTTTTTTAATTCGTTAAGTTTTAATTGAAATATAACTTTTTCTCTTTATGAATATATGGTGTTCTTCAAGTGGTAATTGAAAAATAAGTTCATTATTCTTTTATGTTTTTAATTATTTTCTTCTTGAATTCGTTAAACAGTCATTTATGTGGCAGTGTTCAATATTCATATTCAATGTTATTTTAAAGTAGTTTGCATTTTTTATATATTCAGGTAATAATTATTTTTGTAATCACTTTAAAACATTTGCTGTATTTTTTTAATCTTTTTATCAGAAATATTTTGTATACTATACTTTTTATTATTGGTATATTTTATCTCCAATCACTTTTGCCAATGTTTGAACAATCCGTCTCATTGTCATTTGGCATTCTATAATTGAAGCCAATTGGGTGTCATTCTTAAGAGGATCAACCCAGAAAAAATTTAGTTAACAGTGATTTTTGGCTGGGGGTAATTCAGCTAAAAAGTACCCTGATATTTTCCTTGCTTGGCATTCCTACCTTTAGGCTTGAAATTTGTCCCAAACAAGTACTAAAAACGAAAACTGACAATAAATCCTCATGAATCTTCAGACCCAAGGGATGAGAAGTTTTCCTCAAACAATGGTACAGTGGAATGGAATATATAAATGACATGATATGTTATACCACTTTTTATTTTAGTGTATTGTTATTTTATTATTATTATTACTATTACTATTTTTATTTTTTATTGTTATTATTATATATTATTTTTATTTTTTTTTTGTATTGTTATTAGTATATATTAGTATTATTCTTATTACTATTTTTTTATTGTTATTATTTTTATTGTTATATATTTTTTTTATTATTCGTATTGTTATTATTATTTTTATTACTATTCTATTATTACTATTTTTTTTTGTTTATTGTTATTATTATTATTATCGTAGTTATTATATGTTTTTATTATTTTTTTATTATAATTTTTTATTTTAATTGATTGTTTTTATTATCTATTATAATTATAATCTTTATTATAAATATTATTTTATATTATTTGATTAAATATCTTTGCCAAATTATGGAAATATACTGAAATTTCTCCAATTTGCCTAATATAAAACATATTAGGAATTGGGTACTCTTCAGTGGTGTTAGTGTACGTCATAACCTATATAACTACACAGCACTTTATTTTATTTTCAGAATAAATTTCATTAACAAATTAAAGTGTGCTGTTTTAGGCTATGCATTAATTCCTTATTTAATTTTTTGATTTGGCGTTCAATCTCAATCGATGTTATAGGTCATTGTAATTTGAAAACTTTATGACTTACTTTTTTTTGTGAATTTTATATTCGGATTTTTTTCTTATTTATGTATTATTGAGAAATTTAATGCTACTAAATTTGTAGCATAAAATTGTATAATTATTCAACATTTATATAAAATTAACATTTTTAAAATTTACTTATTTTATTGATGTATTACATATATTTTGTTTGTTTTTTTATTGTATGTTTATCATTTTATTCCCATAAACATCAATTTGTTAATTTATAAACATTTTCCACAGTTTTTATAAAAATATATTTTTCTTAATTATCTCCTTCGTTTTTTAATAAAAGTCAAAGGGGTTTCACTTTTCAGAGGAATACACCCAACTTTTAATAGAAGTAGACATTTTTAATAATTTTTAGTTGTGTCTCTATTTTTGACATTGAACCTTTATACATATATATATTTCCCAATAAGATAATATTTATTCGACAGCTACTGAAAATTAACCGTTTAAGTCTTCATGTGTCTAAATTTTGTTATTATTTTTGTCCTTAAATCTTTGATTTATTTTCGTAATATCAAAACCTTCAGGTCCAATAATAATATTATTGATAAAACCTTGCCCTCCAGCTTCTTTTTATTTTTGATGGATTCAATTCGTTTTTCCTGCTTTCTACTTGGATGCATAGAGGATATTATTTGATTCCTATAATAATCAAATAATAGTTGTACATTTTGTAGTTTTATTCTCTTTAATATATGTCCCATTTTAGGGAACGATAAATATATTCTGATTTTTTTTTTCATCAAAGTTTTTCCTCTTTGAAAATATTTTCGTTTCTTGTTTTTATTTATTTCAAAAAAAAAAAATATGAGCTCGATTCTCATATTATTTATACATGATCTTCTATAACTTAATTCCGATATCTTCAGTAATTCGCAATTAACTTTATTTTCTCCAATTAAAAGGTGTATGAAACATTAAATTATGAATTTAAGTATTATGAAATCTTCTTCAAAAAATTAAATTTAGTTTTATTTAGTCAAAAATATATATTTTTAAATTGATAGTTATTTTCTCTTTTTGTATTTTGATATATTTTCCTAAATTTTTAACTTTGTTTAAGTTTGAATCTTAAATTTTTATTTCAATAAGAATATATATAGTGTATATCATTCATTTTTAAATATTTGTTTGCATAATTAGTATTTATTCTTTTTTTATATTTAGAGAATATGGATTAATAATACCTTTGAATTTAAAAAATTTCTTATTATAAACTTCCTTGATAGCTTCTTTTTTATTTAAACTTTTCTTGAATTTAAATCTAGGCGGGTTCTTGATCTTGTTTCAGTTGTGCTTCATGTTGTTCCTGTTCCATTTCTTCTTGTAATTGTAGCTTCAGTTGTTGAAATTTTGTATTATTTTCTGCATTTTATTTTTTTCTCCTTTTCCTCTTCATTTTGTTATATTTTCGAGGATTCTCATAGTTTAGTTCTCTTCTTCATTATTTTATTCTTTTTCGCTTTTCATAAACATGTCAGTTTTTTAGAGTTATTTTTTATTTTGGTCTTCTTATTTTTGTTGTCTTTAAATTTTGATATTTTTATAATGCTTTTGTTGTTGTTTAATTTGATGCTGTATTTGTGTTTGTTTTTTTCTGCTAATTTTTTTGTTTTGCTGTATTTTTTGTTGTAGTCGCTTTTGATGTTTAATTTGATGTTGTATTTCTTTTTGAACATGTTCTTTCAATTTCTCTTGCATTTTTTGTAATGTTTTTAAATAATCCATTTTATTTCTTTTTGTTAACATTTTTACACTTCTGTTTATTTTTTTAAATGTTTTTTATTAATAAATGTTCACTTTTTAAATTTAAAATTTTTATCACTTTATATTTTTCTTTTTAATTTTAAAATTGTTTATTTTATTTTACATTTCTTTCAATTTTTTTTTAGGTTGTTTTGTTATTTTTTCTTAAGAAAAAAGAAACACTCCGACTGCGCCAGTTGAATAAAACAAACTTTATTTCCGTTTTGTAACCGAAAGGTGTTTATTTGTCAGATTTGGTCTTAAGACTAATTTAAAAAATCACATTTTTAATAATTTGTCATTTAATGTAGCAAAGGCTTTTTGCTTACGCTGCATTAAATGACTGTCTGTGAATGTGGGAACGAAAACAAAAGTTTCAAATTTCATTTGAGACTTTTGTTTTTCGCTACATTAGGCAGACATAAATGAATTGAATTTAATTTTAGTTAAGGGGGAAAGGTTGGGACGTAACTTGCGCACCAGTAAGTCGGACGGACATGGCTAAATCAACTCCAAATTGTCTGAAAAGTATTTCGTCCAAACATACAAGGGGCACAACTTTGGTCGTAAAGGCCATTTCAAATTTGTGGAATTGTTTTAATAGTTGTTGTTGTAGCAACGCGTATATGAAGATGGTCCACTTGTGTCACTTTTGGCGCGCTAAATCGGTAGTTTTTTCCACTGTGCGCTGTGAAAGAATATTCAAACCTGCCAGAATGTCAATCTGAGGACTGCAACAGGGTGTCTCTGTTGCAGTCCTCAGATTGACATTCTGGCAGGTTTGAATATTCTTTCACAGCGCACAGTGGAAAAAACTACCGATTTAGCGCGCCAAAAGTAAAAGTCTACGTTTTATTGTATGTTTGTCCATAAATTCGATATGAACAGCTATAGATTGAAAATTTTACTTCATTTATTAATATATTTGGTAAATTTGTATTATTACCGTAGAATGGCACCTATCGATTTTCGGTATTTTAAAGATTTCTACCATATTATTCAATCGAAACGGCTATGATTTGGTATTTAGTCTCCGTGGGGGTTATGCATACACTCCTATAAAAATTTTCGGTACAGGACCACGTTTTCATATAGCCCCCATAGACCGGTACCACCGATTTCGGTAATTTTGGATGTTTTAGCCATATTATCCAACCGATATAGCTGATAGTTGACATTTAGTCTTCGTTGGTGGTATAAAATATTCCGACGGAGAATTTTCGGCACAGGTATACGCGTTGATATGACCCCCATAGAAAGTTCCCGCTCTAATTTCAGCATTTTCACATAAAAAAATGATATTAATAAAAATAGTAATAAAATAAAATGTTGCAGTTTGTTGCAGCTAAAATATTACAAATTAGTTAAGAACTATAGTACTAAAAATAAAATAAAAAATCTACGCGCCATCCCGCGACACTCCTTAGTAATAGCTTTAACAAAGTGCTCAATTTGAAAAAAATCGGATGTCATATGTTTTAAGTGTAAAATCCGAGTTGCAATAAATAACATCTTATATTCAACATTTTTTAAATCACCTGCTTCACGAAATGTTAAATTCAATAAAGCTTTAAATTTACTTTGTAGGAAGAGAGCATGCGACGATCACAAATTTACTACTAAACTATATTATGAAAACTAGTTCAAAAAATTTCAACCAAAAACAGGCCGTTATTCCGCTTAGACTGACGCAAAACAAATTATTTTAAATGCCGTTGCATACTGTGGAAACCTTAGATTAATACTGCAACAATCATTTTTAAATTGGCGTATGATCGGTATTTTTTCCACTGTGCAGCGTAGTGTGACCTTTGGCATTCCACACTGGTGCTGCATTGTTCACCACAGACCGGCCTATTGCAGATATCAATAACAGCTGTTGCTTGGGCGGAAGACTTCAACATTCTGCCAAACGTTACACTCAATATTTTGAAGAAGTTAGTGGTCGCAATTAGTGCACCATTCTGTGCAAATCTCTCGAAAATTTCCAGTGAAAACAGCAAGAATTAAGTAGTAAACCAAGTATTCTCTAACTACTACAAGAATATAAATAATTATTTTACAAATTTTATGGAATAATGGAATTTATAAAAAAATCAGTATATTTTCTAATTACTCTAAGTTATTTAAAATAACTACACCGTCAGAAAACATGTGAATGTGAGAGACTTTTGTTTAGTCTACAGTTTGATCAAACAAACCCTTAAAAAAATTAGTTGACAATATAAAATTGACATATACCAGTGCGACTTCATTTTCAAATTAAACCAATCAAACAAACCCTTAAAAAATAGTTGACAATATAAAATCGACATATACCAGTGCGACTTCGTTTCAAATTAAACCGTAACCGTTTTTGACACAAAACTCAGAGAAGGAGTATATTTTTCCACAATATATCGGTTCAAAATATATAAATTGTGATGTTTATCGCCACTATTATTGGTATGTTTGCTATAGATATGTATTATTGTTTACTCAGAACCTTTTGAGAACTAAAAAGCTTTTAAATTTGTTTGTATTATAAAGAAACAAAAATTTACCTAGACCGGAAAATAGTCTCGGCAATTTTTTACCCTGTGGAGCTGATAGTTTAAAACAGTAGGTGTGTCTATGTACTTACTAAATATTGCTAAACAAGTTCGTTTAGCAATATTTAACTACTATTAAAAAATATGAGTACAATTCAGCGTTCAGTAACTCTTTGTAATCATTACTACAACATATTGTAAATGTGTACTCAAGAAGCGTGTGAACTGAGCTTTTCTGTCTTTCACTTTTATGTGTAACTAGCAGGTAAGTTTTCCAATTTATAAAGATAATTTTCAGCAGAATATTGAATGCGGTCCATACACATGCTGGACAAAATTGATGTAAGTATTAGTGATTAATAGTAAGTATTGTTACGGAATTAGATTTAACTAATGTCCGTGTAGACATTGTTTTATTCCCCGATACGATTTGTACCAAATAAAACAGGGTTCGTTTTAAATTACGTTTCTACAATCCTTTATTTACTTTATTACACTTCTTCGTAACCGACTTTAATTACTAAGCACGCAGCTTGTCTCTAGTTAGCACGCAGCTATTCTTTTACCGATCTGTTCAGTTCAACGCTTAAAACACAACTACTCGCTGTTTGCCCGGCAACTCAAATTTATATGCC
The DNA here is from genome assembly GCF_047663935.1 of Musca autumnalis. Taxonomy (NCBI): domain Eukaryota; kingdom Metazoa; phylum Arthropoda; class Insecta; order Diptera; family Muscidae; genus Musca; species Musca autumnalis. Next base: position 135,687 of record NW_027412255.1, read on the forward strand.
CACATTTGTCGTTTGGAAGTATCTAGAGCATGCATCTGGCAACATCGAGAAGCCAACTAACAACAAACACACAGACGCACACTCGCACCTAGCGAACAACAACAACACACATATACGGGATACAAACACAGAATACAGACATGACGTAATGGACAAAGTAAAGTACAACAAAAACAAATACTGGGCGATAATTGAACGATTATGGCAAAACAAATGGAAACAAAGGCACATTAGTAACATGTAAAGAACTAGAATGATGAAGATAATTCTACATGGTAGTTGTTGTTGCTTAAATAAAGTAACTGTGTAATAAAACTTTACGTTACAATTCAAATTTTTAAATTAACGGAAATTAAACTAAACTAACTTAAACCTATCAGTTACATTCGTAACATTGCCTCCCGCTTAAGCCTGTTCGTCCCGAATAGGCACAGTTCCCTCTCTGTGGTATGGGCATTGGTAACACTGCCTCCCGCTTAAGCCTGTTCCTCTTGACTAGACACAGTTCTCGTTCCATAGCGGGCCAACCGTTCTAGATGTACCACCTTCATCTTTGATCTAGGGCTGTCGCTCTTCTGTATGCGATACACGACGTCATTTATTTTCGTGACTACCTTGTAGGGGCCTTCCCAGTGCGTTTGTAATTTGGGGCATAGTCCTTTTTTCCGTTGTGGGTTGAACAATAGTACCAGTTGCCCTTCTTGGAACCCATCAGTATTTGCCGCTCGATCGTACCTCGCCTTCATGGGGTTGCTGACCATTTTTATCCGATGGCGTACTGCATCGTGGACTTCACTGAAAGAGTTTTGACTGTTTTCATCGTTATCAATTTCGGGGTTTGGTGTGGCACCGAAGATCAGGTCACCAGGCAGCTTCAATTCATTGCCGAACAAAATTCTGGCTGGGGTTCGAGATGTGGAGTCATGAATGGCCGACCTATAGGCTAGTAGGAATTTTGGTATATGCTCATCCCAGTCTCTTTGGCCGCTATCTACCACCTTTCGTAGATGCTCTTCCAGGGTGCGATTAAATCTTTCCACCATGCCATCTGATTGTGGATGCAGGGGCGTTGTCCTCGTTTTCTTGATTCCGTAGGTGTCACACATTTCTTTGAAGATCGCTGACTCAAAATTTCTTCCTTGATCGGAATGAACCTCGGATGGGACACCATAGCGACAAATCCAATTCTTGCTGAACACATCCACTATTGTCTTGGCTTCCTGGTTGGGAATGGCATAAACCTCTGGCCATTTGCTGAAGTAATCCATGACCACTAAGACATACCGGTTCCCGGAGTCGCTTATTGGAAACGGTCCAGCCACATCCATTGCGATTCTTTCAAATGGAGCTCCTGAATTATACTGTTGCATGTGGCCTCGACTCTTCCGGGTTGGACCTTTAGCTCTCATACACCTCTCACAATTGGCAATCCAGTCTGCAATGGATTTCTGACAGCCGACCCAGTAGAACCTCTGCTTTATCTTTTCAGCAGTCTTTGTCACACCAAGGTGTCCTCCACTTGGCCCATCGTGAAACTCTGACAAGACATCTTTTATTTTGGAGTCTGGTACGACAATCAAGTTACGGTGAGTTTTTCCATCGTCGCTCTCCCACTTACGATGTAGGCACCCATCTATTAGAAGTAGACTGTTCCACTGGGCCCAATAAGATTTCAAAAGGGGGCTTTCGGGCGCTATTTCTTTGCGACTAGGTCGTTCGCCCACTTCCATGGCAGAAATTATTTTGCCTAGGGTGCGATCTTTTCTTTGTTCCGCCGACCAATCCTCGCCGGACTCAGCCTGCAGTAGCCGGACATCGACGATACTTGCTTTGCCTTCAGCCTTCGAGCAATGTCTGCATTCAATTTTGCATGGCCGACGAGACAGGGCATCAGCATTACCGTGTTTTCCACCTTTTCTGTGCTCGATACTTAGGTCATAACTCTGAAGCCTTTCGATCCAACGGGCCAATTGACCTTCCGGGTTCTTAAACTGAAGCAGCCATCGGAGAGCTGAATGATCGGTTCTTAACAAGAAATGCTGTCCATACAGGTATTTGTGATAGTGTTTGACGCTCTCCACAACTGCCAGCAGCTCTCTCCTCGTCACACAGTAATTCCTCTCTGGCTTCGACAATGTTCGGCTGTAGTACCCGATGACTTTTTCTTGGCCGTCTATTTCCTGGGAAAGGACACCACCGATCCCGTATGCACTGGCGTCCGTGTCCAACACAAACTTACCGCCCGTTACAGGGTACGCCAAAAGAGGGGCTGTGCAGAGCATGTCTTTGAGTTTTTGGAATGCCTCTTCCTGGTCGTTGCTCCATAGGAATTTCTGCCCTTTTTGAGTCAATCGGTGTAAGTTTGCGGCAATGCTGGCAAAATTGGGGACAAACCGACGGTAATAGGTGCAGAGACCCAGAAAACTTCGCAGCTCGTGGAGGTTTCGAGGCTGCGGCCAGTCTCTGACGGCTTTAATCTTCTCGCTATCCGTCGATATGCCCTCCTTCGTCACATGGTGCCCCAGGAACTCCACCTCTCGCTGGAAAAGGCTACACTTCCTCGGGTTCAGTTTCAGACCCGAAGACGATAGCTGCTGGAGTACATTCCTTAAATTCGTGAGGTGTTCGTCGAAGGTCCGTCCCATGACTATGATGTCATCCAAGTATATAAGGCACGACTTCCACTGCAATCCTTTCAGCACCCGCTCCATCAGCCTTTCAAAGGTGGCCGGGGCGTTGCAGAGCCCGAATGGCATGACATTAAATTGCCAGAGACCGCCGTTAACGCCAAACGCTGTCTTTTCCTTATCTTTTTCGGCAATCTCTACCTGCCAGTAACCACTCTGCAGATCGAGGGTAGAGAACCATGACGTCCCGGCTAAGGTGTCTAGTGTGTCATCGATTCTTGGGAGCGGGTAGCTATCTTTCTTGGTGACATCATTTAGTTTTCTGTAATCCACACAAAATCTGGTGCTTCCATCTTTCTTCTTGACCAGAACTACTGGGGAACACCAGGGACTCGACGACGGTTCGATCACACCACTCTCCTCCATTTCGCTTATCAACTTCTGGACTTCGTCCCTTTTTGCCAGTGGAACGCTTCTTGGGGCCTGTTTTATTGGTTTTGCGTCTGCTGTGTTTATTTCATGTTTCACCACCGATGTTCTTCCTTGATGCCCTTTTGTAGACGCAAAGGTAGAGGCATGTTTCCATAATAACTGCTTGGCCTTGTTCTTCTCGGAAGGTGATAAGTTCTGTGTCCACTCTTTGATGTAACCATCGAGGTGCTTCTTTTCCGTGGCTGCTGATTTTTCGGTGTTATTTTCCAAATTGATTACAGCTTCGGCTGGTGTACATTGTCCAACGTCGGAAAATTGACAAATTTGTTCTTGCTTATCTGACAGGTTCAAAACTCTAACTGGAATCAGTCCATCGTCGTTGCTTTTCACCAGGGCATTCGCTATTAAGATGTTACTATTTTTGTTCTCTGCTGGTTCCACCACCCACAATTTCCCGACTCCACAATCTCCATCCATTGGTACCCATATCAATGTTTCGGCACAAGGCGGTATAATCTCTGGATGTTCCGTAGTCAGACGTCTAATAGGTGTGTTTTCATCGTAGCCCATATTTAATGGAATTTCCACATTGGACCATGTCATCGCACGTTCTTTCATATCCAGATTAAGACCAAAGGCAATCATAAAATCTGCGCCTACGATAACTTCGTCTACGATATCAGCCACTATAAACTCGTAGTCGACCGATTTATTGGCAATAGTAAGTCTCACGGTTATCTTTCCATCTGCCAGATCTGATCTGATGATTGACTTTGATGCGCCTGTATCCAAGGTCAGAATTCGCTTGTCGCCATTGATGTAACCAGTTGTTGTAAGGTTGTGGTTTTTCTGCTGTACAATCGCTATGGAGATTGTGGGGCCGTCGTCGATGGGAGCCAGTTCACGCCCCGCTGGACTGGTTCGATTTAGTTTAACGGTGACTCATTTGCAGAACGTTGAACCACTCTTTTACTTTCCCTTGACGGGGGTGGTGACGATGACCTCGAGCGCTTGCGCTTCGCTCTACAATCACGCGCAAAATGACCCATTTTGCCGCAATTGTGACACCTACCCCTGGCCTTAGTTGGTGCTGCCGTATAACGTTCTTCCCTTAATGCCTGCTTCAATGCTGCCACCATCTCGTTAGTAAGAGATTTGGGTTCATCGAACTCGGTATCCAGTTTGCGGACCTTGTGAGTCTGGGGATTGGTGATTATTCTTGCAGACAAAATCTTTTTATCCAACTCTTTAATTTGTACCTCCATGTTTTCTACTCTCTTTTCAATCACCATCGTGATGTTTTCGAGTTTCTCGTTAATTGTTCTAGAATTTACCTCTAATTTCTCTTCCATGCCCTTAGCGATTTTTCTAGAGTTCTCTTCTAACTTTTCCTCCAATTTTCTGGAATATTCTTCACTCTTTCTGGAATTTTCTTCAACCATTCTGCAATTTTCTGCTTTCATTTCCATCATAAGTCTAGAAGTTTCTTCATTCTTTCTAGACATCTCTTCTAACATCTTACAGTTGTCAGATTTCATTTCCAGCATCATCATAGCCAGCATTGATTTCAAATCGTCACCCCTGGCAGCTACCGACGCAACTTCCTCAACGCTGGATTCGTCCTTTGCCGATAACTCGACTTCCTCCTTACCGTCGAACTCATATTCATCGATGTTCATTCCACGGCGCTCGAACTCTTCCAACAAGCGTTTTTGTAGTTCGGCCTTGTTGCCAGTAGAACACAACTCCAACTTACTTAGCTCCTTCTTCAAGTCTTCCACTCGTAGATCCTTAAACTTCATTGTAGGATGATCGTAATCTCACTGCTGACACCAATTGTTACGGAATTAGATTTAACTAATGTCCGTGTAGACGTTGTTTTATTCCCCGATACGATTTGTACCAAATAAAACAGGGTTCGTTTTAGATTACGTTTCTACAATCCTTTATTTACTTTATTACACTTCTTCGTAACCGACTTTAATTACTAAGCACGCAGCTTGTCTCTAGTTAGCACGCAGCTATTCTTTTACCGATCTGTTCAGTTCAACGCTTAAAACACAACTACTCGCTGTTTGCCCGGCAACTCAAATTTATATGCCCACATTTGTCGTTTGGAAGTATCTAGAGCATGCATCTGGCAACATCGAGAAGCCAACTAACAACAAACACACAGACGCACACTCGCACCTAGCGAACAACAACAACACACATATACGGGATACAAACACAGAATACAGACATGACGTAATGGACAAAGTAAAGTACAACAAAAACAAATACTGGGCGATAATTGAACGATTATGGCAAAACAAATGGAAACAAAGGCACATTAGTAACATGTAAAGAACTAGAATGATGAAGATAATTCTACATGGTAGTTGTTGTTGCTTAAATAAAGTAACTGTGTAATAAAACTTTACGTTACAATTCAAATTTTTAAATTAACGGAAATTAAACTAAACTAACTTAAACCTATCAGTTACATTCGTAACAGTATTTTGAGCGGGATATAGATCAAACAATTTTGATTCTGGTGATGAAAGCCTGTCAACCTTGATTTATAATATTTGGGAAATATTGCCAGTTTATCTATACTGCGGAATTTGGTCGATTTTCTCTTTTTATTTTGGTCAATTTTTCCATAATAACCTAATCTGTAGACAACTTTATTACTTTTTGATGGTGCTCACACATACACACTAAACAGAGTTGCCAGATTAGACCAATTTGGGCGTTTTAGCAGTTCGCTCGAAATTGGCCAATTAAAAAAAAACTTAAATTTCAGTTAATAATAATGCAACATTCTGACATTTTTTGTAAAATTTTGGTGAGGTTGTTAAGAATTGCACCATTTTTAACATTTATTTGGACTGTTCTTTGGAAATTGTACCTTAAAATATTTTTGGTCGAATTTGTTAGATTTTAATAATTCGCTAATTTAAACAACTGTCGCAATCGTTTTTCTAAATTTTAAGCTGATATATACGAATCAAGTAACCCATTGCTAAAATTGGTCGGATTTGATATTTTTCGTACTTGACCCATTTGTAATTTGGTTGAATAAATACATATTTGAAACAAGTTTTATCGCATAGATTGGATTTTTTGCAACGCAGAACAGATTTGTTGTGCAAAGTTTCGCTTGGAATTTACAAAATTAACAATTTGGTCGATTTAACTATTGGCTGGGATTTTTACTTTGGAGAATATTTTTTGAGTTTAAAAGTCGTCTTATTAGAAGCTTAGCTAATTTCAACAAAGTTGCTTTGGAGAATTGTAACCGTTTTTTATTCCTATCCCTTAAAACTATAGTTTTGGTTTCATAGTCACCCCTTTAAAACTACTATTCTTACTATTAGCAACCCCCTTTCTTTTGTTCGAAAAAGCTTAATTCGTTGTTTTAGCACTCTACTTAAAATGAGTTTAAACGCTTCTACCACCGAAGGCTCAAATAGCCAAACTTCAGACAGCGCTACTCGTTCTTCAACTAATTCCGCAAACACGTGTCCAGAGCAAATTAAGTTTTTGTTTGCATGTGACCTTTTACTAAATTTTTGTACGCAATTCGAGGCTAGTGACATTACTGATCAAACTGATACCGTTTTAGAGGTTAAACATGAGGATGTAGATAAAATATGGCAACGTGTTCAAAATGCTTATGAGAATTTAATACTTTCCCCAAAAGCGGCTGGTATCGAAGATTTCAAAGAGAATGCTATGGTAAACTTAATTGCAACCACTGAGGCCTACTTAATTGCTAGATCACAGATTTTAGATATACTTAGGATATCAGGTGGAAGTAATGTAAAAGCAAGGCAGAGCATTATCCCTTCTCAAATTCCGCATGCTATAAATAAAGCCCCCGTTAGCAAATCAATCAATCAATCGTTTGCCACCGAGGTGTTCAAAGGATTTTACGAAAAATAGCCGTCTTTCCGTGATATGTTCACGGCTGTCTACGTAGACCATCCCGAACTGTCTCAGACTCAAAAACTATATCATCTTAGGAATGAAACCAGAGGTCCCGCAGGTGCAATAGTTAAAAGATATCCGTTGTGTGCCGATAATTTCCAATTGGCGTGAAGTCTAGATATGAAAATAGGAGTGTTTTGGTCGACAATCAGCTTAAAATCCTGTTTAATATTCCAATTGCCAGAAATGAAAGTAGCGATTCGCTTCAGCAAATACATTCCACTGTTACTTATTGCCTTAGTACTTTGAAAACTCTCAATGTTAAGGTTGAAAGTTGGGATCCCATATTGATACACCTCATTTCCACTTAATTGCCAAACGAAACCCTATCTCATTGGGAGCAATCTCTGAAGTCCCACCGAGAGTTGCCAACCTAGTCTCAATAAAATAAGTTCCTTGTAAACAAAATTACTCTGGCCCTTCTCAACATTTTAGTAGATTCCAAAATCCGCCGTCTCAGAATAGATCAAGCACGTTGTGTTCACTTTGTAATGGAAATCACGCAATAAGAGAATATCAAGAGTTTCGGCAACCTACTTCTCATCAACGTTTATGTTTTGTGTTCAAAAATAAACTTTGCACGAATTGCCTTTCTCCGTCTCACATCAAAATCAACTTCAAAAGTATCAATACTTGCATTATTTGTCATAAACCGCATCACAGCCTTCTCCACGTCAACAATTCCTCTAAAGAAGATGGTATTGAAAGCAAGAACAATTCAAATAAAGCCTCTTCTAAATTGTCTCGGAAGCAAAATTACTCGTCTCCTCATTAACTTCAACTAAAAAAGCTCAAATGTTCAAGCCAATTTCTCTGCCAATAATGACACTATTTTATTAAGAACGGCTCTGGTACAGATTGAGCATATGGGAGAATTGTTCACTGTACGAGCGTTGACTGACTCTGGGTCTCAAAGAACGTTCTTGTCACAAAAAATAGAAATCTATTGAAAAATCCCACAAATTAAAGTCATTTTGAGATCTCTGGAGTTGGAGGTCAACAACAAAGTTCTGACAAAGAGTGTGAATTACCTATTGTGTCTAAAAAATGTGATACTAGATTTTCAATATCAGCCATTGTTCTTCCAAAATTTACAAGCTCTGTGCCGGCATTTTCACTTTAAATTGAAAATCCATATGCACACCCGCCTTGCACGCTAAAGGTCGTGAGTTCGATTCCCCGGCCATGCAACATCAAAACACTTTTCAACGGTGGCAAAATAACCCTCAGTAATGTTGGCGATATTTCCTGAGTATTTCAGCCATGTAAAACTTCTCTACAAAAGTGGTGTCTTAGACATGCCGTTCGGACTCGGCGATAAACTGTAGGTCCCATATCATTGAGCTAATATGAATGCGCTCATTGATATGAATGAAGTCTCCCTTGTCCCTTATGGGATGTTTGTGGAACAATTATTATTATATACTATTGTGTGAGCTATTAAGGAAGTTTTGGGAACTAGAGGAAGTTCCAAATGTACCAAAAGTTTCCGCTGCAGATAAGTTCTGCGAAAAATTATAGATTTCCAGCATAAAACTGTTACGTTTGGTATTAACTGTGCACCGTTTTTGGCGATTCGCACACTTTTACAATTGGCAACAGATTGCGAAAATTAATACCCTGAGGTAGCAAATATCTTAGACAAGAAATTTATGTCGACGATATTCTGTCTGGCAGTTTCTCCATTAAAGAGTCCATTCAAAGGCAAATTGAGTAAATAAATGTTCTTGTTTAATGTTGGACAACATTAAACCAATTAAATTGACATCAATAATATTTGCTTTGTTTCTTGCTTATCTCAACAATAGTGGAATGGCCCATATGCCAATATGAATATTCAAGGCCAAAAGCATATGTTCAACGACCTACATTAATTTTCAGCGTTTGCCTTGCAATTCTCTTCAAAATAAACCAACAACAATTATAACTCTCCTAGTTATGAGTCATATCACTAACGGACTTTCTTATTGTTTTATTGGCATTTCTCTCCTTCTTTCTTTGCCTAAAATAACAACAACAACATTAACGCTCTGCTAGTGATGAACGGCGAAACCAACGACTAGCGATGTTATTTGTTGTTGCAAATATTTTTAAATGACTTCTAATGCAATCCTCATTGCAGTGAAGTTTTAGTTACCTGCCAAACATTCCATCGATCAACACATCGCCCTAGACTTTATTGACAACAGAGCAACAAGAAAAAACGAAACGGAAAGGAAGAGACATTATCAACAAGAAAAATGCAAACATCAAAAATTAAAACAAGACATAAACAAAAATTAATTAGACAAAATCAACATAATAAAACGAACAAATGAAATGGAAATTAAAATAAAAGAAATTAAATTTAAACAAACATTGAAATAATTAAAAATATGAAATATGGAAAAATAAAAAACATTGTTATGAAAATATGAAACATAAAATCTTTTATTACACAAAAGGACAAAATGGTAGAATCTTAAAACACGCAAAATTAAAACAACTAAACAAAAACTAGTAAAGGCAACAACAAAAATCACACCCCACACCTAAACAGTTCTAAAAAGTGCTGGTTTTCCTCTTAAAAAGCTTACAGCTAGTGACCCAAACATTTTATCTAACATTGAAACCGATGATTTATATGATTGCGATTTTCTCCGCATACATAAATAAAGTTCGACCAACACCCTAGGTATGATATGGAATGCCTTTTCAGAGCGATTTTCTTATTCTCGTGGCTCACTTTCGACAAATTCTTCTATGACTTAACGCATGGTTCTATTAAATTTACTTTGTAGGAAGAGAGCATGCGACGATCACAAATTTACTACTAAACTATATTATGAAAACTAGTTCAAAAAATGTCAACCAAAAACTGGCCGTTATTCCGCTTAGACTGACGCAAAACAAATTATTTTAAATGCCGTTGCATACTGTGGAAACCTTAGATTAATACTGCAACAATCATTTTTAAATTGGCGTATGATCGGTATTTTTTCCACTGTGCAGCGTAGTGTTACCTTTGGCATTCCACACTGGTGCTGCATTGTTCACCACAGACCGGCCTATTGCAGATATCAATAACAGCTGTTGCTTGGGCGGAAGACTTCAACATTCTGCCAAACGTTACACTCAATATTTTGAAGAAGTTAGTGGTCGCAATTAGTGCACCATTCTGTGCAAATCTCTCGAAAATTTCCAGTGAAAACAACAAGAATTAAGTAGTAAACGAAGTATTCTCTAACTACTACAAGAATATAAATAATTCTTGTAGAAATTTTATGGAATAATGGAATTTATAAAAAACTCAGTATATTTTCTAATTACTCTACGTTATTTAAAACAACTACACCGTCAGAAAACATGTGAATGTGAGAGACTTTTGTTTAGTCTACAGTTTGATCAAACAAACCCTTAAAAAAATTAGTTGACAATATAAAATTGACATATACCAGTGCGACTTCATTTTCAAATTAAACCAATCAAACAAACCCTTAAAAAATAGTTGACAATATAAAATCGACATATACCAGTGCGACTTCGTTTCAAATTAAACCGTAACCGTTTTTGACACAAAACTCAGAGAAGGAGTATATTTTTCCACAATATATCCGTTCAAAATATAAAAATTGTGATGTTTATCGCCACTATTATTGGTATGTTTGCTATAGATATGTATTATTGTTTACTCAGAACCTTTTGAGAACTAAAAATGCTTCTAAATTTGTTTGTATTATAAAGAAACAAAAATTTACCTAGACCGGAAAATAGTCTCGGCAATTCTTTACCCTGTGGAGCTGATAGTTTAAAACAGTAGGTGTGTCTATGTACTTACTAAATATTGCTAAACAAGTTCGTTTAGCAATATTTAACTACTGTTAAAAAATATGAGTACAATTCAGCGTTCAGTAACTCTTTGTAATCATTACTACAACATATTGTAAATGTGTACTCAAGAAGCGTGTGAACTGAACTTTTCTGTCTTTCACTTTTATGTGTAACTAGCAGGTAAGTTTTCAAATTTATAAAGATAATTTTCAGCAGAATATTGAATGCGGTCCATACACATGCTGGACAAAATTGATGTAAGTATTAGTGATTAATAGTAAGTATTTTAAGCAGGATATAGATCAAACAATTTTGATTCTGGTGATGAAAGCCTGTCAACCTTGATTTATAATATTTGGGAAATGTTGCCAGTTTATCTATACTGCGGAATTTGGTCGATTTTCTCTTTTTATTTTGGTCAATTTTTTCCATAATAACCTAATCTGTAGACAACTTTATTACTTTTTGATGGTGCTCACACATACACACTAAACAGAGTTGCCAGATTAGACCAATTTGGACGTTTTAGCAGTTCGCTCGAAATTGGCCAATTAAAAAAAAACTTAAATTTCGGTTAATAATAATGCAACATTCTGACATTTTTTGTAAAACTTTGGTGAGGTTGTTAAGAATTGCACCATTTTTAACATTTATTTGGACTGTTCTTTGGAAATTGTACATTAAAATATTTTTGGTCGAATTTGTTAGATTTTAATAATTCGCTAATTTAAACAACTGTCGCAATCGTTTTTCTAAATTTTAAGCTGATATATACGAATCAAGTAACCCATTGCTAAAATTGGCCCATTTGTAATTTGGTTGAATAAATACATATTTGAAACAAGTTTTTATCGCATAGATTGGATTTTTTGCAACGCAGAACAGATTTGTTGTGCAAAGTTTCGCTTGGAATTTACAAAATTAACAATTTGGTCGATTTAACTATTGGCTGGGATTTTTACTTTGGAGAATATTTTTTGAGTTTAAAAGTCGTCTTATTAGAAGCTTAGCTAATTTCAACAAAGTTGCTTTGGAGAATTGTAACCGTTTTTTATTCCTATCCCTTAAAACTATAGTTTTGGTTTCATAGTCACCCCTTTAAAACTACTATTCTTACTATTAGCAACCCCCTTTCTTTTGTTCGAAAAGCTTAATTCGTTGTTTTAGCACTCTACTTAAAATGAGTTTAAACGCTTCTACCACCGAAAGCTCAAATAGCCAAACTTCAGACAGCGCTACTCGTTCTTCAACTAATTCCGCAAACACGTGTCCAGAGCAAATTAAGTTTTTGTTTGCATGTGACCTTTTACTAAAATTTTGTACGCAATTCGAGGCCTTGTGACATTACTGATCAAACTGATACCGTTTTAGAGGTTAAACATGAGGATGTAGATAAAATATGGCAAAATGCTTATGAGAATTTAATACTTTCCCCAAAAGCGGCTGGTATCGAAGATTTCAAAGAGAATGCTATGGTAAACTTAATTGCAACCACTGAGGCCTACTTAATTGCTAGGTCACAGATTTAAAATATACTTAGGATATCAGGTGGAAGTAATGTAAAAGCAAGGCAGAGCATTATCCCTTCTCAAATTCCGCATGCTATAAATAAAGCCCCCGTTAGCAAATCAATCAATCAATCGTTTGCCACCGAGGTGTTCAAAGGATTTTACGAAAAATAGCCGTCTTCCGTGATATGTTCACGGCTGTCTACGTAGACCATCCCGAACTGTCTCAGACTCAAAAACTATATCATCTTAGGAATGAAACCAGAGGTCCCGCAGGTGCAATAGTTAAAAGATATCCGTTGTGTGCCGATAATTTCCAATTGGCGTGAAGTCTAGATATGAAAATAGGAGTGTTTTGGTCGACAATCAGCTTAATATCCTGTTTAATATTCCAATTGCCTGAAATGAAAGTAGCGATTCGCTTCAGCAAATACATTCCACTGTTACTTATTGCCTTAGTACTTTGAAAACTCTCAATGTTAAGGTTGAAAGTTGGGATCCCATATTGATACACCTCATTTCCACTTAATTGCCAAACGAAACCCTATCTCATTGGGAGCAATCTCTGAAGTCCCACCGAGAGTTGCCAACCTAGTCTCAATAAAATAAGTTCCTTGGTAAACAAAATTACTCTGGCCCTTCTCAACATTTTAGTAGATTCCAAAATCCGCCGTCTCAGAATAGATCAAGCACGTTGTGTTCACTTTGTAATGGAAATCACGCAATAAGAGAATATCAAGAGTTTCGGCAACTTACTTCTCATCAACGTTTATGTTTTGTGTTCAAAATAAACTTTGCACGAATTGCCTTTCTCCGTCTCACATCAAAATCAACTTCAAAAGTATCAATACTTGCATTATTTGTCATAAACCGCATCACAGCCTTCTCCACGTCAACAATTCCTCTAAAGAAGATGGTATTGAAAGCAAGAACAATTCAAATAAGCAACAATTCGGAAGCAAAATTACTCGTCTCCTCATTAACTTCAAATAAAAAAGCTCAAATGTTCAAGCCAATTTCTCTGCCAATAATGACACTATTTTATAAAGAACGGCTCTGGTACAGATTGAGCATATGGGAGAATTGTTCACTGTACGAGCGTTGACTGACTCTGGGTCTCAAAGAACGTTCTTGTCACAAAAAATAGAAATCTATTGAAAAATCCCACAAATTAAAGTCATTTTGAGATCTCTGGAGTTGGAGGTCAACAACAAAGTTCTGACAAAGAGTGTGAATTACCTATTGTGTCTAAAAAATGTGATACTAGATTTTCAATATCAGCCATTGTTCTTCCAAAATTTACAAGCTCTGTGCCGGCATTTTCACTTTAAATTTAAAATCCATATGCACACCCGCCTTGCACGCTAAAGGTCGTGAGTTCGATTCCCCGGCCATGCAACATCAAAACACTTTTCAACGGTGGCAAAATAACCCTCAGTAATGTTGGCGATATTTCCTGAGTATTTCAGCCATGTAAAACTTCTCTACAAAAGTGGTGTCTTAGACATGCCGTTCGGACTCGGCGATAAACTGTAGGTCCCATATCATTGAGCTAATATGAATGCGCTCATTGATATGAATGAAGTCTCCCTTGTCCCTTATGGGATGTTTGTGGAACAATTATTATTATATACTATTGTGTGAGCTATTAAGGAAGTTTTGGGAACTAGAGGAAGTTCCAAATGTACCAAAAGTTTTCGCTGCAGATAAGTTCTGCGAAAAATTATAGATTTCCAGCATAAAACTGTTACGTTTGGTATTAACTGTGCACCGTTTTTGGCGATTCGCACACTTTTACAATTGGCAACAGATTGCGAAAATTAATACCCTGAGGTAGCAAATATCTTAGACAGAAATGTATGTCGACGATATTCTGTCTGGCAGTTTCTCCATTAAAGAGTCCATTCAAAGGCAAATTGAGTAAATAAATGTTCTTGTTTAATGTTGGACAACATTAAACCAATTAAATTGACATCAATAATATTTGCTTTGTTTCTTGCTTATCTCAACAATAGTGGAATGGCCCATATGCAAATATGAATATTCAAGGCCAAAAGCATATGTTCAACGACCTACATTAATTTTCAGCGTTTGCCTTGCAATTCTCTTCAAAATAAACCAACAACAATTATAACTCTCCTAGTTATGAGTCATAACGGACTTTCTTATTGTTTTATTGGCATTTCTCTCCTTCTTTCTTTGCCTAAAATAACAACAACAACATTAACGCTCTGCTAGTGATGAACGGCGAAACCAACGACTAGCGATGTTATTTGTTGTTGCAAAATATTTTTAAATGACTTCTAATGCAATCCTCATTGCAGTGAAGTTTTAGTTACCTGCCAAACATTCCATCGATTCAACACATCGCCCTAGACTTTATTGACAACAGAGCAACAAGAAAAAAACGAAACGGAAAGGAAGAGACATTATCAACAAGAAAAATGCAAACATCAAAAATTAAAAACAAGACATAAACAAAAATTAATTAGACAAAATCAACATAATAAAACGAACAAATGAAATGGAAATAAGAATAAAAGAAATTAAATTTAAAACAAACATTGAAATAATTAAAAATATGAAATATGGAAAAATAAAAAACATTGTTATGAAAATATGAAACATAAAATCTTTTATTACACAAAAGGACAAAATGGTAGAATCTTAAAACACGCAAAATTAAAACAACTAAACAAAAACTAGTAAAGGCAACAACAAAAATCACACCCCACACCTAAACAGTTCTAAAAAGTGCTGGTTTTCCTCTTAAAAAGCTTACAGCTAGTGACCCAAACATTTTATCTAACATTGAAACCGATGATTTATATGATTGCGATTTTCTCCGCATACATAAATAAAGTTCGACCAACACCCTAGGTATGATATGGAATGCCTTTTCAGAGCGATTTTCTTATTCTCGTGGCTCACTTTCGACAAATTCTTCTATGACTTAACGCATGGTTCTATCGGCTGTTGCACAATTATTCGATCCTACAGGGTTGATTGCCCCAATTATTAGTCGATCAAAAGTTTTAATGCAACAGTTATGGTTAGAAGGTATTGATTGGGATGAAAATTTAAGTCCAGGAACTCAATCAAAATGAAACAATCTCGTCTCCATTTTTGAAAATATACTATCAATTACTATTCCTAAGTGGATTCAGTATTATCCGACTGATTGTGTGGAAAACCACAGATTTTCAGATGCGTCTCAAGCCGCATATTATGCATGTGTGTATGTTAGATGTCAGAATGACAAGTCAGTACTGTTCTCCTATTTACAAGTGGCAAAAGAAGGGTTGCTCCGCTTCAACCCTGTGTGTTTACCAATTAATGGTTAATTATGTGATTTCCACTTTCGATTTTAACTTTTGTTTAATTTTTTAATTTTTTAAGTTTGTTTTAACTTGTGTTTTGGTCGACAATCAGCCTAAAATCCTGTTTAATATTCCAATTGCCAGAAATGAAAGTAGCGATTCGCTTCAGCAAATACATTCCACTATTACTTATTGCCTTAATACTTTGAAAACTCTCAATGTTAAGGTTGAACGTTGGATCCCATATTGATACACCTCATTTCCACTTAATTGCCAGACGAAACCCTATCACATTGGGAGCAATCTCTGAAGTTCCACCGAGAGTTGCCAACCTAGTCTCAATTAAATAAGTTCCTTGTAAACAAAATTACTCTGGCCCTTCTCAACATTTTAGTAGATTCCAAAATCCGCCGTCTCAGAATAGATCAAGCACGTTGTGTTCACTTTGTAATGAAAAACACGCAATAAGAGAATATCAAGAGTTTCGGCAACTTACTTCTCATCAACGTTTATGTTTGTGTTAAAAAATAAACTTTGCCGAATTGCCTTTCTCCGTCTCACATCAAAATCATCTGCAAAAGTATCAATACTTGCATTATTTGTCATAAACCGCATCACAGCCTTTCCCACGTCAACAATTCCTCAGAAGAAGATGGTATTGAAAGCAAGAACAATTCAAATAAAGCCTCTTCTAAATTCTCTCGGAAGCAAAATTACTCGTCTCCTCATTAACTTCAAATAAAAAAGCTCAAACGTTCAACCCAATTTCTCTGCCAATAATGACACTATTTTATTAAGAACGGCTCTGGTACAGATTGAGCATATGTACGAGCGTTGACTGACTCTTGGTCTCAAAGAACGTTCTTGTCAGAAAAAATAGAAATCTCTTGAAAATTCACACAAATCAAAGTCATTTTGAGATCTCTGGAGTTGAAGGTCAACAACAAAGTTCTGACAAAGAGTGTGAATTTACTATTGTGTCTAAAAAATGTGATACTAGATTTTCAATATCAGCCATTATTCTTCCAAAATTTACAAGCTCTGTGCCGGCATTTTCACTTGAAATTGAAAATCCATATGCACACCCGCCTTGCACGCTAGAGGTCGTGGGTTCGATTCCCCGGCCATGCAACATCAAAACACTTTTCAACGGCGGCAAAATAACCCTCAGTAATGTTGGCGACATTTCCTGAGTATTTCAGCCATGTAAAACTTCTCTACAAAAGTGCTGTCTTAGACATGCCGTTCGGACTCGGCAATAAACTGTAGGTCCCATATCATTGAGCTAATATGAATGCGCTCATTGATATGAGAGAAATCTCCCTTGTCCCTTATGGGATGTTTGTGGAACAATTATTATTATATACTATTGTGTGAGCTATTAAGGAAATTTTGGGAACTAGAGGAAGTTCCAAATGTACCAAAAGTTTCCGCTGCAGATAAGTTCTGCGAAAAATCATAGATTTCCAGCACAAAACTGTTACGTTTGGTATTAACTGTGCACCGTTTTTGGCGATTCGCACACTTTTACAATTGGCAACAGATTGCGAAAATTAATACCCTGAGGTAGCAAAAATCTTACGAAAAGAAACCTATGTCGACGATATTCTGTCTGGCAGTTTCTCAATTAAAGAGTCCATTCAAAAGCAAATTGAGTAATTAAATGTTCTAAAAAGTGCTGTTTTTCCTCTTAAAAAGCTTACAGCTAGTGACCCAAACATTTTATCTAACATTGAAACCGATGATTTATATGATTGCGATTTTCTCCGCATACATGAATCAAGTTTTTATCGCATTTTTCCAATAGATTGGATTTTTGCAACGCAGAACTGATTTGTTGTGCAAAGTTTCGCTTGGAATTTACAAAATTAACAATTTTGTCGAATTAACTGTTGGCTGGAATTTTTAATTTGGGAGAATATTTTTTGAGTTTAAAAGTCGTCTTATCAGAAGCTTAGCTAATTTCAACAAAGTTGCTTTGGAGAATTGTCCCCGCTCTTTTTGTTCCTATCCATTAAAACTATAGTTTTGGTTTCGTAGTCACCCCTCTAAAACTACTATTCTTACTATTAGCAATCCCCTTTCTTTTGTTCGAAAAAGCTTAATTTGTTGTTTTTTGCACTCTATCTAAAATGATTTTAAACGCTTCTACCACTGAAGGCTCAAATAGCCAAACTTCAGACAGCGCTACTCGTTCTTAACTAATTCCGCAAACACGTGTCCAGAGCAAATTAATTTTTTGTTTGAATGTGACCTTTTACTCAATTTTTGTACGCAATTCGAGGCTAGTGACATTACTGATCAAACTGATACCGTTTTAGAGGTTAAACATGAGGATGTAGATAAAATATGGCAACGTGTTCAAAATGCTTATGAGAATTTAATACTTTCCCCAAAAGCGGCTGGTATCGAAGATTTCAAAGAGTATGCTATGGTAAACTTAATTGCAACCACTGAGGCCTACTAAACTGCTAGATCACAGATTTTAGATATACTTAGGATATCAGGTGAAAGTAATGTAAAAGCAAGGCAGGGCATTATCCCTTCTCAAATTCCGCAAGCTATAAATCAAGCCCCCGTTAGCAAATCGAGCGTTTGTATTGAAGTGCCACCTTGCCACCGAGGTGTTCAAAGGATTTTACGAAAAATGGCCGTCTTTCCGTGATATGTTCACGGCTGTCTACGTAGACCGTCCCGAACTGTCTTAGGCTCCAAAAATATATCATCTGAGGAATGAAACCACACGTCCCGCAGGTGCAATAGTCAAAATATATCCGTTGTGTGCCGATAATTTCCAATTGGTCTAGATATGAAAATAGGCGTGTTTTGGTCGACAATCAGCTTAAAATCCTGTTTAATATTCCAATTGCCTGAAATGAAAGTAGCGATTCGCTTCAGCAAACACATTCCATTGTTACTTATTGCCTTAGTACTTTGAAAACTCTCAATGTTAGGTTGGGATCCCATATTGATACACCTCATTTCCACTTAATTGCCAGACGAAACCCTATCTCATTGGGAGCAATCTCTGAAGTCCCACTGAGAGTTGCCAACATAAGCTCAATAAGATAAGTTCCTTGTAAACAAAATTACTCTGACCCTTTTCAACATTTTAGTAGATTCCAAAATCCGCCGTCTCAGAATAGATCAAGCACGTTGTGTTCACTTTGTAATGGAAATCACGCAATGAGAGAATATCAAGATTTTCGCCAACCTACTTCTCATCAACGTTTATGTTTTGTGTTAAAAAATAAACTTTGCACGAATTGCCTTTCTCCGTCTCACATCAAAATCAACTGCAAAAGTATCAATACTTGCATTATTTGTCATAAGCCGCATCACAGCCTTCCCCACGTTAACAATTCCTCTGAAGAAGATGGTATTGAAAGCAAAAACAATTCAAATAAAGCCTCTTCTAAATTCTCTCCGAAGCAAAATTTCCCGTCTCCTCATTAACTTCAAATAAAAAAGCACAAAAGTTCAAGCCAATTTCTCTGCCAATAATGACACTATTTTATTAAGAACGGCTTTGGTACAGATTGAGCATATGGGAGAATTGTTCACTGTACGAGCGTTGGCTGACTCTGGGTCTGAAAGAACGTTCTTGTCAGAAAAAATAGAAATCTCTTGAAAATTCCCACAAATCAAAGTCATTTTGAGATCTCTGGAGTTGAAGGTCAACAACAAAGTTCTGACAAAGAGTGTGAATTAACTATTGTGTCTAAAAAATGTGATACTAGATTTTCAATATCAGCCATTATTCTTCCAAAATTTACAAGCTCTGTGCCGGCATTTTCACTTGAAATTGAAAATCCATATGCACACCCGCCTTGCACGCTAAAGGTCGTGGGTTCTATTCCCCGGCCATGCAACATCAAAGCACTTTTCAACGGTGGCAAAATAACCCTCAGTAATGTTGGCAACATTTCCTGAGTATTTCAGCCATGTAAAACTTCTCTACAAAAGTGGTGTCTTAGACACGCCGTTCGGACTCGGCGATAAACTGTAGGTCCCATATCAATGAGCTAATATGAATGCGCTCATTGATATGAGAGAAGTCTCCCTTGTCCCTTATGGGATGTTTGTGGAACAATTATTATTATATATTATTGTGTGAGCTATTAAGGAAGTTTTGGGAACTAGAGGAAGTTCCAAATGTACCAAAAGTTTCCGCTGCAGAGAATTTCTGAGAAAAATTATACACACAAACAACTTCCCGCTCAGTTGATGGGCGTATGTGGGCGTAAATGCGTACTCTATCCATATCGGCACGTCTCGTCTCATTGCATTGGCACAATATGCTCGGATGAAAAAAAAACCCTAGCTAATGATCTTACTTGCGTTCCGAATATAACTCGGTTCTGAATGAATATGACACATTAGATCATATGGAAGAATGCTCTGTTCGAGAAATTTGTATCGATGGGAAATACAACTTTTATTATCTTCCACACCAAGCTGTCGTTCGCCCTGAACACAAATCAACAAAAGTACGAATTGTTGTTAATGCATCTCGCGAAACAAAGTTCGGGTACTCTTTAAATGGAGTTCTGCATACCGGCCCAACTCTACAAACTGACCTAACCTCCGTCATATTGAATTGGAGAAAATATCCCTATGTCTTTAGTGGAGACATTCAAAAGATGTACAGACAAATTCTTGTACACCCGCATGATAGACCTTATCAAAGAATTTTATTCCGTCCACACGACGAAGACCACGTAAATGATTTCCAGCATAAAACTGTTACGTTTGCACAGTTTTTGGCGATTCGCACACTTTTACAATTGGCACAGGGTGGATTGCCCCAATTATTAGTCGATCAAAAGTTTTAATGCAATAGTTATGGTTAGAAGGTATTGATTGGGATGAAAATTTAAGTCCAGAATCTCAATCAAAATGGAACAATCTCGTCTCCAATTTTGAAAATATACCATCAATTACTATTCCTAGGTGGATTCAGTATTATCCGACTGATTGTGTGGAAATCCACAGATTTTCAGATGTGCATGTGTGTATGTTAGATGTCAGAATGACAAATCAGTAGTGTTCTCCTATTTGCTAGTGGCAAAAAGAAGGGTTGCTCCGCTTCAACCTGTGCGTTTACCAATTAATGGTTAATTATGTGATTTCCACTTTCGATTTTAACTTCACAAATATAACTTTGTGGACAGATTCAACAATTGTTTTAAGTTGGCTGTCAAAACCCCCTTGGTCATGGGAAACTTTTGTCGCCAATCGCACGGCTCAGATTCTGGAATTAGTTCCAAATGGTGTTTGGCGTCATGTACGTACGCATGACAATCCAGCCGTAATATTTTTTGGTCGAATTTTAATAATTCGCTAATTTAAACAACTGTCGCAATCGTTTTTCTAATTTTTAAGCTGATATATACGAAACCAGTAACCCATTGCTAAAATTGGTCGGATTTCATATTTTTCGTACTTGACCCATTCTTAATTTGGTCGAATATATACATATTTGAAACAAGTTTTTATCGCATTTTTCCAATAGATTGGATTTTTTGCAACGCAGAACTGATTTGTTGTG
This sequence comes from Musca autumnalis, assembly GCF_047663935.1. NCBI lineage: Eukaryota > Metazoa > Arthropoda > Insecta > Diptera > Muscidae > Musca > Musca autumnalis. The sequence goes on from NW_027412255.1 coordinate 156,910, forward strand.
CAAAGTTTCGCTTGGAGATTACAAAATTAACAATTTGGTCGATTTAACTATTGGCTGGGATTTTTAATTTGGGAGAATATTTTTTGAGTTTAGAAGTCGTCTTATTAGAAGCTTAGCTAATTTCAACAAATTTGCTATGGAGAATTGTCCCCGCTCGTTTTATTCCTATCCCTTAAAACTATAGTTTTGCTTTCGTAGTCACCCCTTTAAAACTACTATTCTTACTATTAGCAACCCCCTTTCTTTTGTTCGAAAAAGCTTAACTTGTTGTTTTTTGCACTCTACTTAAAATGAGTTTAAAAGCTTCTACCACCGAAGGCTCAAATAGCCTAACTTCAGACAGCGCTACTCAAATTAAATTTTAAATTTAAATTAAATTGTTGTTTGAATATGACCTTTTACTAAATTTTTGTACGCAATTCGAGGCTAGTGGCATTACTGATCAAACTGATACCGTTTTAGAGGTTAAACTTGATGATATAGAAAAAAGATGGCAACGTGTTCAAAATGCTTATGAGAATTTAATACTTTCCCTAAAAGCGGCTGGTATCGAAGATTTCAAAGAGAATGCTATGGTAAACTTAATTGCAGCCACTGAGGCCTACTAAACTGCTAGATCACAGATTTTAGATATACTTAGGATATCAGGTGAAAGTAATGTAAAAGCAAGGCAGAGCATTATCCCTTCTCAAATTCCGCAAGCTATAAATCAAGCCCCCGTTAGCAAATCAAGCGTTTGTATTGAAGTGCCACCTTGCCACAGAGGTGTTCAAAGGATTTTACAAAAAATTACCGTCTTTCCGTGATATGTTCACGGCTGTCTACGTAGACCGTCCCGAACTGTCTCAGGCTCAAAAAAAGTCAAAAGATATCCGTTGTGTGCCGATAATTTCCAATTGGCGTGAAGTCTAGGTATGAAAATAGGCGTGTTTCGGTCGACAATCAGCTTAAAATCCTGTTTAATATTCCAATTGCCAGAAATGAAAGCGATTCGCTTCAGCAAATACATTCCCAATATTGAAGTTGAAAGTTGGGATCCCATATTGATACACCTCATTTCCACTTAATTGCCAGACGAAAGCCTATCTCATTGGGAGCAATCTCTGAAGTCCCACCGAGAGTTGCCAACTTAGGCTCAATAAGATAAGTTCCTTGTAAACAAAATTGCTCTGGCCCTTCTCAACATTTTAGTAGATTCAAAAATCCGCCGTCTCAGAATAGATCAAGCACGTTGTGTTCACTTTGTAATGGAAATCACGCAATAAGAGAATGTCAAGAGTTTCGGCAACATACTTCTCATCAACGTTTATGTTTTGTGTTCAAAAATAAACGTTGCACGAATTGCCTTTATCCGTCTCACATCAAAATGAACTGCAAAAGTATCAATACTTGCATTATTTGTCATAAACTCCATCACAGCCTTCTCCACGTCAACAATTCCTCTGAAGAAGATGGTATTGAAAGCAAGAACAATTCAAATAAAGCCTCTTCTAAATTCTCTCGGAAGCAAAGTTTCTCGTCTACTCATTAACTTCAAATAAAAAAGCTCAAATGTTCAAGCCAATTTCTCTGCCAATAATTACATTATTTTATTAAGAACGGCTCTGGTACAGATTGAACATATGGTAGAATTGTTCACTGTACGAGCGTTGACTGACTCTGGGTCTCAAAGAACGTTCTTGTCAGAAAAAATAGAAATCTCTTGAAAATTTCCACAAATCAAAGTCACTTTGAGATCTCTGGAGTTGGAGGTCTACAACAAAGTTCTGACAAAGAGTGTGAATTAACTATTGTGTCTAAAAATGTGATACTAGATTTTCAATATCAGCCATTAATTAATCTTCCAAAATTTACAAGCTCTGTGCACACCCGCCTTGCACGCTAAAGCTCGTGGGTTCGATTCCCCGGCCATGCAAAATCAAAACACTTTCAACGGTGGCAAAATAACCCTCAGTAATGTTGGTGACATTTCCTGTGTGGAAATGTGGTGTCTTAGACACGCCGTTCGGACTCGGCGATAAACTGTAGGTCCCATATCATTGAGCTAATATGAATGCGCTCATTGATATGAGGGAAGTCTCCCTTGTCCCTTATGGGATGTTTGTGGAACAATTATTATTATATATTATTGTGTGAGCTATTAAGGAAGTTTTGGGAACTAGAGGAAGTTCTAAATGTACCAAAAGTTTCCGCTGCAGAGAATTTCTGAGAAAAATTATACACACAAACAACTTCCCGCTCAGTTGATGGGCGTATGTGGGCGTAAACGCGTACTCTATCCATATCGGCTCGTCTCGTCTCATTGCATTGGCACAATATGCTCGGATGGAAAAAACCCTAGCTAATGATCTTAACTTGCGTTCCGAATATAACTCGGTTCTGAATGAATATGACACATTAGATCATATGGAAGAATGCTCTGTTCGAGAAATTTGTATCAATGGAAAATACAACTTTTATTATCTTCCACACCATGCTGTCGTTCGCCCTGAACACAAATCAACAAAAGTACGAATTGTTGTTAATGCATCTCGCAAAACAAAGTTCTGGTACTCTTTAAATAAAGTTCTGCATACCGGCCCAACTCTACAAACTGACCTAACCTCCGTCATATTGAATTGGAGAAAATATCCCTATGTCTTTAGTGGAGACATTCAAAAGATGTACAGACAAATTCTTGTACACCCGCATGATAGACCTTATCAAAGAATTTTGTTCCGTCCACACGACGAAGACCACGTAAATGATTTCCAGCATAAAACTGTTACGTTTGCACCGTTTTTTGGCGATTCGCACACTTTTACAATTGGCAACAGATAGCAAAAATCTTACGACAAGAAACTTATGTCGACGATAATCTGTCTGGCAGTTTCTCAATTAAAGAGTACATTCAAAAGCAAACTGATTTAATGAATGTTCTAAAAAGTGCTGGTTTTCCTCTTAAAAAGCTTACAGCTAGTGACCCAAACATTTTATCTAACATTGAAACCGATGATTTATATGATTGCGATTTTCTCCGCATACATGAATCAATGCCTTTTCAGACCGATTTTCTTATTATCTTGGCTCACTTTCGACAAACTCTTCTATTACAAAACGCATGGTTCTATCGGCTGTTGCACAATTATTCGATCCTGCAGGGTGGATTGCCCCAGTTATTAGTCGATCAAAAGTTTTAATGCAACAGTTATGGCAGTGTCGTAAATGTCTATTGGTTTGTTCGACCTTTAAAATGTTAATAAAGTCAAGATTACTTAGCTTGAGGTCAATGTTTATATTTTACTAGCTGAACCCGGTGTGCTTCGCTACGCCGAATAAGGTAAAATATATTTTGACAAATTTATTTGTAGGCAAATGTTCGTCACTCATTGCAGCTTTCATTAAAATCGGGTATTAAAGCGTGAAATCGGACGAAAATAGATATGGGAGCTATATCCAAATCTGAACCGATTTCAATATAATTTGAAACATTTATTTATAGACCCAATTCCGTCACACATTTCAAATTTCATTGAAATTGGACATACATAGCGTGTTTAATGCATAAAATACATGAAATAGGCCGATAATATACATAGGAGCTATATCCAAATCTGAACCGATTTCAATTCTAGACCATTTTAGACCGATTTATTTCTAGACCAAATTCCTGCACACATCCAAAATTTGGAGACATTGTCTGTTACCATTCTATAGATACTTGCATAAAAAATTTAAATTTTTTTGAGGTACCTCCGATTCTGATGCTATATCTCCGGATCACCGCAGAACTTCAGAAATTTTTATAGCCTATGTTACCTTCACGCCATGTAGTGATATACTCTGAAAATTTCAGGAAGATCGGTTCAGCGGTTTTTGAGTCCATATACTTCAAACAAACAAACGTACAAAAATTTGTCTACTTTATATATATTGATTTATTACATATTATTTCCAATATTTCAAAATTACAATGAATTTCATCTTCAGAGATTTTTCTGTCGATTACTCTTTGAATAAAACCAGAAGAAAACGTCATAGAAACCCACAGCAATTGTAGTTTGCGAAGTACTTTTAGTGGATGCACATTTCTAGAAATGTTAATTTTTCCTGCTTCGGTGAAGGACCTAGTGACGATAAACGAAATCTAAAAACTGATCGGAATCAGGTTCTTCTTCGTCAAAATCGTACCACTCGACTTTGCGGACAGGAATATACCCTGAGCCTGTTAAGGTTAAGTTTATTGAGACTTATAATGCCAAAAATTTACATAAAAAAATAACAAACGAGAGGATAACTTAAAACTATAAAGTATTGTTTTAATTTTAATAAATTGTATATGTTAACAAACTGACATAATAACGATGCAATTATATTCTGCGGATAACAATATTTAGACTTTAATATGCTTGCTCCCGGCATATGTATTGGCTAGTAGAGCTTTGTCTACGATTAGGGTTCTTAAAACTAAAAAATAATTTTTAACTTACAAACTAACTTAAAAACTAAAATAAAAAGGTATCCTAATAGTACGTTTATATATAACCGGATTTAACAAAACCACTGGGTTTTAAATGTCAATTCCATTACATATACGTCAATCAAATCCTGATAATGAAGGTTAACCTCCCAAAAGGCTCTAATATAAACAGCATATAACCCCTGTGTATGCCGGGAGTTGGAGAAGAATAAAAATGTCTACCAGGAAAATCAGTTTGTTCCTTCAAAATTCCAATTGGGGATAAATAATTTGTATTTGACCAACAAAAAGGCACTTCTGAATTTAAAATATCACGCATAATATTTCCTTCGAAATTTTGAAGATTCTGAACAAATCTGGAGAGAATATTCAGAGATCCTTATAACCGAAGAAGTCTCATATAAGTAATTATTAGAAAATTTTATGTCGAGTTTTATAGTTCCTTCCTACGCACTTCCGAATTATGTCCTTTCAAAAATTTCAATTTCTTTCATCACAGTCGGTGAAATTGTGAACCAGATCGGAAATGCATAGAGAAGGAACGGCCTGATACTGACTTTATATAAAAGTAATTTTGTTTCACTTCGGATATGTTTATTATTAAATAAAGTTGCATTATTTCTAGCATGACTATTAAATTTATGTAGCTTGTTGAAGAAAACCCCAAGGTATTTAATACTATCTTCGAATTTAATTTCGTTGCCTTCAAGAAAAAGTTCCAATTCTTTACTTTGAGGCACAACAAATCGTTTACATTTGCCGGATGCGTTACGTAAGCAAATTGCTTTACTTTTGGACGCAGGTATAAAAGTTATTTACGTTGTCCAAGTGCACAGACACATACTGCAAGGCTTCCACGATAGACTCGCTATGTGCGTAAAGCATCGCATCATCAGCATAAAGAATTGCTTTAGATTCGCCAAACTCGTGTGGGAAATCGCAAATAAAGATATTAAACAAGTATGGGGACAAAATTGAACCTTGTGGTACACCACAATTTATAACACCTAAAGAAGACAATGTATTATCATGCATAACACAAAATTTCTATTATCGGGTACTCTTTAAATGAAGTTCTGCATACCGGCCCAACTCTACAAACTGACCTAACCTCCGTCATATTGAATTGGAGAAAATATCCCTATGTCTTTAGTGGAGACATTCAAAAGATGTACAGACAAATTCTTGTACACCCGCATGATAGACCTTATCAACGAATTTTATTCCGTCCACACGACGAAGACCACGTAAATGATTTCCAGCATAAAACTGTTACGTTTGCACCGTTTTTTGGCGATTCGCACACTTTTACAATTGGCAACAGATAGCAAAAATCTTACGACAAGAAACTTATGTCGACGATAATCTGTCTGGCAGTTTCTCAATTAAAGAGTACATTCAAAAGCAAACTGATTTAATGAATGTTCTAAAAAGTGCTGGTTTTCCTCTTAAAAAGCTTACAGCTAGTGACCCAAACATTTTATCTAACATTGAAACCGATGATTTATATGATTGCGATTTTCTCCGCATACATGAATCAATGCCTTTTCAGACCGATTTTCTTATTATCTTGGCTCACTTTCGACAAACTCTTCTATTACAAAACGCATGGTTCTATCGGCTGTTGCACAATTATTCGATCCTGCAGGGTGGATTGCCCCAGTTATTAGTCGATCAAAAGTTTTAATGCAACAGTTATGGCACCGTTATGGCAGTGTCGTAAATGTCTATTGGTTTGTTCGACCTTTCGAATGTTAATAAAGTCAAGATTATTTAGCTTGAGGTCAATGTTTATATTTTACTAGCTGAACCCGGTGTGCTTCGCTACGCCGAATAAGGTAAAATATATTTTGACAAATTTATTTGTAGGCAAATGTTCGTCACTCATTGCAGCTTTCATTAAAATCGGGTATTAAAGCGTGAAATCGGACGAAAATAGATATGGGAGCTATATCCAAATCTGAACCGATTTCAATATAATTTGAAACATTTATTTATAGACCCAATTCCGTCACACATTCCAAATTTCATTGAAATTGGACATACATAGCGTGTTTAATGCATAAAATACATGAAATAGGCCGATAATATACATAGGCGCTATATCCAAATCTGAACCGATTTCAATTCTAGACCATTTTAGACCGATTTATTTCTAGACCAAATTCCTGCACACATCCAAAATTTGGAGACATTGTCTGTTACCATTCTATAGATACTTGCATAAAAAATTTAAATTTTTTTGAGGTACCTCCGATTCTGATGCTATATCTCCGGATCACCGCGGAACTTCAGAAATTTTTATAGCCTATGTTACCTTCACGCCATGTAGTGATATACTCTGAAAATTTCAGGAAGATCGTTTCAGCGGTTTTTGAGTCCATATACTTCAAACAAACAAACGTACAAAAATTTGTCTACTTTATATATATTGATTTATTACATATTATTTCCAATATTTCAAAATTACAATGAATTTCATCTTCAGAGATTTTTCTGTCGATTACTCTTTGAATAAAACCAGAAGAAAACGTCATAGAAACCCACAGCAATTGTAGTTTGCGAAGTACTTTTAGTGGATGCACATTTCTAGAAATGTTAATTTTTCCTACTTCGGTGAAGGACCTAGTGACAATAAACGAAATCTAAAAACTGATCGGAATCAGGTTCTTCTTCGTCAAAATCGTACCACTCGACTTTGCGGACAGGAATATACCCTGAGCCTGTTAAGGTTAAGTTTATTGAGACTTATAATGCCAAAAATTTACATATAAAAATAACAAACGAGAGGATAACTTAAAACTATAAAGTATTGTTTTAATTTTAATAAATTGTATATGTTAACAAACTGACATAATAACGATGCAATTATATTCTGCGGATAACAATATTTAGACTTTAATATGCTTGCTCCCGGCATATGTATTGGCTAGTAGAGCTTTGTCTACGATTAGGGTTCTTAAAACTAAAAAATAATTTTTAACTTACAAGCTAACTTAAAAACTAAAATAAAAAGGTATCCTAATAGTACGTTTATATATAACCGGTTTTAACAAACCCACTGGGTTTTAAATGTCAATTCCATTACATATACGTCAATCAAATCCTGATAATGAAGGTTAACCTCCCAAAAGGCTCTAATATAAACAGCATATAACCCCTGTGTATGCCGGGAGTTGGAGAAGAATAAAAATGTCTACCAGGAAAATCAGTTTGTTCCTTCAAAATTCCAATTGGGGATAAATATTTTGTATTTGACCAACAAAAAGGCACTTCTGAATTTAAAATATCACGCATAATATTTCCTTCGAAATTTTTAAGATTCTGAACAAATCTGGAGAGAATATTCAGAGATCCTTATAACCGAAGAAGTCTCATATAAGTAATTATTAGAAAATTTTATGTCGAGTTTTATAGTTCCTTCCTATGCACTTCCGAATTATGTCCTTTCAAAAATTTCAATTTCTTTCATCACAGTCGGTGAAATTGTGAACCAGATCGGAAATGCATAGAGAAGGAACGGCCTGATACTGACTTTATACAAAAGTAATTTTGTTTCACTTCGGAAATGTTTATTATTAAATAAAGTTGCATTATTTCTAGCATGACTATTAAATTTATGTAGCTTGTTGAAGAAAACCCCAAGGTATTTAATACTATCTTCGAATTTAATTTCGTTGCCCTCAAGAAAAAGTTCCAATTCTTTACTTTGAGGCACAACAAATCGTTTACATTTGCCGGATGCGTTAAGTAAGCAAATTGCTTTACTTTTGGACGCATTAATTTTAATACCCCAATTGGTATAAAAGTTATTTACGTTGTCCAAGTGCACAGACACATACTGCAAGGCTTTCACGATAGACTCGCTATGTGCGTAAAGCATCGCATCATCAGCATAAAGAATTGCTTTAGATTCGCCAAACTCGTGTGGGAAATCGCAAATAAAGATATTAAACAAGTATGGGGACAAAATTGAACCTTGTGGTACACCACAATTTATAACACCTAAAGAAGACAATGTATTATCATGCATAACACAAAATTTCTATTATCAAAAAAACTACTAATAAATTTATTTAAAAACGGGGGAAAGCCTATTCTAATCATTTTAAATATGATGCCCTTATGATCGGTTCTATCGCATGCCATTTCGACATCTAGCGATACTGCAACAGTAAATTTACGATCCCTCAAATTTTGAACCACATCATTTGAAAATTTCATTTTTTAAAACCAAATTGACATACCCTGAGCATGTGTGAATTGAAACTTTCATCTATAGACGGATCGAATAGCGGCTACACAGCCAAAATCCTTAAACCCAGAAACAATGCATAGTTTCTGGAGATTTTTAGAAATTTGTAGCCATTTTTGGATGTATGAACTTGCGTTTGCAAAATATGGATTTGTATCATTGATCACACCGGGCCACCGTGGTGCAATGGTTAGCACGTCCGCCTTGCACTCAGAAGGTCTGCGGTTCGAATCCTAGGCCAAGCAACATCAAATTTTCAACGGTGGCAAAATTCCCCCTCAGTAATGCTGCCGACATTTCCTGAGTATTTATAGTCCGGTCAAAATAGACATGCGTATAAGGGGGAAATAGCAAAAATTCCCACAAAGCTGAATTTTGGTGGAGAGCTAGGGTTGGTCATTAGAAGCAACGTCCTAAAAGTCCCCATCGATCCCATGTGTGCAAAACAAGTTATTCGGGGTCAAAGGTCATTTTTGGAGGCATTATTCAGTTTTTTTAGTTTTTCTCAAAAACGGTAATACGTAGCAAAAGCCCGCTAAAGTAAAAGTTGTAGATTCAATAATTGTCTACAAGATTGGTCTTTATGATTCTTAAAAAAGACTTACCATTTTCGAGATATCTCGATTTAAAGGTCAAACAAAAAATTAGCCGCGTAAGTACATTATGAGGCGAACCGCTTAAAGTAACGACACTGTGTGTTAGATACTTCCGTAAGCTTTCACATGATATCCAGTTTGCAGTAATCGGTTCAGTAGAACCGGGTCTAACCCGGTTTTTATATTTGGCCCTTCGGGTCTAATAACCGGCGAACGGGATCCGCAACCGTTGAAAATTATACATTTCCGTAATCAGCGCAACAAACCCTACCTTTGGACAAAACGTGAAAAAAAATCGGAGAGTTTTCGTTGGGGTCGTTCCCGTTGGGCTTTCGATTATACATGTGGGTTAAATGGGTAATTTTTGCGTAAAATGACTCTAACATTGAATAACTCTACTAAACACACTCCGATTTTGTTGGATTTTTTTTTAGAAGATAGCTATAATTTCGCTCTTCAAGAAAATATATATTTTTTGGGGGGACAGACCCGATTACTTCGCTTATTTTAGCCGGTTCATCTGAATATGTGCAAATTTCCCTTATAAATGCATAAAAATCATGTGTTTTTTAGAACAGCTGTATCTCAAGAATGGTTCCTTCTAAGAAAAAATTTATAAGGGTCAAACTTGTAGATAATTTTTCTGTCTACAATATTTACTTTAGTCACTTTCTGATTCGATCAACCGTTTTCAAAAAATAAATCCGAAAACCTAAAAACCCTTAAATTTTGACCTTTGACCCCGAATAATTTTTTTTGCACACATGGGATCGATGGGGACTTTTAGGACGTTGCTTCTAATGGCAAACCCTAGCTCTCCACCAAAATTCAGCTTTGTGGGAATTTTTGCTATTTCAATGTCTATTTTGACCGGACTATTATGCCATGAAAAACTTCTGTACAAGTGGTGTCGTGGTAGGTGGTAGGTCCCATATCATTGAGCCAATATGAATCGTCGTGCACTCATTGATATGAGAGAAGTCTCTCTTGTCCCATCTGGGATGTTTGTGGAACAATTATATATATATATATATATGTATATATATATATATATATATATATATATATATATATATATATATATATATATATTTATTTATATTTATATTTATTTATATATATATATATATATATATATATATATATATATATATCATTGATCACAAGTGTTGCGGAGGGGGTATGGAGAAATGGACCGGACCGACATAGTTCATTTTTGGAGTAGATCTTATTTTGGGAGACATTCCTTTTAAAAGATATTGCGCCCACCAGTCATTTCAGTTCGCCACAGTATAATTTTCACCTTCTGACTCTTATTTTGAGATCTCTGGAGTTAAAGGTCAAGAACAAAGTTCTGACAAAGAGTGTGAATTAACTATTGTGTCTAAAAACTGTGATACTAGATTTTCAATATCAGCCATTATTATTCCAAAATTTACAAGCTCTGTGCCGGCATTTTCACTTGAAATTGAAAATCCATATGCACACCCGCCTTGCACGCTAAAGGTCGTGGGTTCTATTCCCCGGCCATGCAACATCGAAACACTTTTCAACGGCGGCAAAATAACCCTCAGTACTGTTGGCGAAATTTCCTGAGTATTTCAGCCATGTAAAACTTCTCTACAAAAGTGCTGTCTTAGATATGCCGTTGGGACTCGGCGATAAACTGTAGGTCCCATATCATTGAGCTAATATGAATGCGCTCATTGATATGAGAGAAGTCTCCCTTGTCCCTTATGGGATGTTTGTGGAACAATTATTATTATATACTATTGTGTGAGCTATTAAGGAAATTTTTGGAACTAGAGGAAGTTCCAAATGTACCAAAAGTTTCCGCTGCAGATAAGTTCTGCGAAAAATCATAGATTTCCAGCAAAAAACTGTTACGTTTGGTATTAACTGTGCACCGTTTTTGGCGATTCGCACACTTTTACAATTGGCAACAGATTGCGAAAATTAATACCCTAAGGTAGCAAAAATCTTACGAAAAGAAACTTATGTCGACGATATTCTGTCTGGCAGTTTCTCAATTAAAGAGTCCATTCAAAAGCAAATTGAGTAAATGAATGTTCTAAAAAGTGCTGGTTTTCCTCTTAAAAAGCTTACAGCTAGTGACCCAAACATTTTATCTAACATTGAAACCGATGATTTATATGATTGCGATTTTCTCCGCATACATTAATCACGTTCGACGTTCGATATGGAATGCCTTTTCAGACCGATTTTGTTATTCTCTTGGCTCACTTTCGACAAACTCTTCTATGACTTAACGCATGGTTCTATCTATTCAAAAGTTCTAATGCAACAGTTATGGTTACAAGGTATTGAATGGGGTTGAAAATTTAAGTCCAGAATCTCAATCCAAATGGAACAATCTCGTCTCCAATTTTGAAAATATATCATCAATTACTATTCCTAGGTGGATTCAGTATTATCCGACTGATTGTGTGGAAATCCACAGATTTTCAGATGCGTCTCAAGCCGCATATTGCGCATGTGTGTATGTTAGATGTCAGAATGACAAATCAGTAGATTTCTCCTATTTGCTAGTGGCAAAAAGCAGGGTTGCTCCGCTTCAAACTGTGTGTTTACCAATTAATGGTTAGTTATGTGATTTCCACTTTCGATTTTAACTTCACAAGTATAACTTTGTGGACAGACTCAACAATTGTTTTAGGTTGAATGTCAAAACCCCCTTGGTCTTGGGAAACTTTTGTCGCCAGTCGCACGGCTCAGATTCTGGAATTAGTTCCAAATGGTGTGTGGCGTCATGTACCTACGCATGACAATCCAGCCGATCTTGGCACAAGTGGATGTAGACCTCAAGATTTGGAAATTGTACCTTAAAATATTTTTTGGTCGAATTTGTTGGATTTTAATAATTCGCTAATTTAAACAACTGTCGCAATCGTTTTTTTAGTTTTTAAGCTGATATATACGAAGCAAGTAACGCATTGCTAAAATTGGTCGGATTTGATATTTTTCGTACTTGACCCATTCTTAATTTGGTCGAATATACACATATTTGAAACAAGTTTTTATCGCATTTTTCCAATAGATTGGATTTTTTGCAACGCAGAACTGATTTGTTGTGCAAAGTATCGCTGGGAGAATACAAAATTAACAATTTGGTCGTTTTAACTATTGGCTGGGATTTTTAATTTGGGAGAATATTTTTTGAGTTTAAAAGTCGTCTTATTAGAAGCTTAGCTAATTTGCTTTGGAGAATTGTCCCCGCTCTTTTTATTCCTATCCCTTAAAAATATAGTTTTGGTTTCGTAGTCACCCCTTTAAAACTACTATTCCTACTATTAGCAACCCCCTTTCTTTGTTCGAAAAAGCTTAATTTGTTGTTTTTAGCACTCTACTTAAAATGAGTTTAAACGCTTCTACCAGCCCAACTTCAGACAGCGCTACTCAAATTAAATTTTAAATTTAAATTCAATTTTTGTTTGAATGTGACCTTTTACTCAATTTTTGTACGCAATTCGAGGCTAGTGGCATTACTGATCAAACTGATACCGTTTTAGAGGTTAAACTTGATGATATAGAAAAAAGATGGCAACGTGTTCAAAATGCCTATGAGAATTTAATACTTTCCCCAAAAGCGACTGGTATCGAAGATTTCAAAGAGAATGCTATTTTAAACTTAATTGCAACCACTGAGGCCTACTTAGGGTATCAGGTGGAAGTAATGTAAAAGCAAGGCAGAGCATTATAACTTCTCAAATTCGGCAAGCTATAAATCAAGCCCCCGTTAGCAAATCAAGCATTTGTATTGAAGTGCCACCTTGCCACCGAGATGTTCAAAGGATTTTACGAAAAATGGCCGTCTTTCCGTGATATGTTCACGGCGGTCTACGTGGACCATCCCGAACTGTCTCAGGCTCAACAACTATATCATCTTAGGAATGAAACCAGACGTCCCGCAGGTGCAATAGTCAAAGGATATCCGTTGTGTGCCGATAATTTCCAATTGGCGTGAAGTCTAGATATGAAAATAGGCGTGTTTTGATCGAAAATCAGCTTAAAATCCTGTTTAATATCCCAATTGCCAGAAATGAAAGTAGCGATTCGCTTCAGCAAATGCATTCCACTGTAACTGATTGCCTTAGTACCTTGAAAATTCTCAATGTTAAGGTTGAAAGTTGGGATCCCATATTGATACACCTCATTTCCACTTAATTGCCAGACGAAACACTATCTCAACACTATCTCTAATAATTCGCTAATTTAAACAACTGTCGCAATCGTTTTTTTAGTTTTTAAGCTGATATATACGAAGCAAGTAACGCATTGCTAAAATTGGTCGGATTTGATATTTTTCGTACTTGACCCATTCTTAATTTGGTCGAATATACACATATTTGAAACAAGTTTTTATCGCATTTTTCCAATAGATTGGATTTTTTGCAACGCAGAACTGATTTGTTGTACAAAGTTTCGCTGGGAGAATACAAAATTAACAATTTGGTCGTTTTAACTATTGGCTGGGATTTTTAATTTGGGAGAATATTTTTTGAGTTTAAAAGTCGTCTTATTAGAAGCTTAGCTAATTTGCTTTGGAGAATTGTCCCCGCTCTTTTTATTCCTATCCCTTAAAAATATAGTTTTGGTTTCGTAGTCACCCCTTTAAAACTACTATTCCTACTATTAGCAACCCCCTTTCTTTGTTCGAAAAAGCTTAATTTGTTGTTTTTAGCACTCTACTTAAAATGAGTTTAAACGCTTCTACCAGCCCAACTTCAGGCAGCGCTACTCAAATTAAATTTTAAATTTAAATTCAATTTTTGTTTGAATGTGACCTTTTACTCAATTTTTGTACGCAATTCGAGGCTAGTGGCATTACTGATCAAACTGATACCGTTTTAGAGGTTAAACTTGATGATATAGAAAAAAGATGGCAACGTGTTCAAAATGCCTATGAGAATTTAATACTTTCCCCAAAAGCGACTGGTATCGAAGATTTCAAAGAGAATGCTATTTTAAACTTAATTGCAACCACTGAGGCCTACTTAGGGTATCAGGTGGAAGTAATGTAAAAGCAAGGTAGAGCATTATAACTTCTCAAATTCGGCAAGCTATAAATCAAGCCCCCGTTAGCAAATCAAGCATTTGTATTGAAGTGCCACCTTGCCACCGAGATGTTCAAAGGATTTTACGAAAAATGGCCGTCTTTCCGTGATATGTTCACGGCGGTCTACGTGGACCATCCCGAACTGTCTCAGGCTCAACAACTATATCATCTTAGGAATGAAACCAGACGTCCCGCAGGTGCAATAGTCAAAGGATATCCGTTGTGTGCCGATAATTTCCAATTGGCGTGAAGTCTAGATATGAAAATAGGCGTGTTTTGATCGAAAATCAGCTTAAAATCCTGTTTAATATCCCAATTGCCAGAAATGAAAGTAGCGATTCGCTTCAGCAAATACATTCCACTGTAACTGATTGCCTTAGTACCTTGAAAACTCTCAATGTTAACTTTGAAAGTTGGGATCCCATATTGATACACCTCATTTCCACTTAATTGCCAGACGAAACACTATCTCATTGGGAGCAATCTCTGAAGTCCCACCGAGAGTTGCCAACTTAGGCTCAATAAGATAAGTTCCTTGTAAACAAAATTACTCTGGCCCTTCTCAACATTTTAGTAGATTCCAAAATCCGCCGTCTCAGAATAGATCAAGCACGTTGTGTTTACTTTGTAATGGAAATCACGCAATAAAAGAATGTCAAGAGTTTCGGCAACTTACTTCTCATCAACGTTTATGTTTTGTGTTCAAAAATAAACTTTGCACGAATTGCCTTTCTCCGTCTCACATCAAAATCAACTTCAAAAGTATCAATACTTGCATTATTTGTCATAAACCGCATCACACCCTTCTCCACGTCAACAATTCCTCTAAAGAAGATGGTATTGAAAGCAAGAACAATTCAAATAAAGCCTCTTCTAAATTGTCTCGGAAGCAAAATTACTCGTCTCCTCATTAACTTCAAATAAAAAAGCTCAAATGTTCAAGCCAATTTCTCTGCCAATAATGACACTATTTTATTAAGAACGGCTCTGGTACAGATTGAGCATATGGGAGAATTGTTCACTGTACGAGCGTTGACTGACTCTGGGTCTCAAAGAACGTTCTTGTCAGAAAAAATAGAAATCTCTTGAAAATTTCCACAAATCAAAGTCACTTTGAGATCTCTGGATTTGGAGGTCAACAACAAAGTTCTGACAAAGAGTGCGAATTAACTATTGTGTAAAAAATGTGATACTAGATTTTCAATATCGGCCATTATTTAATCTTCCAAAATTTACAAGCTCTGTGCACACCCACCTTGCACGCTAAAGCTCGTGGGTTCGATTCCACGGCCATGCAACATCAGAACACTTTTCAACGGTGTCAAAATAACCCTCAGTAGTGTTGGCGACATTTCCTGAGTATTTCAGCCATGCAAAACTTCTCTACAGAAGTGGTGTCTTAGACATGCCGTTCGGACTCGGTGATAAACTGTAGGCGCCATATCATTGAGCTAATATGAATCGGGGTGCGCTCATTGATATGAGAGAAGTCTCCCTTGTCCCTTATGGGATGTTTGTGGAACAATTATTATTATATATTATTGTGTGAGCTATTAAGGAAGTTTTGGGAACTAGAGGAAGTTCCAAATGTACCAAAAGTTTCCGCTGCAGATAAGTTCTGCGAAAAATTATACACACAAACAACTTCCCGCTCAGTTGATGGGCGTTACATTGTGCGTCTGCCCTTTAAAAAGGAACGGCGGACTCTATCCATCTTGGCTCGTCTCATTGCATTGGCACAATATGCTCCGATGGAAAAAACCCTAGCTAATGATCTTAATTGGCGTTCCGAATATAACTCGGTTCTGAATGAATATGACACACTAGAAGAATGCTCTGTTCGAGAAATTTGTATCGATGGGAAATACAACTTTTATTATCTTCCACACCATGCGGTCGTTCGCCCTGAACACAAATCAACAAAAGTACGAATTGTTGTTAATGCATCTCTCAAAACAAAGTCCGGATTCTCTTTAAATTATGTTCTGCATATCGGCCCAACTCTACGAACTGACCTAACTTCCGTCATATTGAATTGGAGAAAATATCCGTATGTCTTTAGTTGAGACATTCAAAAGATGTACAGACAAATTCTTGTACACCCACATGATAGACCTTATTAAAGAATTTTATTCCGTCTATACGACGAAGACCACGTAAAAGATTTCCAGCATAAAACTGTTACGTTTGGTATTAACTATGCACCGTTCTTGGCGATTCGCACACTTTTACAATTGGCAAAAGATTGCGAAAATTAATACCCTGAGGTAGCAAAAATCTTACGACAATAAACTTTGTCGACGGTATTCTGTCTGGCAGTTTCTCAATTAAAGAGTCCATTCAAAGGCAATTTGAGTAAATGAATGTTCTAAAAAGTGCTGCTTTTCCTCTTAAAAAGCTTACAGCTAATGATTCAAACATTTTATCTAACATTGAAACCGGTGATTTATATGATTGCGATTTTCTCCACATATATGAATCAAGTTCGACCAACACCCTAGGTATGATATGGAATGCCTTTTCAGACCGATTTTGTTATTCTCTTGGCTCACTTTCGACAAACTCTTCTATGACTCAACGCATGGTTCTATCGGCTGTTGCACAATTATTCGATTCTACAGGGTGGATTGCCCCAATTATTAGTCGATCAAAAGTTTTAATGCAACAGTTATGGTTAGAAGGTATTGATTGGGATGAAAATTTAAGTCCAGAATCTCAATCAAAATGGAACAATCTCGTCTCCAATTTTGAAAATATATCATCAATTACTATTCCTAGGTGGATTCAGTATTATCCGACTGATTGTGTGGAAATCCACAGATTTTCAGATGCGTCTCAAGTCGCACATTGTGCATGTGTGTATGTTAGATGTCAGAATGACAAATCAGTAATGTTCTCCTATTTGCTAGTGGCAAAAAGAAGGGTTGCTCCGCTTCAACCTGTGCGTTTACCAATTAATGGTTAATTATGTGATTTCCACTTTCGATTTTAACTTCACAAATATAACTTTGTGGACAGATTCAACAATTGTTTTAAGTTGGCTGTCAAAACCCCCTTGGTCATGGGAAACTTTTGTCGCCAATCGCACGGCTCAGATTCTGGAATTAGTTCCAAATTGTGTGTGGCGTCATGTACCTACGCATGACAATCCAGCCGATAATATTTTTTGGTCGAATTTGTTGGATTTTAATAATTCGCTAATTTAAACAACTGTCGCAATCGTTTTTCTAATTTTTAAGCTGATATATACGAAGCAAGTAACGCATTGCTAAAATTGGTCGGATTTGATATTTTTCGTACTTGACCCATTCTTAATTCGAATATACACATATTTGAAACAAGTTTTTTATCGCATTTTTCCAATAGATTGGATTTTTTGCAACGTAGAACTGATTTGTTGTGCAAAGTTTCGCTGGGAGATTACAAAATTAACAATTTTGTCGAATTAACTGTTGGCTGGAATTTTTAATTTGGAAGAATATTTTTTGAGTTTAAAAGTCGTCTTATCAGAAGCTTAGCTAATTTCAACAAAGTTGCTTTGGAGAATTGTCCCCGCTCTTTTTATTCCTATCCATTAAAACTATAATTTTGGTTTCGTAGTCTCCCCTCTAAAACTACTATTCTTACTATTAGCAATCCCCTTTCTTTTCTTCGAAAAAGCTTAATTTGGTGTTTTTTGCACTCTACTTAAAATGATTTTAAACGCTTCTACCACTGAAGGCTCAAATAGCCAAACTTCAGCAGCGCTACTCGTTCTTAACTAATTCCGCAAACACGTGCCCAGAGCAAATTAAATTTTTGTTTGAATGTGACCTTTTACTCAATTTTTGTACGCAATTCGAGGCTAGTGACATTGCTGATCAAACTGATACCGTTTTAGAGGTTAAACATGAGGATGTAGATAAAATATGGCAACGTGTTCAAAATGCTTATGAGAATTTAATACTTTCCCCAACGCGGCTGGTATCGAAGATTTCAAAGAGAATGCTATGGTAAACTTAATTGCAACCACTGAGGCCTACTAAACTGCTAGATCACAGATTTTAGATATACTTAGGATATCAGGTGAAAGTAATGTAAAAGCAAGGCAGGGCATTATCCCTTCTCAAATTCCGCAAGCTATAAATCAAGTTCCCGTTAGCAAATCGAGTGTTTGTATTGAAGTGCCACCGAGGTGTTCAGGGGATTTTACGAAAAATGGCCGTTTTTCCGTGATATGTTCACGGCTGTCTACGTAGACCGTCCCGAACTGTCTCAGGCTCAAAAACTATATCATCTTAGGAATGAAACCACACGTCCCGCATTGGAGAGAAGTCTAGATATGAAAATAGGCGTGTTTTGGTCGACAATCAACTTAAAATCCTGTTTAATATTCCAATTGCCAGAAATGAAAGTAGCGATTCGCTTCAGCAAACACATTCCATTGTTACTTATTGCCTTAGTACTTTGAAAACTCTCAATGTTAGGTTGGGATCCCATATTGATACACCTCATTTCCACTTAATTGCCAGACGAAACCCTATCTCATTGGGAGCAATCTGTGAAGTCCCACTGAGAGTTGCCAACATAAGCTCAATAAGATAAGTTCCTTGTAAACAAAATTACTCTGACCCTTCTCAACATTTTAGTAGATTCCAAAATCCGCCGTCTCAGAATAGATCAAGCACGTTGTGTTCACTTTCTAATGGAAATCACGCAATGAGAGAATATCAAGATTTTCGCCAACCTACTTCTCATCAACGTTTATGTTTTGTGTTAAAAAATAAACTTTGCACGAATTGCCTTTCTCCGTCTCACATCAAAATCAACTGAAAAGTATCAATACTTGCATTATTTGTCATAAACCGCATCACAGCCTTCCCCACGCTAACAATTCCTCTGAAGAAGATGGTATTGAAAGCAAAAACAATTCAAATAAAGCCTCTTCTAAATTCTCTCCGAAGCAAAATTTCCCGTCTCCTCATTAACTTCAAATAAAAAAGCACAAAATTCAAGCCAATTTCTCTGCCAATAATGACACTATTTTATTAAGAACGGCTCTGGTACAGATTGAGCATACGGGAGAATTGTTCACTGTACGAGCGTTGGCTGACTCTGGGTCTGAAAGAACGTTCTTGTCAGAAAAAATAGAAATCTCTTGAAAATTCCCACAAATCAAAGTCATTTTGAGATCTCTGGAGTTGAAGGTCAACAACAAAGTTCTGACAAAGAGTGTGAATTAACTATTGTGTCTAAAAAATGTGATACTAGATTTTCAATATCAGCCATTATTCTTCCAAAATTTAGAAGCTCTGTGCCGGCATTTTCACTTGAAATTGTAAATCCATATGCACACCCGCCTTGCACGCTAAAGGTCGTGGGTTCGAGAGAGAAGAATTGGGAGAATTGTTCACTGTACGAGCGTTGGCTGACTCTGGGTCTGAAAGAACGTTCTTGTCAGAAAAAATAGAAATCTCTTGAAAATTCCCACAAATCAAAGTCATTTTGAGATCTCTGGAGTTGAAGGTCAACAACAAAGTTCTGACAAAGAGTGTGAATTAACTATTGTGTCTAAAAAATGTGATACTAGATTTTCAATATCAGCCATTATTCTTCCAAAATTTACAAGCTCTGTGCCGGCATTTTCACTTGAAATTGAAAATCCATATGCACACCCGCCTTGCACGCTAAAGGTCGTGGGTTCGATTCCCCGGCCATGCAACATCAAAACACTTTTCAATCAAAGTCTTTTTGAGATCTCTGGAGTTGAAGGTCAACAACAAAGTTCTGACAAAGAGTGTGAATTAACTATTGTGTCTAAAAAATGTGATACTAGATTTTCAATATCAGCCATTATTCTTCAAAAATTTACAAGCTCTGTGCCGGCATTTTCACTTGAAATTGAAAATCCATATGCACACCCACCTTGCACGCTAAAGGTCGTGGGTTCGATTCCCCGGCCATGCAACATCAAAACACTTTTCAACGGTGGCAAAATAACCCTCAGTAATGTTGGCAACATTTCCTGAGAATTTCAGCCATGTAAAACTTCTCTACAAAAGTGGTGTCTTAGACACGCCGTTCGGACTCGGCGATAAACTGTAGGTCCCATATCATTGAACTAATATGAATGCGCTCATTGATATGAGAGAAGTCTCCCTTGTCCCTTATGGGATGTTTGTGGAACAATTATTATGATATATTATTGTGTGAGCTATTAAGGAAGTTTTGGGAACTAGAGGAAGTTCCAAATGTACCAAAAGTTTCCGCTGCAGAGAATTTCTGAGAAAAATTATACACACAAACAACTTCCCGCTCAGTTGATGGGCGTATGTGGGCGTAAATGTGTACTCTATCCATATCGGCTCGTCTCATTGCATTGGCACAATATGCTCGGATGAAAAAAAAACCCTAGCTAATGATCTTAACTTGTGTTCCGAATATAACTCGGTTCTGAATGAATATGACACACTAGATCATATGGAAGAATGCTCTGTTCGAGAAATTTGTATCGATGGGAAATACAACTTTTATTATCTTCCACACCAAGCTGTCGTTCGCCCTGAACACAAATCAACAAAAGTACGAATTGTTGTTAATGCATCTCGCAAAACAAAGTTCGGGTACTCTTTAAATGAAGTTCTGCATACCGGCCCAACTCTACAAACTGACCTAACCTCCGTCATATTGAATTGGAGAAAATATCCCTATGTCTTTAGTGTTTGTTTTTTGCACTCTACTTAAAATGATTTTAAACGCTTCTACCACTGAAGGCTCAAATAGCCAAACTTCAGACAGCGCTACTCGTTCTTAACTAATTCCGCAAACATGTGTCCAGAGCAAATTAAATTTTTGTTTGAATGTGACCTTTTACTCAATTTTTGTACGCAATTCGAGGCTAGTGACATTACTGATCCAACTGATACCGTTTTAGAGGTTAAACATGAGGATGTAGATAAAATATGGCAGCGTGTTCAAAATGCTTATGAGAATTTAATACTTTCCCCAAAAGCGGCTGGTATCGAAGATTTCAAAGAGAATGCTATGGTAAACGTAATTGCAACCACTGAGTCCTACTAAACTGCTAGATCACAGATTTTGGATATACTTAGGATATCAGGTGAAAGTAATGTAAAAGCAAGGCAGGGCATTATCCCTTCTCAAATTCCGCAAGCTATAAATCAAGCCCCCGTTAGCAAATCGAGCGTTTGTATTGATGTGCCACCTTCACGGCTGTCTACATAGACCGTCCCGAACTGTCTCAGGCTCAAAAACTATATCATCTTAGGGATGAAACCACACGTCCCGCAGGTGCAATATTCAAAATATATCCGTTGTGTGCCGATAATTTCCAATTGGCGAGAAGTCTAGATATGAAAATAGGCGTGTTTTGGTCGACAATCAGCTTAAAATCCTGTTTAATATTCCAATTGCCAGAAATGAAAGTAGCGATTCGCTTCAGCAAACACATTCCATTGTTACTTATTGCCTTAGTACTTTGAAAACTCTCAATGTTAGGTTGGGATCCCATATTGACACACCTCATTTCCACTTAATTGCCAGACGAAACCCTATCTCATTGGGAGCAATCTCTGAAGTCCCACTGAGAGTTGCCAACATTAGCTCAATAAGGTAAGTTCCTTGTAAACAAAATTACTCTGGCCCTTTTCATTTTAGTAGATTCCAAAATCCGCCGTCTCAGAATAGATCAAGCACGTTGTGTTCACTTTGTAATGGAAATCACGCAATGAGAGAATATCAAGATTTTCGCCAATCTACTTCTCATCAACGTTTATGTTTTGTGTTAAAAAAAAAAAAAAACTTTGCACGAATTGCCTTTGTCCGCCTCACATCAAAATCAACTGCAAAAGTATCAATACTTGCATTATTTGTCATAAGCCGCATCACAGCCTTCCCCACGTTAATAATTCCTCTGAAGAAGATGGTATTGCAAGCAAAAACAATTCAAATAAAGCCTCTTCTAAATTCTCTCCGAAGCAAAATTTCCCGTCTCCTCATTAACTTCAAATAAAAAAGCACAAAATTCAAGCCAATTTCTCTGCCAATAATGACACTATTTTATTAAGAACGGCTCTGGTACAGATTGAGCATACGGGAGAATTGTTCACTGTACGAGCGTTGGCTGACTCTGGGTCTGAAAGAACGTTCTTGTCAGAAAAATAGAAATCTCTTGAAAATTCCCACAAATCAAAGTCATTTTGAGATCTCTGGAGTTGAAGGTCAACAACAAAGTTCTGACAAAGAGTGTGAATTAACTATTGTGTCTAAAAAATGTGATACTAGATTTTCAATATCAGCCATTATTCTTCCAAAATTTACAAGCTCTGTGCCGGCATTTTCACTTGAAATTGAAAATCCATATGCACACCCGCCTTGCACGCTAAAGGTCGTGGGTTCGATTCCCCGGCCATGCAACATCAAAACACTTTTCAACGGTGGCAAAATAATCCTCAGTAATGTTGGCAACATTTCCTGAGTATTTCAGCCATGTAAAACTTCTCTACAAAAGTGGTGTCTTAGACACGCCGTTCGGACTCGGCGATCAACTGTAGGTCCCATATCATTGAGCTAATATGAATGCTCTCATTGATATGAGAGAAGTCTCCCTTGTCCCTTATGGGATGTTTGTGGAACAATTATTATTATATATTATTGTGTGAGCTATTAAGAAGTTTTGGGAACTAGAGGAAGTTCCAAATGTACCAAAAGTTTCCGCTGCAGAGAATTTCTGAGAAAAATTATACACACAAACAACTTCCCGCTCAGTTCATGGGCGTAAATGCGTACTCTATCCATATCGGCTCGTCTCGTCTCATTGCATTGGCACAATATGCTCGGATGGAAAAAAAACCCTAGCTAATGATCTTAACTTGTGTTCCGAATATAACTCGGTTCTGAATGAATATGACACATTAGATCATATGGAAGAATGCTCTGTTCGAGAAATTTGTATCGATGGGAAATACAACTTTTATTATCTTCCACACCATGCTGTCGTTCGCCCTGAACACAAATCAACAAAAGTACGAATTGTTGTTAATGAATCTCGCAAAACAAAGTTCGGGTACTCTTTAAATGAAGTTCTGCATACCGGCCCAACTCTACAAACTGACCTAACCTCCGTCATATTGAATTGGAGAAAATATCCCTATGTCTTTAGTGGAGACATTCAAAAGATGTACAGACAAATTCTTGTACACCCGCATGATAGACCTTATCAAAGAATTTTATTCCGTCCACACGACGAAGACCACGTAAATGATTTTTTTCTTTTACGTTTTTTTCTTTTACGACAAGAAACTTATGTCGACGATAATCTGTCTGGCAGTTTCTCAATTTAAGAGTACATTCAAAAGCAAACTGATTTAATGAATGTTCTAAAAAGTGCTGGTTTTCCTCTTAAAAAGCTTACAGCTAGTGACCCAAACATTTTATCTAACATTGAAACCGATGATTTATATGATTGCGATTTTCTCCGCATACATGAATCAATGCCTTTTCAGACCGATTTTCTTATTATCTTGGCTCACTTTCGACAAACTCTTCTATTACAAAACGCATGGTTCTCTCGGCTGTTGCACAATTATTCGATCCTGCAGGGTGGATTGCCCCAATTATTAGTCGATCAAAAGTTTTAATGCAACAGTTATGGCACCGTTATGGCAGTGTCGTAAATGTCTATTGGTTTGTTCGACCTTTCGAATGTTAATAAAGTCAAGATTATTTAGCTTGAGGTCAATGTTTATATTTTACTAGCTGAACCCGGTGTGCTTCGCTACGCCGAATAAGGTAAAATATATTTTGACAAATTTATTTGTAGGCAAATGTTCGTCACTCATTGCAGCTTTCATTAAAATCGGGTACTAAAGCGTGAAATCGGACGAAAATAGATATGGGAGCTATATCCAAATCTGAACCGATTTCAATATAATTTGAAACATTTATTTATAGACCCAATTCCGTCACACATTCCAAATTTCATTGAAATTGGACATACATAGCGTGTTAAATGCATAAAATACATGAAATAGGCCGAAAATATACATAGGCGCTATATCCAAATCTGAACCGATTTCAATTCTAGACCATTTTAGACCGATTTATTTCTAGACCAAATTCCTGCACACATCCAAAATTTGGAGACATTGTCTGTTACCATTCTATAGATACTTGCATAAAAAATCTAAATTTTTTTGAGGTACCTCCGATTCTGATGCTATATCTCCGGATCACCGCGGAACTTCAGAAATTTTTATAGCCTATGTTACCTTCACGCCATGTAGTGATATACTCTGAAATTTTCAGGAAGATCGGTTCAGCGGTTTTTGAGTCCATAAACTTCAAACAAACAAACGTACAAAAATTTGTCTACTTTATATATATTGATTTATTACATATTATTTCCAATATTTCAAAATTACAATGAATTTCATCTTCAGAGATTTTTCTGTCGATTACTCTTTGAATAAAACCAGAAGAAAACGTCATAGAAACCCACAGCAATTGTAGTTTGCGAAGTACTTTTAGTGGATGCACATTTCTAGAAATGTTAATTATTCCTGCTTCGGTGAAGGACCTAGTGACGATAAACGAAATCTAAAAACTGATCGGAAACAGGTTCTTCTTCGTCAAAATCGTACCACTCGACTTTGCGGACAGGAATATACCCTGAGCCTGTTAAGGTTAAGTTTATTGAGACTTATAATGCCAAAAATTTACATAAAAAAATAACAAACGAGAGGATAACTTAAAACTATAAAGTATTGTTTTAATTTTAATAAATTGTATATGTTAACAAACTGACATAATAACGATGCAATTATATTCTGCGGATGACAATATTTAGGCTTTAATATGCTTGCTCCCGGCATATGTATTGGCTAGTAGAGCTTTATCTACGATTAGGGTTCTTAAAACTAAAAAATAATTTTTAACTTACAAACTAACTTAAAAACTAAAATAAAAAGGTATCCTAATAGTACGTTTATATATAACCGGATATAACAAACCCACTGGGTTTTAAATGTCAATTCCATTACATATACGTCAATCAAATCCTGATAATGAAGGTTAACCTCCCAATAACCTCCCTGTGTATGCCGGGAGTTGGAGAAGAATAAAAATTTATACCAGGAAAATCAGTTTGTTTCTTCAAAATTCCAATTGGGGATAAATAATTTGTATTTGATCAACAAAAAGGCACTTCTGAATTTAAAATATCACGCATAATATTTGCTTCGAAATTTTGAAGATTCTGAACAAATCTGGAGAGAATATTCAGAGATCCTTATAACCGAAGAAGTCTCATATAAGTAATTATTAGAAAATTGTATGTCGAGTTTTATAGTTCCTTCCTATGCACTTCCGAATTATGTCCTTTCAAAAATTTCAATTTCTTTCATCACAGTCGGTGAAATTGTGAACCAGATCGGAAATGCATAGAGAAGGAACGGCCTGATACTGACTTTATACAAAAGTAATTTTGTTTCACTTCGCAAATGTTTATTATTAAATAAAGTTGCATTATTTCTAGCATGACTATTAAATTTATGTAGCTTGTTGAAGAAAACCCCAAGGTATTTAATACTATCTTCGAATTTAATTTCGTTGCCCTCAAGAAAAAGTTCCAATTCTTTACTTTGAGGCACAACAAATCGTTTACATTTTCCGGATGCGTTACGTAAGCAATTTGCTTTACTTTTGGACGCATTAATTTTAATACCCCAATTGGTATAAAAGTTATTTACGTTGTCCAAGTGCACAGACACATACTGCAAGGCTTCCACGATAGACTCGCTATGAGCGTAAAGCATCGCATCGTCAGCATAAAGAATTGCTTTAGATTCGCCAAACTCGTGTGGGAAATCGCAAATAAAGATATTAAACAAGTATGGGGACAAAATTGAACCTTGTGGTACACCACAATTTATAACACCTAAAGAAGACAATGTATTATCATGCATAACACAAAATTTTCTATTATCAAAAAAACTACTAATCAATTTAATTAAAAAAGGGGGAAAGCCTATTCTAATCATTTTAAATATGATGCCCTTATGATCGGTTCTATCGAATGCCTTTTCGACATCTAGCGATACTGCCACAGTACATTTACGATCCCTCAAATTTTGAACCACATCATTTGAAAATTTCAAAAGTGAATGAACAGTCGAATTTCCTTTTTTAAAACCAAATTGACATACCCTGAGCCTGTGTGAATGGAAACTTTCATCTATAGACGGATCGAATAGCGGCTACACAGCCAAAATCCTTAAACCCAGAAGCTATGCATTAGGAGATTTTTAGAAATTTGTAGCCATTTTCGGATGTATGAACTTGCGTTTGCAAAATATGGATTTGTATCATTGATCACACCGCGCCACCGTGGTGCAATGGTTAGCACGTCCGCCTTGCACTCAGAATGTATGCGGTTCGAATCCTAGGCCAAGCCACATCAAATTTTCAACGGTGGCAAAATTCCCCCTCAGTAATGCTGGCGACATTTCCTGAGTATTTATGCCATGAAAAACTTCTCTACAAGTGGTGTCGTAACACACGCCGTTCGGACTCGGCAAAAAAAAGTAGGTCCCATATCCCTTGTCCCATCTGGGATGTTTGTGGAACAATTATATATATATATATATATATATATACACGACATTTCCTGAGTATTTATGCCATGAAAAACTTCTCTACAAGTGGTGTCGTAAGACACGCCGTTCGGACTCGGCAAAAAAAGTAGGTCCCATATCATTGAACCAATATGAATCGGCGTGCACACATTGATATGAGAGAAGTCTCCCTTGTCCCATCTGGAACAATTATATATATATAATATATATATATATATATATATATGTTTTGCCGACCTACTTTGTTTTGCCGAGTCCGAACGGCGTGTCTTACGACACCACTTGTAGAGAAGTTTTTCATGGCATAAATGCTCAGGAAATGTCGCCAGCATTACTGAGGGGGAATTTTGCCACCGTTGAAAATTTGATGTTGCTTGGCCTAGGATTCGAACCGCATACATTCTGAGTGCAAGGCGGACGTGCTAACCATTGCACCACGGTGGCGCGGTGTGATCAATGATACAAATCCATATTTTGCAAACGCAAGTTCATACATCCGAAAATGGCTACAAATTTCTAAAAATCTCCTAATGCATAGTTTCTGGGTTTAAGGATTTTGGCTGTGTAGCCGCTATTCGATCCGTCTATAGATAAAAGTTTCAATTCACACAGGCTCAGGGTATGTCAATTTGGTTTTAAAAAAGGAAATTCGACTGTTCATTCACTTTTGAAATTTTCAAATGATGTGGTTCAAAATTTGAGGGATCGTAAATGTACCGTTGCAGTATCGCTAGATGTCGAAAAGGCATTCGATAGAACCGATCATAAGGGCATCATATTTAAAATGATTAGAATAGGCTTTCCCCCTTTTTTAATTAAATTGATTAGTAGTTTTTTTGATAATAGAAAATTTTGTGTTATGCATGATAATACATTGTCTTCTTTAGGTGTTATAAATTGTGGTGTACCACAAGGTTCAATTTTTTCCCCATACTTGTTTAATATCTTTATTTGCGATTTTTCACACGAGTTTGGCGAATCTAAAGCAATTCTTTATGCTGATGATGCGATGCTTTACGCTCATAGCGAGTCTATCGTGGAAGCCTTGCAGTATGTGTCTGTGCACTTGGACAACGTAAATAACTTGTATACCAATTGGGGTATTAAAATTAATGCGTCCAAAAGTAAAGCAATTTGCTTACTTAACGCATCCGGAAAATGTAAACAATTTGTTGTGCCTCAAAGTAAAGAATTGGAACTTTTTCTTGAGGGCAACGAAATTAAATTCGAAGATAGTATTAAATACCTTGGGGTTTTCTTCAACAAGCTACATAAATTTAATAGTCATGCTAGAAATAATGCAACTTTATTTAATAATAAACATTTGCGAAGTGAAACAAAATTACTTTTGTATAAAGTCAGTATCAGGCCGTTCCTTCTCTATGCCTTTCCGATCTGGTTCACAATTTCACCGACTGTGATGAAAGAAATTGAAATTTTTGAAAGGACATAATTCGGAAGTGCATAGGAAGGAACTATAAAATTCGACATAAAATTTTCTAATAATTACTTATATGAGACTTCTTCGGTTATAAGGATCTCTGAAAGGATCTCTCTCCAGATTTGTTCAGAATCTTCAAAATTTCGAAGGAAATATTATGCGTGATATTTTAAATTCAGAAGTGCCTTTTTGTTGGTCAAATACAAATTATTTATCCCCAATTGGAATTTTGAAGGAACAAACTGATTTTCCTGGTAGACATTTTTATTCTTCTCCAACTCCCAGCATACACAGGGAGGTTATTGGGAGGTTAACCTTCATTATCAGGATTTGATTGACGTATATGTTATGGAATTGACATTTAAAACCCAGTGGGTTTGTTAAATCCGGTTATATATAAACGTACTATTAGGATACCTTTTTATTTTAGTTTTTAAGTTAGTTTGTAAGTTAAAAATTATTTTTTTGTTTTAAGAACCCTAATCGTCGACAAAGCTCTACTAGCCAATACATATGCCGGGAGCAAGCATATTAAAGCCTAAATATTGTCATCCGCAGAATATAATTGCATCGTTATTAAGTCAGTTTGTTAACATATACAATTTATTAAAATTAAAACAATACTTTATAGTTTTAAGTTATCCTCTCGTTATTTTTTATGTAAATTTTTGGCATTATAAGTCTCAATAAACTTAACCTTAACAGGCTCAGGGTATATTCCTGTCCGCAAAGTCGAGTGGTACGATTTTGACGAAGAAGAACCTGTTTCCGATCAGTTTTTAGATTTCGTTTATCGTCACTGGGTCCTTCACCGAAGCAGGAAAAATTAACATTTCTAGAAATGTGCATCCACTAAAAGTACTTCGCAAACTACAATTGCTGTGGGTTTCTATGACGTTTTCTTCTGGTTTTATTCAAAGAGTAATCGACAGAAAAATCTCTGAAAATGAAATTCATTGTAATTTTGAAATATTGGAAATAATATGTAATAAATCAATATATATATAAAGTAGACAAATTTTTGTACGTTTGTTTGTTTGAAGTTTATGGACTCAAAAACCGCTGAACCGATCTTCCTGAAATTTTCAGAGTATATCACTACATGGCGTGAAGGTAACATAGGCTATAAAAATTTCTGAATTCCGCGGTGATCCGGAGATATAGCATCAGAATCGGAGGTACCTCAAAAAAATTTAGATTTTTTATGCAAGTATCTATAGAATGGTAACAGACAATGTCTCCAAATTTTGGATGTGTGCAGGAATTTGGTCTAGAAATAAATCGGTCTAAAATGGTCTAGAATTGAAATCGGTTCAGATTTGGATATAGCGCCTATGTATATTTTCGGCCTATTTCATGTATTTTATGCATTAAACACGCTATGTATGTCAAACTTCAATGAAATTTGGAATGTGTGACGGAATTGGGTCTATAAATAAATGTTTCAAATTATATTGAAATCGGTTCAGATTTGGATATAGCTCCCATATATATTTTCGTCCGATTTAACGCTTTAATGCCCGATTTTAATGAAAGCTGCAATGAGTGACGAACATTTTCCTACAAATAAATTTGTCAAAATATATTTTACCTTATTCGGCGTAGCGAAGTAGGTCCCATATCATAGAACCAATATGAATCGGCGTGCACACATTGATATGAGAGAAGTCTCCCTTGTCCCATCTGGAACAATTATATATATATATGTTTTGCCGACCTACTTTGTTTTGCCGAGTCCGAACGGCGTGTCTTACGACACCACTTGTAGAGAAGTTTTTCATGGCATAAATACTCAGGAAATGTCGCCAGCATTACTGAGGGGGAATTTTGCCACCATTGAAAATTTGATGTTGCTTGGCCTAGGATTCGAACCGCAGACATTCTGAGTGCAAGGCGGACGTGCTAACCATTGCACCACGGTGGCGCGGTGTGATCAATGATACAAATCCATATTTTGCAAACGCAAGTTCATACATCCGAAAATGGCTACAAATTTCTAAAAATCTCCTGATGCATAGTTTCTGGGTTTAAGGATTTTGACTGTGTAGCCGCTATTCGATCCGTCTATAGATAAAAGTTTCAATTCACACAGGCTCAGGGTATGTCAATTTGGTTTTAAAAAAGGAAATTCGACTGTTCATTCACTTTTGAAATTTTCAAATGATGTGGTTCAAAATTTGATGGATCGTAAATATACTGTTGCAGTATCGCTAGATGTCGAAAAGGCATTCGATAGAACCGATCATAAGGGCATCATATTTAAAATGATTAGAATAGGCTTTCCCCTTTTTTAATTAAATTGATTAGTAGTTTTTTTGATAATAAAAAATTTTGTGTTATGCATGATAATACATTGTCTTCTTTAGGTGTTATAAATTGTGGTGTACCACAAGGTTCAATTTTGTCCCCATACTTGTTTAATATCTTTATTTGCGATTTCCCACACGAGTTTGGCGAATCTAAAGCAATTCTTTATGCTGATGATGCGATGCTTTACGCTCATAGCGAGTCTATCGTGGAAGCCTTGCAGTATGTGTCTGTGCACTTGGACAACGTAAATAACTTGTATACCAATTGGGGTATTAAAATTAATGCGTCCAAAAGTAAAGCAATTTGCTTACGTAACGCATCCGGAAAATGTAAACGATTTGTTGGGCCTCAAAGTAAAGAATTGGAAATTTTCTTGAGGGCAACGAAATTAAATTCGAAGATAGTATTAAATACCTTGGGGTTTTCTTCAACAAGCTACATAAATTTAATAGTCATGCTAGAAATAATGCAACTTTATTTAATAATAAACATTTGCGAAGTGAAACAAAATTACTTTTGTATAAAGTCAGTATCAGGCCGTTCCTTCTCTATGCGTTTCCGATCTGGTTCACAATTTCACCGACTGTGATGAAAGAAATTGAAATTTTTGAAAGGACATAATTCGGAAGTGCATAGGAAGGAACTATAAAACTCGACATAAAATTTTCTAATAATTACTTATATGAGACTTCTTCGGTTATAAGGATCTCTGAATATTTTCTCCAGATTTGTTCAGAATCTTCAAAATTTCGAAGGAAATATTATGCGTGATATTTTAAATTCAGAAGTGCCTTTTTGTTGGTCAAATACAAATTATTTATCCCCAATTGGAATTTTGAAGGAACAAACTGATTTTCCTGGTAGACATTTTTATTCTTCTCCAACTCCCAGCATACACAGGGAGGTTATTGGGAGGTTAACCTTCATTATCAGGATTTGATTGACGTATATGTTATGGAATTGACATTTAAAACCCAGTGGGTTTGTTAAATCCGGTTATATATAAACGTACTATTAGGATACCTTTTTATTTTAGTTTTTAAGTTAGTTTGTAAGTTAAAAATTATTTTTTTGTTTTAAGAACCCTAATCGTAGACAAAGCTCTACTAGCCAATACATATGCCGGGAGCAAGCATATTAAAGCCTAAATATTGTCATCCGCAGAATATAATTGCATCGTTATTAAGTCAGTTTGTTAACATATACAATTTATTAAAGTTAAAACAATACTTTATAGTTTTAAGTTATCCTCTCGTTTGTTATTTTTTATGTAAATTTTTGGCATTATAAGTCTCAATAAACTTAACCTTAACAGGCTCAGGGTATATTCCTGTCCGCAAAGTCGAGTGGTACGATTTTGACGAAGAAGAACCTGTTTCCGATCAGTTTTTAGATTTCGTTTATCGTCACTAGGTCCTTCACCGAAGCAGGAAAAATTAACATTTCTAGAAATGTGCATCCACTAAAAGTACTTCGCAAACTACAATTGCTGTGGGTTTCTATGACGTTTTCTTCTGGTTTTATTTAAAAGTAATCGACAGAAAAATCTCTGAAGATGAAATTCATTGTAATTTTGAAATATTGGAAATAATATGTAATAAATCAATATATATATATAAAGTAGACAAATTTTTGTACGTTTGTTTGTTTGAAGTTTATGGACTCAAAAACCGCTGAACCGATCTTCCTGAAATTTTCAGAGTATATCACTACATGGCGTGAAGGTAACATAGGCTATAAAAATTTCTGAAGTTCCGCGGTGATCCGGAGATATAGCATCAGAATCGGAGGTACCTCAAAAAAATTTAGATTTTTTATGCAAGTATCTATAGAATGGTAACAGACAATGTCTCCAAATTTTGGATGTGTGCAGGAATTTGGTCTAGAAATAAATCGGTCTAAAATGGTCTAGAATTGAAATCGGTTCAGATTTGGATATAGCGTCTATGTATATTTTCGGCCTATTTCATGTATTTTATGCATTAAACACGCTATGTATGTCAAACTTCAATGAAATTTGGAATGTGTGACGGAATTGGGTCTATAAATAAATGTTTCAAATTATATTGAAATCGGTTCAGATTTGGATATAGCTCCCATATCTATTTTCGTCCGATTTAACGCTTTAATACCCGATTTTAATGAAAGCTGCAATGAGTGAAGAACATTTTCCTACAAATAAATTTGTCAAAATATATTTTACCTTATTCGGCGTAGCGAAGCACACCGGTTTCAGCTAGTAAAATATAAACATTGACCTCAAGCTAAATAATATCATTGAGCCAATATGAATCGACGTGCACACATTGATATGAGAGAAGTCTCCCTTGTCCCATCTGGGATGTTTGTGGAACAATTATATATATATATATATATATATATATATATATATATATATCTACCGACATAGTTCATTTTTGGAGTAGATCTTATTTTGGGAGTCATTCCTTTTAAAAAATATTGCGCCCACCAGTCATTTCAGTTCGCCACAGTATAATTTTCACTTTTTGACTCTAATGTCAGGAAATATGGACTTGCCCACGAAAAACTTAATACCGCTCTAAACTGCACTTAAACAACTATTTTGAAGGTTTGTGAGAGAGGATATGGCCCATTTTCGAGCAAAAACTACGTTTGGGAAAAATATTACTAATCCAAAGTTTGGACCAAATCTCTTCCTCCGTTCGAGAAAACTCGCGCATTCCACTTTAGCTAAAATACTTGAAATCTCGGGGAAAATACCAGAAAAAGTAGACCGAAAAGCACCATCTTCGAATTTCGTATATATAAGGTTCGCTGAAATATTGCGATAAACACAGTTTGGACCAACGCTGTATCCGGTTCGAAAGTTGTCGTGTGCACTAGCCATTACACACGATTGCCTTAGGTGTTCTTTACAGTAGTGTTCTCCTATTTGCTAGTGGCAAAAAGCAGGGTTGCTCCGCTTCAACCTGTGTGTTTACCAATTTATGTTTAATTATGTGATTTCCACTTTCGATTTTAACTTCATAAGTATAACTTTGTGGACAGACTCAACAATTGTTTTAGGTTGGCTGTCAAAATCCTCTCGGTCATGGGAAAATTTTGTCGCCAATCGCACGGCTCAGATTCTGGAATTAGTTTCAAATGGTGCGTGGCGTCATGTAACTACGCTTGACAATCCACCCGATCTTAGCACAAGTGGATGTAGACCTCAAGATGTAGTGACAAATTCTTTATGGTTTAATGGTCCCAAATGGCTCACAAACCCCCTATCTGAATGGCCCGAGAAAAATCCAATAGCTATACCAGATATGGGAAAACGCCAAACGTACAAGCTATGGTAGCCGTTGAAGAAGAAGATAAAGATTTTTTAAAACCATTTTCAACTTACCATAGAGCTCTAAGAATATTTTCGAATGTATACCGGATTGCTTAAGCAGAATTTGAAATCCCATTAAAAATACTTCTCCTTAATTCTCTCACTCTGAAACCTTTTCTGCCAAACATTTATTCATTTATTTCTATCAGCGCACATTTTATAAACAGGAATGCAAGGATTTGGAAGATGGTAAAGACATTTCACCAAAAAGCTCTTTAAAACCACTCAATCCATTTTTGGATCACAACAATATTCTGCATGTTAATGGAAGGTTGGCCAACGCAGATCTCCCTTATAATGAACGATATCCCATAATTGTCTCTGGAAATTCTCGTTTTTGTCGATTGTATTTGTGGCATTTACACTTATGTCTAGCTCATGCAGAGTGTAATCAAATGTGCAGGATGGTCCAACTGAATTTTACATATCTCGGCTCAAACCGAGGGTCAAAAGCATTATTCATAAATGCAAAACATGCTTAATTTTCAAAAAGAGGCATTGTACGCAGGTTATGGCCCCATTACCTCCAGAAAGATGCGCTTTGACTCCCCCTTTTCATATAACTGGTATTGATTTCGCAGGCCCCTTTAAAATAAAGAGTTCCACTTTGAGAAATGCTCCAATTCTAAAAGGTTACGGTTGCTTATTTGTGTGCTTTGCAACCAAAGCTATCCTTTAAGAGCCATGCTCTGAACTCTCTTCTGTGGCTTTCGAGGCGTCCTTTGCTCGATTCGTTGGGAGGCGAGGACCACCCTTTCGGATAGTTTCTGATAATGGGAAGAATTTCGTCGGTGCTAGTCGAAAACTTCTAAGAGAATTTCCAAACTTTATAAAAATGGTTCCTAGTGATATCTTTGGCAAGTATTCCAATCATGGATTTGAATGGCGTTTTATTTCCCCAAATGCACCTCACATGGGGGGCTTGTGGAAATCAGCTGTTAAAAGCTTTATGCACCATTTCAAACGTATTGCAGGAGCACATACATAGGTTCACTTTTGAGCAATTTGCCACCATATTAGCTCGTATAGAAGGTGTTCTGAACTCTCGTCCAATTTCTGCTGTTACTGAAGACCCTTTTGAAATTACAGCTTTTACTCTAGGACACTTTCTTAGAGGTTCCCAATTATGGCCTTACCCGACCCAATTTCTGTAGGGCGATTCTCTTACACATTGTTTGAGTTACCGACAAAAATCGGCGATTTAGTTGTCGTAATGGACGATTTACTACCACCAAGCGAATTCTGGTAGTGATAGTCACGGTAGAGTGACTGACATTAAAACTACGTCTGGAGTCATTAAAAGACCAATTGTCAATGCGTTATTTGCGACAAAAGTCATGCACTCCGGTTTGTCCCGAGTTCATCCTAATGTGGGTGAAAGACCGGAGAAAAGTAGTCAGGGACAACGACTACTGCATGAATTGCCTTGCGAGAAGTCACCAGATCCGAAGATGCCACTCAAATGTTTTTTGCAAAAAGTGCGGTAGCAGCACCATTCTATGCTGCACCCAGTGTCCTCCACCATCACCACAATAGTAAATCAAGATCACTCCGTAGAGACATCCAGGCCAGCCGTACATGACCAATTGCCATCACCCACTCGCCAGCGTTCATACATGGTATTATCCCAAGCCATCAAATCGTTGGCAGAAGTCATGTGCGTCGCCTCATAAGTTGCAGAAGTGCAAGGCCGGCGCCATGGACAAATTTGAATCATTTGCCATGATATTTTGAATTTTTAAAAATAATATTTAAATTTCTAATGAATTGCTATCTATATATTCGTATAGCAATTATAATGAATTACCCTAGCGTTAAGTATATGAATTATATTAAGCACTAAAATCCATTGTGAATAGAAATACGTATTATAGAACTAGTACTTACTTTCATTAAATCTCAATTTGAATTGTATAAAATCAACGAACTAACCTAAAACTAAGCTTGCATTGGTCAACAAATAAAAAGGAACTTCACTTGTAAATCTATATCCAAAGGGTGAGCATCAAATCTTTTTCTCTCTTCTCTTTTTTTATTTAAATAAACAGAAGCTACGTTTTATAACGTTTTTGGAAATTTCCCTTGTTTTTATTTCATGGTCATCATTTATCATCATCGTCTTTACAATATTATTTCTCTTCGGGAGAGAAATAATATTGCACAAAATTCATAACATTAGATACAGTCCACTTTAAAGTTTGGATTCCAGTTGGTTGCCGTTTTCCTCTCATATTGGTTTGGAATCCATCCCTCTCCGCTCATTGTTATTCAAGAGGAATTGCTAAAAATGTAAGAGTTTATTAAGTTTGTGAGCGGGAGAAAGTTGTTAACAGTTTGGAAGTATACATAGTTTAATTAATGGGCGAACCATGTTCCCATTTTGGGTACGGACTTTGGAATTCTTTCCAGTATAGACTTTGATTATTCAGAATCGTCCTTTTTGAGATTTTGTTGAGCAGATTTCCATTTATATCTTCTTTGCATGTCTGAAATATAATAATTTTTCCAACATTTGGCAAAATTAAGTTGAATAATTTTCAGGCTCTTCGTATGTGAATTTGGTATTGCACGCGACTTTCCTTCGACGAGTTTTCATGCTTTTTACGGCGGCTTCCCATAAACCAACCATATGAGGAGCATGCTGAGGGATAAAGTGCCAAGAAAACCCATGCAAACTGTATTTGTCAATAACGGCTCTTTCAGCGGATTCAAAGAATTTCTTGTACTCATTGGTAATTGTTAGATTTGCACCTACAATGTTTGTTCCATTGTCGGAAAAAATTTTGTTAGGAAAACCTCTACGACCAACGAATCTTAAAAAAGTTGCCGGGAATGCCTCTGATGACAAACTTCCATATGAATTGCTCTAGTTGAGAAACAAACGAAGACGACTGAGTAACCCTTTTGTACTTTGGCGTTTCGAAATCGTGAAGTTCTCAAGACAAAATGTCCTGCAAAGTCGATTGTCGAAGGGAACATTTACAACGTCCAGGTGGCAACGCTGCCATAATTTGGTTTCGAACATTGTGTTTGAAAATTGTACATATTCGGCAGCTGTAAACACATTGTCTGATCTTGTTCTTAAAACGAATGACGTAATATTCTTGCTGAATTGCATGCATAAAAAACATAACTAGTAAACTTGGAATACTTTTGAAGAAATTTTTCAATTGAAATTTCTGTTTCCAATGTTGCAACCTTCACTTTGGCCAATGCTCTTGGGAGTTCTGCAACCATCTTGGACCATGCCACCAAAGATAACTTTCTTTTAATTCCACAGCGGTGTATCCCCCGGTCCCATATCAGCAGGATTTTCGCCAGACGAAATATGTAGCCAATTTACGTTGCCCGCGTTATCCAAAACCTCAATGATATGGTGGTTTTCTAAGCCAGGCTAAGATAAACCGATTTAAAAGTTTTTGCCAAAAGTGCAGCTCCATATAACTCGGGTCTTGCTAAACTGACAGTTTTTAGTGGTGCAACATTACTTTTTGATACCAGTAAGTGAGAGCCTACCATATTTTATAAAGATGAACGAATATATAGACATTAGGAATGTAACTTTTTGCACTTTTTGTATATATCGAAAATACCACCACATAGCCGTGTAGAGCATGAAAAACTATTATGAAATATGGTGTAAATTTTTCTCTATCGCGAAAAAAGTTTCCGCACCCATTGCATTGAAGTTCAGTAATGCATTTTTTATTTTAACTGTTATATTTGCTTTTCATTAAAATTTTTATTTTTTTGTAATCTAATTTAAAAACATTATCAAATCGTTCTGGAACAATATTAGGAACTTTTGACACCATTTCAATTTTTGGTTTTTCTTTATAAACTCGTGAATTTTATGTTTATATTTATTGTAGCTATCGGACAAGAGAATATGGTGTCATGTGCCACAAATTCCCCGAAGTTACAGACCGTTTTTAATGACTTTGCCTGTGAGAATTGTATTTATTTTATATAAATGTTTATTCAAACAAAGCAAATTTAAAATTTTAAGTAGAAAAAATATCAAAAGGGTTTTTGTAATCGCAGTCTTTGCGGAAACTTTTTTCAACGAGTCGATATTAGAAACGCTATTTTATTATTAGGACAAAATTCCCCACAAGGTACCGGTAGTGCATATATTTGTTCTTTTTTATACCCTCCACCATAGTATATAAGTTTGTTTTTCTGTTTGTAACACATCGAACTACTCATTTGCGACCCAATAAAGTATATATATTCTTGATCAGGATAAAATTCTAAGATGATCAAGGCATGTCCGTCTGTTGTAATCACTCCAGCGTCCGCAATAATTGAGATAGAGCGCTAAAATTCTGCACCCGAGTGTCTTTTTTACATAGGCAGGTCAAGTTTGAAGATGGGCTATATCAGTCCACGTTTTGGTATAGCCCCCATGTAGTGGTTCGACATTATTTCAAGTACCTTGAAGTTTTTTTGTACTTTTTTATTAATTTTATTTATTATTGTTTATTTTTTAATTTATTTATTTTTAATCCTAGGTGGTGCAATATATTCGTGAATTTTTCAATATTTTTAATCTTGGGTGGGGCCACATAAAAGCAACGGTGATTTTATAGACCCTTTCTAAAAGAAAGGGTGCTTCTACATAGGGCTATAACTAAAAAAAACAACACCAGTACCTTGTGGGGAATTTTGTCCTGATAACGCAAATAAGTTTCTAAAATCGATTCTGTGGAAAAAGTTTGCGCACCGACTGCGATTACTAAAGCCCTTTTCATATTTTTATACCCTCCACCATAGGATGGGCGTATATTAAGTATTCTTGATCAGCGTGCAATTCTACATCGATATAGCCATGTCCGTCCGTCTGTGGAAATCACTCTAGCGTCCGAACCGATTGACGTAGGTGGATGAAATTTTGGGAAAATCTATTATATGTACGTAGGGCTTTTGGTATTGAAAGCGGGCCCACGCTTTCGTATAGGCCCCATACAAAATGACGCGTGACGCGTCGTCGTTTTAAGGAATTTTTAAGATATTTGTCCCATTTAACCACCGAATTCGTGGTAATTTGGTATTTTGTGCCTCCAGAGACCAAAAAACATTCCTACGAAAGTTGGTTTATATCGGTTGTAACTTTGTATTTTGTGTTTCCAGAGGCTAAGAAACATTTCTGCCATAAAACGTTTATATAGGTTCACATTTTGATATAGCCTCATAGGACGATATCTCCCGATTTTCGGTATTTTGAAGGTTTTGGCCTCATTATCACACCGAGATGGCTGAAATTTGGTATTTAGTGTTCGTTGGGGGTATGAAACTATACCCCAGAAATAGGTATAGGTCCACGCCATCATATAGCCCCCATAGAACGGTACCTTCCGATTTTCGGTATTTTGAAGGTTGTGGCCACATTAATCCACCGAAATGACTGAAAATTGTGGTGGAGGGTATAAAAAGTTCGGCCCGACCGAACTTAACACTTTTCTTACTTGTTTCTATTAAAAAATTTTCAGAAAAAATATTTATAGAAAACAAATACGATTCTCACAGGCAAAGTCAACAAAAACAGCCTGTAACTTTCGCGAATTAGTTGCAAATGACCCCATATTCTCTTTTCCGATAGGTACAAAATATCTATATTAATAAAAGAGTAAAGTGATTGACAGACTGACTGACTGATTGATTCCTCAACGCCCAGACGAAACGGCTAAAGCTAGAATCCTGAAATTTTGGGTGTGGGTAACTCTTGGTCCGAAGGGATCAGATAAGGCTGGGTTTTTGGAAATTCAAACTGGAAGGGTGCGAAAAGTACTAAAAGGTACTAAATATGGTACCGTTTGTATTTGGCGAACCGGTAGAGCTAGAACTTTGAAATTTGGAATGAAGGTCACTGATGGAGTGTAGGAAAGATATACTAAAGGGTTTTTAGAAATTTGAACTATAAGTGTACGAAAAGTACTAATGTGTACTAAATTTGGTACCAATTCGTATTTTGTGAACGGATAAAGGTTAAAGGTTGAAATTTGGTGTGAGAATCAAGGTTAAAAGGTACGGTTGACATAAGGAGGTGGTTTAGGAAAAGTGTACACATGTATCCGAAAAGTACTAAATGGTCCTAAATTTGGTACAATTATGATTTGGGCCAACGGATAGAGCTGGAATACTGAAATTTTGAACTAAGGCTACTGTTGGAGAGTAAAATGGATGTAGTTTTTAATATTCGTACTTATGGGTACGAAAAGTACTAAATGGTACTAAATTTGGTACAATTTGGATTTAGGTTGAACGGATAGAGCTGGAATCCTGAAATTTTGAACTAAGGCTACTGTTGGAGAATAAAATGGATGTAGTTTTTAAAATTCGTACTTATGGGTACGAAAAGTGCTAAATGGTACTAAATTTGGTACAATTACGATTTGGGCAAACGGACAGAGCTGGAATCCTGAAATTTTTAATTAAGGCTGCAGTTGGAGGGTAGGATGGAAGTAGTTTTGAAAACTCGTACTTATGGTTACGAAAAGTACTAAATGGTACTAAATTTGGTACAATTACGATTTGGACGAACGGATGGAGCTGCAATCTTGAAATTTTGAAATTTTGGAGAGTAGAACGGAAGTAGTTTTGAAAACTCGTTCTTATGGGTACGAAAAGTACTATATGGAACTCAATTTGGTACAATTACGATTTGTGCGAATGCACAGTGCGAAATATGAGCACTTTAGCGGAACTTTACTAATAAATTTTAAAGTAAAGGGCGTAGATTCCTAAAATGTTGCAAAAATGTTTCTTGTATTAGTGGATATTGTGGGGCTCAAATTGGGCCACATAGCCTTGTGGTTTCCCGTAGCGTTCATGTAACGGCGGCTGTCGCTTTTACGTTTTACATTTATTTTTCAATCGATTTTGCTGCAAATTGGTATATTGAGTTTTCAGCGGTGGTATATTGAGTTAGCACCCATATGACGGGTTCCTTCATGTTAGGTATTTTAAATGTTGTGGACAAAAATTGCAGCCGATTTTGATGCAAATGTGCATTTTAAGATATTAGCGAATAAACATCCTCCTCACATAAAATCTTTCAACATAGGTCCACTTCTGGGTGAAGCCCCACAACCCTACACATCCATTAAGGTGTAAAATGTCAATAACTGTTTGTTTTCATTTGTATCTATAATGTTCATCGGTCTATTAAGCAGGCTGTGCCATTAATTTTATTAATAATGTCTCTCAGATCAAGTTAAGGTTGGAACTGCATTACTATTTTTTAACGTATATTGGCATTTGCACCACAGCATTCAAAAATGTTGCACTATATATAAATCATCACCATTTACAGGTCAAAACTATTAGAAATTGCGAGAGGATTCTTAATTTAACAGAATTAATCATTTGTTATTATTAGTGAGTCCATTTCTTCAAAACACAGTCAACAATGGCGTTCATCGCCGCGTTTACCTTCCACTTTCGAAAATGCAATTACATGAAGTTTCCGAAGTCATTTTAAAAAACTTGAATTTCTCCGAAGACCGCACGTTACCGCAGCTGTTTTACGGCTTTGCGAACAGAGGAGACCCCAATCTTTCAGATCATATATATCTTAAAACGTGAATGTACGGGAATGACTTTTGAAATATCCACGGAAAATAAAAAAAAAATATTTTGAAAACTTCACAAAAGCACTTCTTTCCGATTAAAATTGCACGAAAACAATAAGAGTTTTTGCATTTTTTAAGAGTAAAATATTATAATAGTTTTGTAAAATATTAAGAAAAATAAATCATGGCATACTGAATTACCATTTGTCCGCGCCACGCTATTTTTTAATGAATCCAAATTATATTTTTTAGAAAAAAAATATTATGAAACAAATGTGCAACTTTACGTGAACTTTTAAGTCGTTTCGCGGTGTAAATCGCGAAACTGAGTATGGGTCATTTGCAGTGGAGTACTTAGCTAACGAATTCAATTAAAATTTAATTCATTTTATGTACTTTCAAAATTCCTTAAAGTTCCACTAAACTTCCCATATTTCGCACTGTGGAACGGATGGAGCTGGAATCCTGAAATTTTGAACTAAGGCTACTATTGGAGAGTAGAACGGAAGTAGTTTTTGAGTTTATGGGTACGAAAAGTACTAAATGGTACTAAATTTGGTACAATTACGATTTGGGCGAACGGATAGAGCTAGAATCCTGAAATTTGAATAAGGGCTGCTGTTAGAGAGTAGAATGGAAGCAGTTCTGAAAATTCGTACTTATGGGTACGACAAGTACTAAATGGTACTACATTTTGTACAATTTGGATTTTGGTTGAGCGGATAGAGCTGGAATCCTGAAATTTTGAATTTTGGAGGGTAGAATGGAAGTAGTTTTGAAAACTCGTACTTATGGGTACGAAAAGTACTAAATTTGGTGCAATTACGATTTGTGCGAACGGATGGAGATGGAATCCTGAAATTTTGTACTAAGGCTACTGTTGGAGAGTAGAACGGAAGTAGTTTTGAAAATTCGAAATTATGGGTACGAAAAGTACTAAATTTGGTACAATTACGATTTGGGCGAACGGATAGAGCAGGGATCCTGAAATTTGAATGAGAGAGTAGAATGGAATCAGTTTTGAAAGTTCGTACTTATGGGTACGCCAAGTACAGAATGGTACTAACTTTTGTACAATTTGGATTTAGGTTGAGCGGATAGAGCTGGAATCCTGAAATTTTGAATTAAGGCTGCAGTTGGAGGTTAGAATGGAAGTAGTTTTGAAAACTCGTACTTATGGGTACGAAAAGTACTAAATGGTACTAAATTTGGTACAATTACGATTTGGGCGAACGGATAGAGCTAGAATCCTGAAATTTGAATTAGGGCTGCTGTTAGAGAGTAGAATGGAAGCAGTTCTGAAAATTCGTACTTATGGGTACGACAAGTACTAAATGGTACTACATTTTGTACAATTTGGATTTAGGTTGAGCGGATAGAGCTGGAATCCTGAAATTTTGAATTATGGCTGCAGTTGGAGGGTAGAATGGAAGTAGTTTTGAAAACTC
Source organism: Musca autumnalis (assembly GCF_047663935.1). NCBI lineage: Eukaryota > Metazoa > Arthropoda > Insecta > Diptera > Muscidae > Musca > Musca autumnalis. Next base: position 200,063 of record NW_027412255.1, read on the forward strand.
GTACTTATTGGAACGAAAAGTACTAAATTTGGTGCAATTACGATTTGTGCGAACGGATGGAGATGGAATCCTGAAATTTTGTACTAAGGCTACTGTTGGAGAGTAGAACGGAAGTAGTTTTGAAAATTCGAAATTATGGGTACGAAAAGTACTAAATTTGGTACAATTACGATTTGGGCGAACGGATAGAGCAGGGATCCTGAAATTTGAATGAGAGAGTAGAATGGAATCAGTTTTGAAAGTTCGTACTTATGGGTACGCCAAGTACAGAATGGTACTAACTTTTGTACAATTTGGATTTAGGTTGAGCGGATAGAGCTGGAATCCCGAAATTTTGAATTAAGGCTGCAGTTGGAGGTTAGAATGGAAGTAGTTTTCAAAACTCGTACTTATGGGTACGAAAAGTACTAAATGGTACTAAATTTGGTACAATTACGATTTGGACGAACGGATGGAGCTGGAATCTTGAAATTTTGAACTAAGGCTACTGTTGGGAGTAGAACGGAAGTAGTTTGGAAAATTCGTACATATGGGTATGAAAGGTACTAAATTTTGTACTATTACGATTTGGACGAACGGATGGAGCTGAAATCTTGAAATTTTGAACTAAGGCTACTGTTGAAAATTCGTACTTATGGGTACGAAAAGTACTATATGGTACTAAATTTGGTACAATTACGATTTGGGCGAACGGATAGAGCTGGAATCCTGAAATTTTGAACTAAGGCTACTGTTGGAAAGTAAAATGGATGTAGTTTTGAAAACTCGTACTTATGGGTACGAAAAGTACTAAATTGTACTAAATTTGGTACAATTACGATTTGGGCGAACGGATAGAGCTAGAATCCTGAAATTTGAATTACGGCTGCTGTTAGAGAGTAGAATGGAAGCAGTTCTGAAAATTCGTTCTTATGGGTACGACAAGTACTAAATGGTACTACATTTTGTACAATTTGGATTTAGGTTGAGCGGATAGAGCTGGAATCCTGAAATTTTGAATTATGGCTGCAGTTGGAGGGTAGAATGGAAGTAGTTTTGAAAACTCGTACTTATTGGTACGAAAAGTACTAAATTTGGTGCAATTACGATTTGTGCGAACGGATGGAGATGGAATCCTGAAATTTTGTACTAAGGCTACTGTTGGGGAGTAGAACGGAAGTAGTTTTGAAAATTCGAAATTATTGGTACGAAAAGTACTAGATGGTACTAAATTTGGTACAATTACGATTTGGGCGAACGGATAGAGCTGGGATCCTGAAATTTGAATGAGAGAGTAGAATGGAATCAGTTTTGAAAGTTCGTACTTATGGGTACGACAAGTACAGAATCGTACTAACTTTTGTACAATTTGGATTTAGGTTGAGCGGATAGAGCTGGAATCCCGAAATTTTGAATTAAGGCTGCAGTTGGAGGTTAGAATGGAAGTAGTTTTCAAAACTCGTACTTATGGGTACGAAAAGTACTAAATGGTACTAAATTTGGTACAATTACGATTTGGACGAACGGATGGAGCTGGAATCTTGAAATTTTGAACTAAGGCTACTGTTGGGAGTAGAACGGAAGTAGTTTGGAAAATTCGTACATATGGGTATGAAAGGTACTATATGGTACTAAATTTGGTACAATTACGATTTGGGCGAACGGATAGAGCTGGAATCCTGAAATTTTGAACTAAGGCTACTGTTGGAAAGTAAAATGGATGTAGTTTTGAAAACTCGTACTTATGGGTACGAAAAGTACTAAATTGTACTAAATTTGGTACAATTACGATTTGGGCGAACGGATAGAGCTAGAATCCTGAAATTTGAATTACGGCTGCTGTTAGAGAGTAGAATGGAAGCAGTTCTGAAAATTCGTACTTATGGGTACGACAAGTTCTAAATGGTACTACATTTTGTACAATTTGGATTTAGGTTGAGCGGATAGAGCTGGAATCCTGAAATTTTGAATTATGGCTGCAGTTGGAGGGTAGAATGGAAGTAGTTTTGAAAACTCGTACTTATTGGTACGAAAAGTACTAAATTTGGTGCAATTACGATTTGTGCGAACGGATGGAGACGGAATCCTGAAATTTTGTACTAAGGCTACTGTTGGGGAGTAGAACGGAAGTAGTTTTGGAAATTCGAAATTATTGGTACGAAAAGTACTAGATGGTACTAAATTTGGTACAATTACGATTTGGGCGAACGGATAGAGCTGGGATCCTGAAATTTGAATGAGAGAGTAGAATGGAATCAGTTTTGAAAGTTCGTACTTATGGGTACGACAAGTACAGAATCGTACTAACTTTTGTACAATTTGGATTTAGGTTGAGCGGATAGAGCTGGAATCCCGAAATTTTGAATTAAGGCTGCAGTTGGAGGTTAGAATGGAAGTAGTTTTCAAAACTCGTACTTATGGGTACGAAAAGTACTAAATGGTACTAAATTTGGTACAATTACGATTTGGACGAACGGATGGAGCTGGAATCTTGAAATTTTGAACTAAGGCTACTGTTGGGAGTAGAACGGAAGTAGTTTGGAAAATTCGTACATATGGGTATGAAAGGTACTAAATTTTGTACAATTACGATTTGGACGAACGGATAGAGATGGAATCCTGAATATTTAATTAAGGCTCCTATTAGAGAGTAGAATGGAAGTAGTTTTGAAAACTCGTACTTATGGGTACGAAAAGTACTAAATGGTACTAAATTTGGTACAATTACGAGATGGACGAACGGATAGAGATGGAATCCTGAATATTTAATTAAGGCTGCTATTAGAGAGTAGAATGGAAGCAGTTTTGAAAATTCGTACTTACGGGTACGACAAGTACTAAATTGTACTAAATTTTGTACAGTTTAGATTTAGGTTGAGCGGATGGAGCTGGAATCCTGAAATTTTGAATTAAGGATACTGTTAGAGAGTAGAATGGAAGTAGTTTTCAAAATTCGTACTTATGGGTACAAGTACTATATGATATTTTTTTTTTTTTTTTTTTTTTTATTATAAATTCAATTCTGTGAAATTACATAACAATTATGATGTTGCCTCTGCGCCATTAAGGCATAATTGAGGCGTGCTGGCAATCTGACACGATTCACAATATATATTTTAAAAATTAATTTGATAAAAGTTAACATTATATTGGTTTAGAAGCATCTCTAGCGTAGACAATATATATGTTTTTAAATTTCTTTTGAATATTGACAAGGAGTCACAATTCTTTAAATTAGTTGGCAAGTTGTTAAACAAATGGCTACCCATGTAGGTAATTCGCTGTTTAGTTGATTCCAATCTGCATCTCACAATACGCAAATTATTTCTATTTCTAGTATTAATAACAGTTAGATTTTTCTGAAATTTTATAGTGCGATAACCAATGTCATTTAAAGACTTAAAAACGTATATTAAGGTTTGATATTGGTACAAACCATGAACTGGTATAATTGTTTTGCAGATGTCACTGTATAGGCTTATGGTAGGGAAAGTAATTGGCAGTTTATATACACTTTTTAATGCTTTGTTTTGCATAATCTGCAACGCTTTTAAATTGCTTGAATTTTTTGCTCCATATATCGATGTTAGATAACTTATATGACTCTGGATGAGTGATTGGTATAATAGCAATTTACTCTTTATATCTAACACATACTGCATTTTGTATAATATCCCGAGTGCGGGTGCTACTTTATTTTTAATACTATTTATGTGCATATCCCAAGATAGGTTACTCTGCAGAGTAACACCCAAGTATTTGACATTATTTACCTCGTGCACTTCATTTCCATCAACAACAATGCTAAAAGAACTGTTATTATGATACGAAAGTGGTCTAAATCGTATTAATTTTGTTTTGGATACATTAAGGCACAACTTATTAATCCTAACAAACTCAATAATAAGTGATAAATCACGTTCCATTGCCATTTTTAACGGAAGATCATTCTTATAGGGATAAAATATACATACATCATCCGCAAACATGAACAGACGACCAGTTAATTGCAAATTGGCTATATCATTTAAATATATGGTGAATAACAATGGCCCTAAGCAACAACCTTGCGGCACTCCTGACTCAACAGTACATGTTCCACTTTTTTCTTCAGAAACAACCACATATTGTTTTCTATTTGTTAAATAATTCTTAAAAAGTGAAAACTCCTTATCACATATGCCATAATATAACAGTTTTCTCAGTAAAATATCATGGTCAACAACATCAAAGGCCTTTGTAAAATCCAAGAAAAGTCCTGCGACTCCAGAGTACCCTTCATCCAAGTTACTACATATAAAATTTACTATATTTAAAACAGATTCTTCCGTTCCACATCCTCTTTTAAATCCAAATTGGTACTTATACATGAATTTGTTATAATCAAGGTAAGTAGATAATTTCTGATGAATTATTTTTTCAAAAATTTTATCTACGACAGATAACAATGAAATCGGACGATAATGTTCAACTGATGTGGCATTTTTTATCTTTGGAATGGGGATAACTTTATTTATCTTTAGGCTATCCGGATAGTTTGCCGTTTGTATAATTTTATTATAAACTTCAACTAGTGTTGGTATTATATAATCCTTAACTTCTACTAAGGTCCTTGCACTTATATTGTCATACCCCGTTGAGACATTACATTTTAAACCCATTATAATATCATTTACTTCAGTTTCAGTGACCAGGTTAAATTTGAATCTCTTATGAGTTTGACATAGAGTGAATAAACTATTACATGTATCCCTTTGGTTCGTTGGAATCTTAGCTCTCAATTCTTTGATTGAATCCACAAAAAAGTTGTTGAAAACATTAGCTTTATCTTGAGATGTTTCTATTTTACTTCCATCTGGATATGCTATATTTATTTCAGATTTAGCTTTGCGTCCCAGAACAGTATTTATAAAATTCCAAGTCTTTTGCGTATTACCATTGGTTTTCTCTAAATTATCATGATAATAATCCTTTCTTAATTGCCTCGATGCTATCCGTATAATTTTACTTAGTTTTTTCAACAACGCATTGTACTTATCGGTTTTCGACTTTCGCCTTTTTAGCAATATTTTTTCCTTATATAATATCAGTCTTTGTAGATTTATATTTATCCAAGGCGCAATCTCAAATCTCAAATGTTTATTATATTTTGTTACAGTAGTTGCATAAGAAATAGCGTTTAATACCCTTTCTAAAAACTCTGCAGCATAATTATTGCAACTATCCAAGTTAATGTTTGAAACAGGATGACTTCCAAATATTCCTTAACTTTTGAAATATCACAAGTTTTCTTTATTTTTTCAATATATTTAGCGTGCGAATTCTGTACTTTAATCTTACAGCAGATTACGTTGTGGTCTGAAATATCACACTGGACTGAATCTACACATAAACCACAGAATAAATTGCTAAACACATGATCAATGGAAGCATTTGACAATGGTCTAGTTATTAATTGATGACAGTTATGAACATCATAATTTGAACACATGTGTTTAAAATCATCAAATTGATTGCTTCTAGTTTGGTCTAAATTCGTATCTCCGAGGAATACAACTGATTTGCTGTTTATTCTACACAAAACGTCTTCAAATGCTGACAAAAAACTGGACACAGAGCATTTCTGTGAACGATAGTACGATATAATCTTCAAAGGCTTAGCATCTATTTTTAAGTTGTCAAAGGTTACTTCAATAAAGTCCAAAAAATCCAAACTTTGGCAACGTTCAACCGAATATTTAAATTTATCGTTAATATACAATGACGTTCCTCCATAACCATCAGATCTACAACAGTGAACATTTGTAAAACCAGGTATTGTATATAAATGCGTTAGACTATTATGAAACCATGTTCCTGAACAGCAATTACATCAGGGGTTTTTGAAAAACTTGAAATTAAATTTTTGAAACGATTAAATTTTCCAATTGAAGAGATGCTTCTAACATTTATACTTATAATATGTAAAAACGCATAATTCAAATTCAAAACATGATTATTATAAGTGGAAATATTTTTGAAATAATGATTTATATACATATTTAAAAGTAATAGAAAATAAAACATACATATTATTTCAGATTTTATTTATTGGTTGGAGAAGCATATACTTGTTCTTCTTCTTCCTCAGCATCATCATCTTTATCTTCATCATCCTCATGCACCGAAATTAACCTTCTAGGTGGCCGAGCAGTTTGTGACCAGGGTTTATTTGTTGTTGCATTAAGAATAATTCTATCAACATCTTCTTCGGTACGAATAACTTGGGGTTTTGAATCTTCGTTTCTTTTATACAAAATTCTTCCATTCTTTATAAATACAAATTTATATCCAACTTCCTTAATGGCCTTGGCGTAGTTGAACAATGACAATGTCTCTTTGCTATGAAAATCATTGACAAACACAAACTTTGTTGTTTCATTCTCCTTTAGTTTTGGTTTCACAGCCATCAACTTATTTTTGCTTTCTCTGTTGCTAAATTTTACAACAACTGTTTTTTTCTGTGTCCCTCCTCCATTCCTCGCACCACCAACAAAGTACGCCTCTTCAATGTGTTCTGGATTAATGTTGATATTAACACTCTTTGTTAGATTCATAACACATTCAACAGCTGATTCATTTCCCATTGCAGTCAATCCTCTAACAACACAATCATTCCTAACACGCGCATCATTCAGTATCTTTACAGAAGTTTTTAAATTTGCAACTTCACTCTTAAGCATTGAATTCTCTTTTTCAATTTCTCTTATTTTCTTTGTATTTTCTCTCACTCCTTTCAAAATCTCATCATATTGTTGAGACATAAATTTAATAGTGGCTTGAATGTTGTTGTTGCTTTCTTGTATCTCTGAGAGTTGATCAAGTTTCGCTAGCTTTGTTTTTATTTCTTTCAGTTCCTTTTTCAATTCTCCTTCGCTTTCATCAGTATCCGTATCAGCACAGAAATGGCATGTATACAAAATATTTTTGTTTTCCAAGAGATGTTGAAATTGACGTTTGGTTAGTTTTGTGCAATGAGAGTGGAGAGCTTTATAACACTTGTCACACTCAATAAATGATTGGATTTCTTCTTTGATTTCTAATTTGCACTGGGCACAAATTATTGTTGGTTTTGATTTAAGACTTCCGCGACTTGTTTTAGGCATATTCCGACAAAATGAAACGCAAAAATGTCCAAAGCACAACTTCACAACTTTTCAGCTCTTAATTCTTCCGAAAAACTATTAAATTTTGGAATTTTGTTAAGCTTATTTTGACACAGCAAAAAATACGTTTAGTTGAACAGGGTGTTTTTGTAAAAATACTTGCCTGTCACACGAACCGTTCGTACTAAAACGTATACGTTCAAAATTTAGTTCTTGTAAAATGTTACGAACCATTCGTTTTTATCTGAAAGCTTTCGTCTATTTTATAAAAGCTTTTATATTTCAGGGTTTCCATGATACTTATTTTGTGAATTTTGCATAGGCATCTACACGTAAAATGTGTTACTTGATGGCAACCCCGATATGCAGATGTCAAACAAAAAATAAGAAAAAAATGTTATCAAATTTGTGGAAAAATAATTGTGATAATATGAAGAAACAGATGTACATATACGCGAGTGCTTCTATGGAAATAAATAAAATTGCATTCTCTTCCACTTTTCGTGTGTTTTGTGCCATTAATTACTCAAATTAATTAATTTTCTTTCAAAACGATGGGTCTTTTCCATTCGTTTATTTTTGACGTATTCGTTCGTCTGATTTTGTTACGAAAACCAAAAAAATTACGAAAATAAAAAGCTTTCATTTGTTTGTCTCACGAATACAAACGTCAACCGCTATGAAAACCAAATTGTGTCTTCGTTCATGAAATCGACGAACGAATGGGCAAAAACTTTTTACAAAAACACGCTGTTAGTTATACAATTTGGAACGGATTGAGCTGGAATCCTGAAATTTTGAATTAAGATTGATGTTGTAGTATGGGATGGAGATAATTTGGAAATTCGTACTTATGGTTTACGAAAAGTAAAAAATTTTTTACAATTAAGATTCATCGGATAGAGCTGAATTTCTGAAATTTGGAATAAAAATTGCTGCTGGAGTTTAAGATTGGCTACTGGTGGTATGTAGAATGGAAATTGTTTAGAAAATTCGTACTTAAGGTTAGGAAAAGTACTAAGTGGTACTAAATTTGGTACAATTTAGATTTAGTGTGAACGGATAGAGCTGTAGCTCTGAAATTTCGAATTAACATTGATGTTAGAGTAAGGGATTGAGATAATTTGGAAATTCGTACTTCGTGGGCTACATTTGGAGTAAAAGGGAAGTAGTTTTGAAAATTCATACTTATGGGTACAAAAAGTACCAAATTTGGATTTGGGCGAACGAACAGATCTGGAATAATGAAATTTAGAATTAAGCTTGCTGTTGGGGTGTAAGTTAGTTTTGCAAATTCTTACTTACGGGTAAGATAAATACTAAATTTGGTACAGTTTGGATTTGGATGAACGAATAGAGCTGGAAATCTTAAATTTGTAACTGAGATTAATGTTGAAGTGTAGGATTAGGTAGTTTGGCAATTCGTACTTATGGATAGGAAAACCACTAAATTTGGTATAATTTGGATTTGGGTCAACGGATAGACCTAGAATCCCGTAATGTGGAATTGAGATTTCTGTTAGAGTGTAGGATTGTGGTAGTAGGAAATTCGTACTTATGGGAACGAAAAGTATTAAATTTGGTACATTTGGGATTTGGAATTGAGATTATTGTTGAAGTGTAGGATTGAGGTAGTTTTGGAAATTCGTACTTATGGGCACGAAAGTACTAAATGGTATTAAATTTGGTACAATTTGGATTTGAGTGAACGATTAGACCTGGAATCCTTAAATTTGGAATTGAGATTACTGTTGGAGTATAGGATTAAGGTAGTTTTGGAACGAAATATACCAAATGGTACAATTTGAGTGCACCGATAGCGCTGGAATCCTCTTCTTTGGATTTAAGGTTACTGGTGAAGTGAAGGATTGAGGCAGTTTTGGAAAATCCTACTATTTGGTGTAGGGACAGTGCTGGAATCTATATTTTTGGATTTAGTGTGAGTATTGGTGTACAATAGGGATATAACTTTTTGCACTTTTTTGAAAATATCAAAAATACCACCACATACCCGTGTAGAGCGTGAAAAACTATTATGAAATACGGTGTTAATTTTTCTCTACCGCCAAAAAAGTTTCCGCATCAAATGCATTGAAGTTCTGTAATGCATTTTTTCATTTTATCTGTCAGAACATATTTGCTTTTCATTAAAATTTTTATTTTTTGTAATCTAATTTAAAATCATTATCAGAGCGTTCTGGACCAATTTGTTCTCAAATCGCGCCATTTCGGACCATATTAGGATTTTTTGACACTATTGCAATTTTTGGTTTTTCTTTATAAACTTGTGAATTTTATGTTTATATTTTTTTAACCTATCGGACAAGAGAATATGGGGTCATTTACAACGAATTCGCGAAAGTAACTGGCTATATTTCAGACGTGGAATCACTAAATATAATGGGCAAAGATTGGATTGAGAAATTTAATCTATGGAACATTCCAATTACAGCATGGTGTCATCAAATAATAAATGAAATATCAAAAATAAAATCATCATTCAAAGAAGTTTTTGACAACAGTTCAATGGGTTTATATACCAAAACAAAAGTAAACATCAAGTTACTTCCAAATACAAAAGAAGTTTTTATACCAAAAAGACCAGTTCCATACGCAGCACGCAGTGAAATAGAAACCGAACTGCAACGTCTTGAAAATTTAAGTATAATAACTCCAGTGGACACATCAAAGTGGGCAGCACCTATAGTCGTAAGTAAACGCAATGGAAAAGTAAGAATTTGCGGAGACTATTCAACAGGTCTAAACAATGCCATAGAACCTAATCAATATCCGTTGCCTACACCAGAAGAGATTTTTGCAGAATGTCACAACTGCACAGTTTTTACCCATTTGGATCTATCAGACGCCTACCTACGAACAGAAGTAGATGACGACAGTAAGGAGTTGTTAACAGTCAACACCCACAAGGTATTGTTCAAATTCAACAGATTACCTCCAGGAGTGAAATGTGCACCAGGTGCATTTCAACGAATAATGGATCAACTATGCACAGGTATAGATGGCGTTAAGGCATATATCGATGATATTATGATTGCCAGTCCAGACATTGAACAGCATAAGCAATCCTTACAAACATTACTGCAACGTATTAAAGAATTCGGATTTCGTCTAAAATTTGAAAAATGTGCGTCCTTTCAAAGCTCAATTATTTATTTGGGACAAATAATTGATAAAACAGGAATACGTCCAGATCCAGAAAAAATCAAAGCAGTTCAACAGCTAAAAGTTCCTGAAAATATATCCGAGGTAAGATCTTTATTAGGTTCCATTAATCATTATGGAAAATATGCTCCTAATATGAGAAATCTGAGAAAGCCTCTTGATGACCTTTTAAAGAAGGAAGCTCATTTCAAATGGACAACCGAGTGCCAGGTAGCACTAGATAAATTTAAAAGTTTTCTTTCATCAGATATCTTGCTTACACACTATGATCCAAATTTACCAGTCCATATAGCAGCAGACGCATCAAGTCATGGTATTGGTGCTGTTATATAGCATTTCCAGATTAAATGAAACCTTTTCCAAATTAAATGAAACCTTTTCCAAATTAAACGAAACCTTTTCCAAATTAAATGAAACCTTTTCCAACGGAAATGAAACCTTTTCCAGATGAAATGAAACCTTTTCCAGATGAAATGAAACCTTTTCCAATTGAAATGAAACCTTTTCCATTTGAAATGAAACTTTTTCCAAATCAAATGAAACCTTTATTTTTTATTATAAGAATTTGAAACTAATATTGATTTTTATTGTTTTAAATTAAAATGCTAACATAAATTGATGAAATTAAAACAAAAATAGTTAAATATGTATGTGTTTCGTTAATAAACCTTACAGTAGTGTGATTATGTAACTCATATTTACCTTTACCGACAAAAATCGGTAAAATTAAATCGCAAAATTATTATTTAAAATTTTCAATAAAAGTTGGCATCACTGTTGCTATCGGTAAAGGTTAGCGACTACTTTTTATTCATCGTTAACTTGCCGAAAAAAAATCGTTAATTACCGAAATTATAAGCATTTTAATTTTAACGACTTTTGTCGGTAAGGACAACAATGTGTTACAGAATCTCACTACAGGTATCATTGTTTTTTCGACTCTTTTTGAGCTCTTATTTCATAATCTTAACTTTATTTTTATCAATAAACGAAAAACAAAAACTGAAATTCTTTATGATTTTGTTAAAATCGATCTGGAAATGAGAAATATATCAATTGACTATGTTAACATAATAATTGTCTTACGTAGTCAGTGCCTTCAGTTTTCTGCTCGGGAAACTTTCAATACAATGGCCCGTTCGAACAATCTTCCTGATTTTTCTGTTGAATGGTGCGCTCTATGGCCTCAGTGAAGGATCGCGAAGTTCAGTTGTAGCGCAGCATTTTATTTTTGAAAATGCATTCTAAATCCGTTGAACTTTGGGAATATGGCTGCAGGAATTTAAGTTGATACCTGTTTAATTCTAATAAAGTTCTTATGTCATTACTCTTACGAATTTACTGATTATCAAACGAGTTTTGTAATTCTAAGTCTTGTGTAATATTCCCCAAAATACCTTCTTTAAATTGTTTGAATTTGTCTGCATTCACACTTAAACTTGAAATTATATTACGGTACACAAAACCCCCAATTTTATTTACTGCCATTAGAGTTACATATCGATCTGTTATAATAATATTTTATAATATTTTATTTTAAACAATAAAAATCAATATCAGTTTATTGTTCATTATAATAAAAAAATAAAGGTTTCATTTAATTTGGAAATAGTTTCATTTCAAATGGAAAAGGTTTCATTTCAATTGGAAAAGGTTTCATTTCAATTGGAAAGGGTTTCATTTCCGTTGGAAAAGGTTTCATTTAATTTGGAAAAGGTTTCGTTTAATTTGGAAAAAGTTTCATTTAATTTGGAAAAGGTTTCATTTAAATTGGAAAAGGTTTCATTTAATCTGGAAATGCTATATATCATACCTTTTCAAATGGATGTATGAAAGCAATTCATCATATTTCAAGGTCATTGACTCCTGCAGAAAGAAATTATAGTCAAATTTAAAAATAAGGTCTCGCTTTAATTTTTGCAGTACAAAAATTTCACCGCATGATACTTGGTCGAAAATTCACACTTCATACAGACCATAAACCATTATTATTATAAACAAGTAAGAAAAGCGTTAAGTTCGGTCGGGCCGAACTTTTCATACCCTCCACCACAAATTTCAGCCATTTCGGTGGATTAATGTGGCCACTACCTTCAAAATACCGAAATTCGGAAGGTACCGTTCTATGGGGGCTATATGATGGCGTGGACCTATACCTACAAATTTCTGGGGGAAAGTTTTATACGCCTTAAGAAGACTAAATACCAAATTTCAGACATATCGGTGTGAGAATGAGGCTAAAACGTTCAAAATATCGAAAATCGGGAGATATTGTATTATGGGGGCTATATCAACACGTGGACCTATATAAACATTTTATGGTAGAAATGTTTCTTAGCCTCTGGAAACACAAAATACAAAGTTACAACCGATTCTTTGGTCAAATGGGTCTAATACATTCCAAATATATTAAAATGACGCGTACTTTATAAGGGGTCTTATGTGGGGACTATACCAAAACGTGGACCTATATAACCCAACTTTGGTAGGAATGTTTTCTGGCCTCTGAAGACACAAAATACCAAATTACAACCAATTCTGTGGTCAAATGGTCTAATACATTCAAAATATATTAAAATGACGCGTACTTTATATGGGGCCTTATATGGGGGCTATACCAAAACGTGGACCTATATAACCCAACTTTGGTAGGAATATTTTTTGGCCTCTGGAGACACAAAGTACCAAATTACAACCAATTCGGTGGTAAAATGGGCCAAATATCTTAAAAATTCCTTAAAACGACGACGCGTCACGCGTCATTTTGTATGGGGGCTATACGAAAGCGTGGACCTACATAGCCCGCTTTCAATACCAAAAGTCCTACGTAAATATAACATATTTTCCCAAAATTTCATCAACCTACGTCAATCCGTTCGGACGCTAGAGTGATTTCCACAGACGGACAGACGGACAGACAGACAGACGGACAGACGGACGGACATGGCTATATCGATGTAGAATTGCACGCTGATCAAGAATATATATACTTTGTGGGGTCTACAATGATTATTTCGAGTAGTTACAAACGTAGTGACAAACTTAATATACCCCCATCCTATGGTGGAGGGTATAAAAAAGGCATACCTGTTTATACAGCGAATAGACTTCAAAGATGGGCGCTAATTCTACTTGGCTATGATTTTGACATCAAGTATACGAACACTCAAGACTTCGGATATGCCGATGTTCTCTCAAGGCTTAAAAAATCTCATGAGAAACCTTCAGATGATTTCATAAGAGCATCAATCAACTTTGAGCAGGACATACAAAAAGATTTAAATGAATCAATATCAAAATGTCCAGTAACAAATGCTATGATTGTAGAAGAAACAAAATCTGATAAATTTTTCAAAAAATTTTATCATACATGGAAAAAGGATGGCCTGAAAAACAAAATCAAGTGGACCAACAAGTAGCACCTTATTTCAAACATAAGGATGAATTATCACAGGTTGACGGATGTCTACTTTTAAATTCAAGAATAATCATTCCACAAAAATTCAGGAAGAAAATTTTAGCACAACTTTATCGCAGACATTTCGAAATTGAAAAATGCAAAACGCTGGCAAGAAGTTATGTCTATTGGCCCAACATAGACAAAGATATTGAAGACTACGTCAAAAGATGTCAAAATTGTCAATTAGTATGTAAAAATCCAGTCAAGACAAACTTATCATTATGGCCATTAACAACAAGACCGCTAGAACGAGTTCACATTGACTACGCTGGATTTTACTATCTCTTAATAGAGGATGCATACTCAAAGTATCCCGTCATTTATCAAACATCGCCAATCACAGCTACGTCTACAATCAAATTTATGAACGAATATGTTTCACAATTCGGAAACCCAGAGCAGCTCGTGTCAGACAATGGAACACAATTCTGTTCCAATAATTTTGAGCAATGGTGCAAGGAAAGAGCCATTCAACATACACGCACAGTTCGTTTTCATCCCAGCTCAAACGGACAAGCCGAAAGGTTTGTTGACACATTCAAAAGATCACTCAAAAAAATGGAAGGGGAAGGAACGATACCGGAAATACTTTGCAAGTCTCAAGAAGTATACAGATCTATGCCAAATGTAAATTCACCAAATGGTTCATCACCTGCAGAAGCATTTCTAGGACGCAAAATGAGAACCATATTCGACGCTCTTAGAAAGCGTTCAACATCAGCTCTGGAAAGAAACGAGAAAATGGAAAATCAGTATAATGCCAAACACGGAACTAAGCCTAAATCGTTCAAGCCAGGAGATCTAATATATGCAAAAGAGTTCCGTCACAACAAATCAGAATGTGTTTCTGGAAAAATAATCAACAGAACAGGTACAGTCACTTACGACACAGCAATATGGGTCGGAAGTCGCAAAAAGTTAATCAAGGCTCATGCAGATTAACTTCGAACAAGATTAGCAGATGAGGTTCCTCCATCATCAGACAACGCATTAGCTCTTGATGTATTACTTCAAGACTTCAACATTCAATTGCCTCCTACGGATTATACAGTATCGCAACAGTCAAGTGGAGATTTTATTACTCCACCAAGTTCACCCATCATCAACTATCAACCAAGAAGAATCACACACAGAAGACAACCAGTTGAAGTAATACCCAGAAGCCCTGTTCAAACATAAAAGGGGAGATATTAGGGTAAGCCTAGTACTACCACATAAAATGCAACAATCTGGCAGCATCATAGCAGTGTTGCATGCATCAGTAGTTTTAAGTTATTATCTCTCTCTCTCTCTCTCATTGTCAGTACACAGTCAGTTAGTTACTTTGCAACCACCAATTAATAGACATCTCATCTTTACATATTTCGTCATATTTCATTGTTCTTCATAATTAATACTTTATTTCAACTCATTAAACAACCTAAAGTTTTATTCAATAAATGAATTGATTGTTATGTTTAAACATCGTCTTTCATTCAATCGACCACCTCCGTAAGAACATAACAATTTCATTTGAAACCAATTTCAAAATGATTATTTACAAGAAATATATAAATAAACAGAAAGATATAGACATTCCCATAAAAGCAATCAAACCTAAAACATTACCACTCACGGATAAAAATAAACAGTTTTTAAAATCTATTAAACTACGACTCAAGGAAAATGACTGAAATGTTTAATGTAGAAGACAAGCCGTTCTCAGATGACACTATCATAAAAAAGGATTATCATAGCTATGTTCCGTATATTCGTTCTTTCAAAAATAATGATGAAATAAGAATTACAATCCAAAATCAAGATTTATATCTATTGCCAAGCGAAAGTTATATATACATATGTTGAAGGTTCAGTGACATTACCAGGAGGAGAAATATCACCTAATGCTCAATTACATAATAATTGTGTAGCCTATTTTTTTTTTTTTTTTTTTTTTGATGAAATACGATATGAAATAAACGGCATTGACGTCGATCGCACCCGCTATTTAGGTGCATCGAGTACTATAAAACATTTTGTTTCTCTTACGAATGCAGAGTGTAACATGATGAGAAATGCAGGCTGGAATAATCGTGAAGATTTAAGCATGGGAGTATTCAACTTTTGTGTTCCTCTTAAAATGCTTTTGGGTTTTGCTGAAGATTGCAACAAAGTAATTTTAGATAGTAAGCATGATCTTATTATGCTACGAAGCTCAACAGATAAAAATGCATGCTATTCCACTGATGCAAAGGAGATATTAAATTTAACAATCAATAATATTACATGGAGAATACCTCACGTTCATTTGTCTGATACATCAAAATTGCAAATTATGAAAACAATAAACACCGAAAAGTCGCTTCCTATTGCGTTTCGAAGCTGGGATTGTCATTTTAATCCAACTTTTCCTGGTTCCACCAAGTGTCATTAGAATGTTAAATTGTCAACAAATAGAGAAAGACCTCGTTTTGTATTATTAGCACAAGAAAATGATGGTAAATTTATCCACTCTAATTTAGTAAATGTGAAGGTTCATTTAAATTCCGTAACATACCCCTATGATGATTTAAACCTAAAATTTGAAGATGGCAGATATGCAGTGCTTTACGACATGTATGTAAAGCAGGGTCGCGCTGTCTTTGCAAAGAAGTATAGTGAGGGCGCCCACTGAGTTGTTTTTGCATTTGCTTCTCTCTCTCACTTACAGTGTTCGTGTAAATAAACAAACGATGAATATCATGTGGTTGTTGTTTTTTTCACCCATGCATACACATATGCTGTAGTATTGATGGAAATATTATGGGCGACGCTGATGTAAAGTTTCAACAAAACTACTTTTTTAAAGAGCCTCAACCAATTCTGTCGTGGGAAAAATTTAAAAATGCACCGATCGCAGTTATTGACGTTAGCTATCAAAACGAAGTTGTTAAAAGCGGACCAATAGATGTAAAGCTGGAATTTGAAACAAATACACCAATACCATCTAAAACTTCAGCGTACTGTTTGGTACTTTATGATCGATTAATTGAATATACTCCACTTACTGGAATTGTTCGAAAGATAATTTAAATATTTCTTTTTTATTATTATTTATATTATATATTTTTTACTTACCTCTTATATAAATTACCAATAAAAATAAAGAAACATTTTTTAATTTATTGTAAAAAAATCATATATTTGTTTTATTTATTTTTCTTTTTATAAATATCTTAGAAATAAAAATTTATAAATTAAAATAATAATAATATTTATATTCTTAAATCATGTCAAGCAAATCATCAAGTATACTATTGAGTCTGTCATTCTCTTCCTCCTCCTTAATACGATAATGTCCCCATGCATAGGTATTCACTTTATCTTCTCTTACCATTCTCTTACTATCTTTAAAATTTAAAACTACTTTGTACATCTTGGTAGTATATACTTCATGCACTTTCGATCTAAAGCATATAATCACTAGTGGTTTGTTCGCTATAAAGGGTGGTTAAATTGTAAGGGCCGATGTTGATTTTGAATAAAACACAAACTATTTAGGAAATTATTGTAATTTTATTTTGTTATGATATATTGGTATTACTCAATTATGTATGGAACAAAATATCGGCCAAATGGGCGCCGCGACCACGGCGGCACACCTCCATCCGATGGTCCAAATTTTCGATGACCCTGAGGCATAATGGAGGTTCTATGCCGTTAATGTGCCGAATTATCTCATCCTTTAGCTGTTGAATTGTTGCTGGCTTATCGACGTACACCTTTTCTTTCAAATAACCCGAAAGAAAAAAGTCCAACGATGTCAAATCACATGATCTTGGCGGCCAATTGGCATCGCCATAACGTGAGATAACACGGCCATTGAATTTGTTGCGCAAAAGAGCCATTGTTTCGTTAGCTGTGTGGCAAGTGGCACCGTCCTGCTGAAACCACATATCGTCCACATCCTTGTAAGCATGTAAATGCATGTCTTTATGCATAATGTTCATCAACGACGAGCGTGAGAGGTGCAAGTGTTGGACACAACGATGAGTTGAGGTGGACGGCTCTTCAGCCACACTATCGCGAACAGCAGCAATATGGTGTTCTCACATCTTCTACAGACCCGGTTTGCTCGAATTTTTTCACGATTTTTGGGATTGTACGCACATTTGGACGATCAAATTGACCAAAAAAATCACGAAGTGCACGATATGCATTTTGATTTGAACGCCCATTTTCGTAATAAGTCTGGACAACTTTAACACGTTGTTGGATTGTGTATCTCTCCATCGTTCAAATTGAGTAAGTCTGAAATAGAGAAATGTCAAATAAAACTCGGAAAAAACTTGGCGTTTAGGTGTGGTTCACATTCAACATCGGCCCTTACAAGTTAACCATCCTTTATAATGTGTTTCTATAATTATCAATATTATAACGCCCAATGACACATTTTTCGACACCTTTAGCCTTCTTTATTTCTTGACCCTCTTCTACAGTATATGAATACATTTTTGGTCCTAACCCCACAAATTCTGTCATGATTTTCCCACTATTCTCATTAAATAATGTTATATATCCTATAACATTATGGGAATACAATTGTACACTTTGGAAAGTACAATGTATTAAGCGCTAATTGGAACTTATGTTCCGATCGTATGAACTAAGGTTCGTGGTGGAAAATTTACAGGACTCAAGTCCGAGAGGAGCGGATTTACTTACTGTTCCTTTGTTCTTTAAATTAGGGAAAGATATAGCGATTCGGAATTCAACTTACATAGTTTTATTTAAAATAATAGGAATACTTAGTGGTGTGATCCGTGCTGCTGTTCGCGTTGATGACAAAACCAAAAAGGAAGTCTAAACCACCTAGTTGCCCAATGGCAGCTCAACCCGAATGACATGACAAAATCTTATACAATGTTGCCACTTAAAGGCTTAAATATTATTATTATTTATTGCTTTTACGCCAAGTCGTGGGCGCATAGTGCCAATACAAAGTTATTCCAATCATTTCTATTTGAACTTAAGGTTTTAACATTATTCCAAGATAGATTTCCTGGATGTAAGGTTATTTCTTCTTCAATGCTTCTTCTCCAGCTACCCCTTGGTCTTCCTCTTCTTCGCATTCCTTGTGGATTCCAATCAAAGGCTTCGCGACATATATCATCCGGTGGTTTACGAAGAACGTGGTCTATCCACCTCCATTTCCTTTCACGGATTATTGTGGCAATCGGCTTAATATCACTCCTCTGATAAAGATCCAAGTTTGATATCCAGTTATTTGGCCACCATATGCGGAGAATAAATCGCAGGGATCTATTAACGAAAGATTGCAGCTTATTCGTGAGCTCGTTGGACACAAACCAGGTTTCGCATCCATAAAGCAGAACTGACAGAACATTACTTTTAAATATGCGTATCTTTGTTTTGGTGCTTAGTTGATTGGACCTCCATATTTTATACAAACCCGCAAAAGCGACCTTAGCCTTTCGGATGCGGGTTGATATATCATCACGTGTACCTCCATCTTTCGTAATTTGACTGCCTAGGTACGTAAAGTTCGCCACCTGTTCGATGTCTTGTCCATACAGAGAGAGCGGTTGTCTTTGAGAGGAGTTTAAGTGAAGTGATTTGGTCTTGCCCACGTTAATCTTTAAGCCATATGCACTTGAAGTTGATGCTATGTCGGTTATTTTGCTTTGTACATCTGATAGCCGCTTAGATATTAAAACAATGTCATCAGCAAGGTCGTTGAGGTGTTCCATCTTTAATTGGTGCCACATTATTCCTCGGCTCGGATTGTTGTCGATTGTCCTGACAAGTATTTCATCAATAACAATAAGAAATAGCAGCGGTGACAGCACACATCCTTGTCTCACCCCGGATTTTACGGATATAGGCGGGGAGAGTTTATCGCCATGTCTTACTCTGCATTCAAAACGGTGGTATTGTGCTTTGATTAGGTTACAAATCTTGTCGGGGACACCTTTTCTGCTCATAGCTTCCCAAATACTCTGGTGCTTAATTAAGTCGAACGCTTTTTTGAAGTCAATGAAAACAAGGTGGAACGAGTCTTGCATTTCGTTTATTTGTTCCATTATTATGCGTATAGTGGCAATATGGTCGACACAAGATTTGCGACTGCGGAATCCGGCTTGTTGGCGCCTAAGCGTATCGTCAATTTTCTTCTCAATACGGTTTAGAATGATTTTGCAGAATATTTTTAGACAGCTGCACAGGATCATGATTCCTCTCCAATTGTTGCAGTCGCTTAGTGCCCCTTTTTTTCGGCTTAAATAACGGGAAATTATTTCATGGTTGTATTCAATTAATTACATGGTGATTATTACAACTAAGAAATATCATTTGATATAGAATTCAAAAAGTTATAATTAAAATTCAGAAACCTTAGATAATTAAATCTAGTTATTTAAACCAATCGCAAAAATACATATTATTTAATTTAGAGGTAAACTGCTCTCTACATCCTCCCGCCTCTTGACGATAGTCAATCTTCTAATGTTCCGTTTAAGCGATTCAACGCCATTATTGCTTGCTGAAGAAGCCTACGCTGTTTAAGCATTGTATTGGAACGCTGCACCACGCTTGATGAATCTTCCCTCGATTCTGGTCTTCTAATTCTCTCTATGGCTTGTCGAGCTTGTTGCCGCCTTGGCGAAGTCCTCACTCTATTGTCATTCCTCGAATTTGTTCCCGACCTTTCCCTTAAACTTCTTTGGCCCCGCTGAATTTGGTCATAGGTGAATGTTTTCGTCGGAGGAAGATGAAGTAAGGTATGGTGTTCGGATCCGCATTTTGCACACGCATCTTCGGAAGTGCATTCATACGATTTGTGTGTCCGAGCGAGGCAGTTAAAACAATATCCCAAGCGACGTACTTCTCGCCTTCTTGTACCTATGTCCATCTCAAGAAATTGTCTACAGAAACGTAAGGAATGGAAACGTTCGCATATGAGGCATTTATGTACTCTTGGATTGCGTGGAGGCCTTTTAAATAAACGAAATTAATTAGTTGATGCTGTGATACGACAAAATGTGATGGAATGTTAGTGAGTGTATAGAAAGAGATGAGTGAAATGGAAAGCATTTTCGAAATATGAGAATGAATGTTTTGGTTAGTCCTGACTCTTATCGGTGTAGAGAGGACATAATCTTGTAATATCTCGGGTAATAACCCCAGTAGCAGTTCGAATATCGGCTACTCTCACCAAACCGTCAACTCCATGATATACCTTTTTTATGCGATCTAGTTTCCACTGGCACTGTGGTAATTGATCGTCCTTTATAACTACTAACTGATTAAGTGCGACATTTTCCATTGGGGATTGCCATTTGTATCTTCGCTGTAACTCTTTGATGTACTCATCTTTCCATCGACGAGCAAATTGGTGCTGTTGGATTTTAAGTTTTTCCCATCTATCGGATAAAGTTAAATCATCGGAAAATATTTCGGGTAAAGCTACGAGTGGTGCTCCTCTTAAAAAATGTCCTGGTGTGAGGGCTAATAAATCGTGAGCATCGTCTGTCATTGGTGATAAATGGCGTGAATTATGAACTGCTTCAATGCGTATGAGTAAAGTATTATACTCTTCAAACGTATGTTTATGATTTTGAGCAACTTTTTGAAAGTGCGACTTGAAGGATTTTACGCCTGCTTCCCACAGACCTCCCATGTGTGGTGCATTTGGAGGGATAAATGACCACTGAAGGCCTTGGGGAGTATACTGTTCAATTACATCTTTAGCAGAATTATTTAGAAATTGTGCGAACTCATATCTTAATTTTCTTTCTGCTCCGACGAAGTTCGTGCCATTATCTGACATTACCTTTAGAGGTAACCCTCGGCGTCCAACGAAGCGAACAAATGCTGATAAGAATGATTCGGAAGAGAGATTTGAGCAAAGTTCCAAATGAATGGCTTTCGTGCTGAAGCAAACAAATACGCAGACATAACTTTTCTGATATACGGCTTGTCGTACATTCGACGTCTTAGTAGGAAATGGTCCAGCAAAATCTAATCCGGTAAATGAGAAGGGAAGAGAAAAGGTGCTGCGCTCTGAGGGAAGAGCCGCCATGATTTGAGATTGTAATCTATGCTTGTATATGGTACACGCCTTGCAATTTCTTATACATTTTTTGATTGATGATCGCAATCGGGAGATATAGTATTCTTCGCGAATTGTTCTGAGCATCAGACTGTTTTCAGCGTGAAGTAAAAAGTTGTGAATAAAGTTAAGATACAATCGGCAATATTCGGAGTCTTTATGTATTATTATGGGATGACGTTCGTTGTATGATAGGTTTGAGTTGGTAATTCTTCCGTTTGCTCGTATAATGCCTCTATTGTCAATGAATGGATTCAAGGGAAACAGTGAACTTTTCTTGTTAACTGTATTTGATTGTGTAAGTCTTAAGTATTCCTTACTATAATGCAATTTTTGTGTTAATTGAATTATTAAATATTTAATTTCAACGAATTCATCATGAGATATTGTGCGAGAGCAGAAAGTACACATTTTTCGAGTGGATTTATAAAATCTAAAAATATACGCAATGACTCTAATAGCCTTATCCCATCGAGAGAAACGTTTAAGGATATCTTCGTCATATGCTGTACTGTAAAATACTTCTATTTTGCGTGCGTCGGGTGGATTTTCGTTGATTTCAATTGGGTTGAGCCAATCTTCGGCGGGACTTTGCAGCCATTGCGGACCATGCCACCATAGGTAATTGTTTATGAGTTCGGATGGAGTACATCCGCGAGTTCCCAGATCTGCTGGGTTCCCGGCTGAGTGCATATGGCGCCAGGAATTGTTGCCAACATTACGAATGATTTTTGCAATCCTATTAGCTACGTATGTTTTCCAAGTGTGTGGGGGTTTGCCTAACCAGCTTAGCGTAATAGATGAATCGCTCCAAAGGAAAACTTCGTAATTATGCAACGGCAAAGCAGCAGTTGTATGCTTAATCAATTGCGAAAGTAGTACTGCCCCGCAGAGCTCTAGGCGTGGGAGACTTATAGGATCGATTGGAGCTACTTTAGTTTTGGATACTAGTAGTTGGGTATGAACGGAATTGCCTAGACTTACTCTCAGGTAAATAGATGCACAGTAAGCCTTTTCAGAGGCATCGCAAAATCCGTGTATCTGAGAATCACAGGAGGGGGAGAAATTTATCCAACGAGGGATTTGGATCTGGGAAATCTCTGCTAAAGACTCAGAAAATTGAGTCCATTTTTGCAACGTGAGCGGATTAACATTTTCATCCCATTGTGTTCCCTCTATACACAATTGTTGCAGCATAATTTTTGCCACTATTATGATAGGCGAGATCCAACCAGCTGGGTCAAAAATTTTCGAAACAATGGATAAAATTTGTCTTTTCGTTATTGCGGTAACCGGAGATGGGGCGTCTACTTTGTAGGAAAATATATCATGCATGGCATTCCATTGAACACCTAATGTTTTGGTGCCGCTAGTTTCATAGAACTTTAAGAATTTGGAATCCAAAATATTTTCTATGGGAACTGAATTAAGAATTTCAAGGTAGTTAGAGGTAATTTTTTTCAAAGGAAACCCTACTGATTTTAACATTGCAATTAGTTGAGATAGAGAATCAATCGCAGCTTCTGGATTATGAGCTCCAGATAGAACGTCATCGACGTACATTTCCCTTTTAATAATTTGCGTAGCTTAGGGATACATTTCCATGGAGTCTTGCGCCAATTGAAGTAAAGTTCTCATAGCGAGGTAAGGAGCGCAATTTACATCGAATGTTACGGTTTTTAACGCATAATCTCTTGTGGGGGAAGTAGGAGTGGGACGCCAGAGAATTCTTTGAAAATTAGAATCGTCGGGATGAACGAGTATCTGCCTATACATCTTCTCGATATCTCCATTAAATACATATTTGTAGAAACGCCAACGCAAAATTAATGTTAGTAAATCAGATTGAAGGGTGGGACCTACGTGCAAAATGTCATTGAAACAATTTCCAGAATGAGTCTTTTTGGATGCGTTAAACACAACACGAAGTTTCGTGCTAACACTCTGAGGTCTTATAACAGCATGATGTGGCAGGTAAAAAGAATCACAGGAACCTGAATTTAAAGTTTCTTCAGGGTTTGTGAGTTGCATATGATCAAGGGATAAATATTCCTTTAGGACATCGTTATAAGTGCATGCAACATCTGGTTTGTTTTTAAAGATTGTTCCATTCGAATGTATTGAATTAAAGCTTGAGTTCTAGATGGGGAGATGGGACAATCGACCTTATAATTCTCCTTAAAAGGTAGCCGAACGACATAACGACCCGTGGGATCTCGTGAGGTAGTTTTTTGGAATAGGGATTCACAATACTGATCACTAGCAGACACTGGTTTCTTTTCTGGGATTTTTTCTTGCTCCCAAAATTTTTTAAGTTGCTGAGAGAGGTAAACATCAGAATTTTCCGAAGTTTCGATTGAGATTGGGCCACTATTTACCCAACCGAATATTGTAGCTTGAGCGACCAACGAAGATGCGATGTTCATAACACCATCTAATAACAGTCTAGGAATTATATTACTTCCCAGTAGTAGATCGACATGACCAGGAGAGTGGAAATTTTGATCTGCTAAGTCTAACTGATTCAATTCTTCAAATGAAAGGTCTGTTTTGGGAAGGAAAAAACTTGGTAGGAGACGTGTGATTTTATTTACAACAAGGCTCGGGTTTTAAAGCTGTCGCCTTTATGACGAATGGTAACAATTGCAGTGTGCAGCAGTGTATTTTCCCTCAAAGGACAATTTCTATCAAAGATCATGTGGTTGGAAGTTTGAACAGTTGATGAATTTTGAATTTGGGAAGGAATTTCATATATGTCTTCACCGGCATTTTGTGCCAACGAGCTGCAAAATTCGAATTTACATTTGAATTTTGATATTTTTCTTGAGGTTTTGTATGAGGAAAGTGTAGCAAGGTATGGTGGTTTCTTTTACATTCCACGCAAACAAACTTACTCTTGCAATCTTTCCTTAAATGTTTATATGACAGGCAAATTAGACCCTTTTTTATTCTGGGAAACATATTGATTTCTTTGAGTGGGATTCAATTCTAGAAATTTTGAGCAGTTTTTTAGTGCATGGTTATCGCCTCAGAGTTTGCATTTAATTTGCGGGATGCCCTCAGTTTGAAATATGTTTATTTCTGGGACTCTTTTGGATACTACTCTTGTACCTTGAATACTGTTAAGCCTCTCGACAACTTCATATCTGTTTGTTAAAAATTCATTCATTTCTTCCCATTTGGGAAGCTCTCTATGGGATTTTAAGGATTGTTCCCACAGAGATAGGGTTTCATGGGGAAGTTTTGTCGAGCACAAATAAACAAGGATGGGATCCCAATCTTTAGTGCTGATATTTTGTGCTTGAAGAGACGCTAAACAATCGTTAATTGTTGTTTGTATGTTTTCTAAGGATTCGCTGCTCTCTGAGTTAGTTATTTTTAAGTTGAAGAGGATCCTAAGTTGGTTGTCTACCAAAATTCTCTTATTTTCGTAACGAGCTTTTAGCGCTTCCCACGCTAAATTAAAGTTATCACCACACAATTTGTACTTTCTAACTATCCCCGCCGCTTGACCTTTAACTTTTAGACGGACCTTTAACTTTTGGACTGTAGATCCATAGGTCGCTGGTTCATATCCGGCTCGAAGGACCATAAATAATGTTATATATCCTATAACATTATGGGAATACAATTGTACACTTTGAAAAGTGCAATGTATATTGATGACAAAACCAAAAAGGAAGTCTAAACCACCTTGTTGCCCAATGGCAGCTCAATCCGAATGACATGACAAAAGCACGGATAAAAATCTTATACAATGTTGCCACTTAAAGGCTTAAATAGTGGGAAATTATTTCATGGTTGTATTCAATTAATTACATGGTGATTATTACAACTAAGAAATATCAATTGATATAGAATTCAAAAAGTTATAATTAAAATTCAGAAACCTTAGATAATTAAATCTAGTTATTTAAACCAATCGCAAAAATACATATTATTTAATTTAGAGGTAAACTGCTCCCTACACTCAACCTTCATCATTCCAATAACCTTTTTGTTGCGTCGAGGTATATTCTATACATTATTTTCTGTATACGATGATGTATCGAAGAAATTATCAATGTCAGGTCTAATTTCTTCGTAAACATCATCTGAATATATTGTATAAAT
Source organism: Musca autumnalis (assembly GCF_047663935.1). Lineage (NCBI taxonomy): Eukaryota > Metazoa > Arthropoda > Insecta > Diptera > Muscidae > Musca > Musca autumnalis. The sequence continues at coordinate 226,032 of NW_027412255.1, forward strand.
AAAGGAGTCAGTATCCATATAATTTAAAAATACACGCTCACCGAATTTCTTCTTTATGTATTCATAGTGGAAATCATACATTTTCCACTTGGCTAGTTCAAGTATATCAAACCCTAAATATATTGGTTTATTATAGATCACTTTTACTCTATTCATTTGAATAGCCCACAAATTAGTACAAAATTCCGTCACACTATGGAAATTTGGTCTTGAAATTAAAGTTCTAGCACCTGGTTCGTTGGTTACTCTATCTGCCCAAGTTGTTACTAACTTTATGTCTTTCCTTTTGTCAACATTCTCCATTGTTTTACCAAATACTGCATTATTCAACAGTTTGAAAAAGTTTCTGAGAAAATAGTTCGTTGCCTGTTGTCTTTCATTATTTTTCTCAATATATGAGGCCAACCCTGGAGATTGGGTAAATGACAGAACCCGATGAACTTTTTTCAATACCAAACCGTTATCCAAACATTGTTCTAAGACCATATGATGAATTGGATATTCTATTTTGTCGGCAAAATCTGCAATAAGTTTTGGATACTTTGAACCTCCAATTTTCTTATTTTCTGGTCATTGTGTTTATCATGAAGTTCTTTCGGATAACCCAAGTCAACCACATACATGAACCCAGTTTTGTGATTTGGCTTAAAATTTCTTATTGACAGCACATCAATAATCATCTTATCAGGATCTACCAATGCAAAATCTCCTGAGGGAAGAAATTGTTGCATAGCCCAACCATATATATTGTTAGCATCTATATATAATAGATAGCTAGATGGTTTGCTTGCGTCAAAATCTGCCATATATTTATTGTTTGCCTTGGTTTGTCTTTTAGAACATTGTGACAAACCACCTCTAATACCATTTTTAAATACATTAAATATGTCTGAATCTGTTAACAAATCTAATTCTATTTTGGTATGTAGAAGCATTGCATCAAAAGACAAACTTGGGGCGGTATAATATTGGCAGGGGTCAAGTTTGTGAATACGTTTACAAGATTTTCTGAAATTTTCAAAAACATCCGTGAGAAGAAGCACGTCAGTTTTTAAGTATAATTCCATGTAATCTCGTATTGTTTTACATTTAAACGTCTTCCACACCTGTTGTGCGTGTTCATAATCTTCTATGCTACAACTTGTATTGTTTAGTTGACTATAAAACGATTCTATTGGAGGAAGAGCAGTTTCGTTTAATTTATCAAAGTTATTGATATATTCATAACAAAATATACCTTTTCTTCTCATCAATTTAAATTCTAAGTCGTTTGGAAAATGTCTTCTTATAGATACTAAGTCAGCATCGTCGCAATAACTAGCTAGTGCATCTAAGCTGGCTGCCATAAAACGAAAAGAATCTATAAATCTAAATTCCAACTTATCATATCTACCTTTACCCATTGTTATTGTGTGTGATAGAGAAGTAAACAATTCTTTATTTTGAGGTATAACATTTGTAGCACCTTTAATTGTATTCAGTAAATCCTTTATGAATAAATGGCAGTCATAAGAAGATATGTTATGGAAGAATATGGGAATGAATTTGGAGATCTTATAATTTGTATTGCACTCATTATGAGCTGCCCCCCTATATTGTCCTGTTATGTGACAGTGATCCCGAACTCTATCAACACCTAACTTTTTATTACATATATGACAATCTCTAGAGGAATAAAAAGATTTTCGTTCATCTTAGGTTAGTGGTGTCATTGGGCGATTTACATTTAGATATTCATTGTAAATTCTCCTACCTTCTCTATCAAATGTTTATACAAACACTTGAGCAGAATCTTCACCTGTATATGAAATATATTTATCTATCGTGCTATCGAAACTACACTTAATATTTAAACCAAAAGCACATGGAACGTGCTTATTTACATTATTACCCTCTCCCCCTATATTTACTAAAGCGCATTCAAAGTCAGCGTAAAATGCAAATGAAACATCCATTTGTTTTTGGTAGCTTGAATTCTTCAGCTTATCCTTACCAAGTTTAGGAAATTCTGTCACCACACCACTGCAGTTTTTATAACCGTGTTTCTTATAAACCTCATAATCTTTGGTGTAGTATAAGCATTTGTTGCAGACATATAAATGCATTTTTTCGGAAGTGAGTTGACTAGTCAATAATCTAAAAAAGTAAGTAATAATAATTATGATTTATATAGATATTGAAGATTAATTAATTACCCTGAAATATTATTCACTAATATGTAGTGAGCCTTGCCATCTTTCTCCAACAACACCAGATTGATATGAATACTCTTCACTGCCTTTGTTGTGCGGTATGGTCCAACAACAGAATTATTTTCGAACCCAAAAACGTTTACGCTTATATTGGGATTATTCTTTTCAAATGTGCTTATGGATCTCAAGTCTAATTGTACAATTGTGGTCTTAAAATTTTTTGGATTTGGTCATTTGGTTTGTGCCATTCCTGAATTCAACAGTAGGCGTACCTCCTTCAGCCGTACATCCTTCAGCAGTTACGAGTTTGGCTAGTGCGGTTGGTAAGAAAATGTGTCTTCTCGGGCGGCAGCTTAGTCGATCACTCACGCTAGAACGTTGGCGTTGTGCTGTTGTGGAAGTCGACGGCTTCTGTTTCCCTGATACGCTTCGCGTGTCTCGTTTGGTGGCTTGACTTCTACGAACGTTATTGCGACCTTCTGGACTGCAACTTCTGGAGGGCGATCTTTTAGAACGTGCCGTTTTGAGCTTGTAGTTGGAAGTGGGTGCAACATCGACATGCAACATCGTGTGGTGATCTTTGTCACATACCATGCATGTTCTCCTGCTTGGACAAAAATCTCGCTTGTGTGCTGTGCAAAGACAGTTAAAGCAGAATCCTTTCATGCGGGCTTCGGTACGTCTAGTGGTAACATCCATTTTTGAAAATTTAGGACAAGACTGTATGAAATGTCTTTCCTGGCAAATGCGGCATTTAGTTAAGCTGGAAATATCGCGAGATGTAAAATGTTATTAAACATGTGAGCGGGGTTTGGAATTAACAATTGGGTAGAACACAAAGCTTTACCAGCGGACGAACAATTATACCATTTTGCATGCGAATTTGTGCAACGCGAACTCTGGCATCTTTTCCCATAAACACTTTTATGACTCGTCCAAGACGCCATTCAGTTGGAGGAAGATTGTCTTCTTTAATTACAACGAAGTCTTCTGGTGCTAAGTCACGTTGGGCTCTCTTCCATTTGTATCTTCGCTGGAGTTCGGAGATATACTCGTTTTTCCAACGCTTAGCAAAGTTTAATTGGATGCTTTTTAGTCTTTGCCAACGACTCATCAATGTTAAATTGTCTGAGTATTTCTCAGGTATTGCAATTAAAGGAGCTCCTCGTAAGAGGTGGCCGGGAGTGAGAGGGACAAGTTCGTTAGGTTCGTCGGTGAGCGGAGATAGTGGTCGGGAATTCAAAATACTTTTTATTCTGATTAATAATGTTGAAAATTCCTCGTACGTGTATTTATAGTTCCCGGCCACTTTCTGAAGGTGAGTTTTCATGCTCTTTACAGCAGTCTCCCATAGGCCACCCATATGTGGAGCATGTGGCGGAATGAAGTGCCATGTGAACCCATGCAAGCTGTATTTCGATGCAAGATGTTGTTCGGCAGAACGCAAGAATTGTTTATAATCATGGGCAAGTAAACGATTGGCTCCTATGAAATTAGTTCCATTGTCCGAGAAAACTTGACTAGGAAGTCCTCTTCGACCTACAAACCTGCTGAAAGTGCCGAGAAAAGCTTCGGATGATAAGTCAGAGCAGACTTCTAAAAGTACTGCTCGGGTTGAGAAACAAACAAAAATGGCGGCGTAGCCCTTCTGCAGTTTAGCATTTGGCAAGCGGGAGGTTTTGAGGTCAAAGGGACCAGCGAAGTCAAGACCAGTGTTTGTAAAGGGCAATGAGAAAGTACAACGTTCAGGAGGTAAAGCAGACAATATTTGAGTTTGAAATCTATGTTTGTAAATAGTGCATGTGTTGCACATACGGATGCATGAACGAACTGCATTCTTTAGACGCGTAACAAAAAATTCTTGTCGGATGGCTCTTAGCATGACTTGATGTTCAGCATGCAGTAGAATTGTATGTGTGAAATTAATGAAGAGTTTGCAAAAGCGAGATTTTTCTGGCAAAATTATAGGGTGTCTTTCATGATAGCTCATGTCCGTATTTGCTAGACGGCCGTTTACACGAAGTAACTTATTTTCATCAAGGAACGGATTCAGAGTTAAGAGTCGGCTTTTTTTCGGTATAGGTAAATTTGATTCAAGTGCGTGATATTCCCAGGGATAACAGTTTTTTTGAGCTAAGCGGATGAGATGATATTTTGCAAATGTTATTTCTTGACCCAATAGATGATCTTTTTGTAAAGCAACTGTCGTCATTTTTCTACATCCATGTATGAATCGAAGAACGTACGCGAAAATTCTTAAAGCCCGGTTTAAGGAGGAATATCTTTCAAGAAATTCGTCACTGCCAGTTTGAGTAAAGAGTGCAATTACCTTTCTCTCTAATTCGGGTTCTTTTGGTATAAATTGCTTAGGCCATTGTTCTGGTTCTTCGTTCAACCATCTTGGGCCATGCCACCAGAGTTCATTCGATTGTAATTCGTTTGCCGTACATCCCCTAGTTCCTAAATCAGCGGGATTATCTCCAGAGGGTACATGTCCCCAGGTTGCGTTTTCTACATTTTCCAAGATTTCAGAAACTTTGTTTGCGACAAAGGTTTTCCAATGATAGGGTGGTTTACTGATCCACGATAGAGCAATTGTGGAATCAGTCCATAAGAATATGTCAGGTATAGTGATTTCTAAATTTCTGAGTACAGATTTAAGTAATTTCGATAACATTGCTGCACCACATAACTCTAGCCTAGGCAGACTTACAGTTTTTAATTGGGCAACCTTACTTTTGGAAACGAGCAAATGAGTAGACGGAACATTTTCTTTTGAAACAGATCGAATGTATAAACAAGCACAATAAGCTTTCTCCGATACATCACAGAATCCATGAATTTGAACTTTATTGTCCGGGGAGTAATGAATCCAGCGAGGTATTTGTATGTTCTGTATGTCGGAGAAATTTGAAATGAAAAAATTCCATCTTTCGAGTGAATGTGGTTTTATTTCTTCGTCCCAGTTAGTACCGTCGATCCAAAGCTGTTGCATTAGTATTTTCGCCACAACAATAATTGGTGCCAGCCACCCTGCGGGATCGAACAGTTTAGCAACAATTGATAAAACCCTGCGTTTAGTAATGGAAACAGCGGGTAGATTGACGTATTCAACATTGTAAAAGAAATAATCCATCATTGCGTTCCAACGTACACCTAGCGTTTTTGTTTCGCTGGCATCTTCTAGTTTTAGGAAATCTTCAGAGAGAAGGTCTTCGGTTGGTAAATCTCGTAAAATTTGAGAGTGATTAGATGTCCATTTCTTTAATGGAAATCCTGCTGAGTTCAATAACTCAATCAGTTCATGAAGGTATGACTTTGCCTCGGTAAGAGAATGTGCACCGGACAAAATGTCATCTACGTATATTTGGGTTTGAAGGATTTTGGAAGCGGATGGATGTGACAGTTTGTTATCTTCGCTTAATTGCAACAAAGTTCGGATTGCAAGATAGGGCGCACAATTTACCCCAAAGGTAACCGTTTGTAAACAGTAATCCTGAATTTTTTCTACTGAAGAAGTGCGAAACAGAATTCTTTGGAATTGTTGGTCTTCTTCGCAGACAAGAATCTGGCGATACATTTTTTGAATATCGCCATTGAAAACGTATTTAAATAATCTCCATCGTAGTATCACGTTCATAAGATCGTTTTGCAAAGTTGGGCCAGTGTGAAGCATATCGTTTAATGAGAATCCACTTGATGTTTTCTTTGATGCGTTAAAAACGACTCTCTCTCTTTGGTGGTAGTTCTTTCTGGCTTGACGACAGCGTGATGAGGAAGGTAGAATGACCCAAAATGGGAATCTTGAACAATTTCTAAACTGGATGTTGGTTTCATGTGATCCAGAAGCAAATATTCGGACAATACTTTGTTATACTCAGACGCCAGTTCGTAATTCTTTTCTAGGGTTTTTTCCAGGTTCAGAAATTGACCCATGGCGGCTCGTCTGGAAGCCCCAAGATACTGATCGGGAGTTAAATCCTGGCGAAAAGGCAACTTAACTATATATCTGCCATCTGAACTTCGTTTTACATTTCTTTTGTAGTGTTCCTCACACCAAATGTCAGTCACAGACATGGACTTTTGATCGGGTACGTTTTCTATTTCCCAGAACCTTTTCAAATCTTCGTTTAGTGGGTCAACAGTGACCGTCCAAGAGGCGAATGAGAGTACACAATTTGGTGTGGGTTTACCACTAATGATCCAGCCCAATTCTGTATCTTGAGCCATAAGATCCCCGCATATCTGCTTGTGCAATCCTGGCTTTATTATTGTTGGTAGAATATCACTGCCGATTAGCAAGTCGATGGGCGCCGGGTTAAAGAAGCTTGGATCTGCTAGGTCTAAGTTCTTCAAGTAGGAGAAGTCATGTATTGCTGTAGGAGCGGTGGGCATTAAATGGTTAAGATTTGAAATGACTATGGCATTTGTCCTAATTTTGAAGTCCGACTTCTTCGATTTTAATGTAAGTAGACAGATTTTTGATGCATTTTCGAGAATTGTACCACCCAGACCAGAAATCATTGTACAAGTTTTTTTGTGGGAATTTGCAATCGGTTGACGATACGATGCGAAATAAAGGACTCTTGTGAACCTTGATCAATGAACGCTCTAATAGGAAACAATATTCCATGGTGTTCAAGATCCAACAAAGCTGTAGGCAGAACGGTTCTTTCACCCGATTGTGAAAAATGGTTTTGAACATGGATGGAATTGGAGTAAGCGGCAGCTGATGTGGATGGCTGTTCGTCATTAAAAGTTTCGACATGGTAAGACTGAGAAGCGGATTTAGGCATTTGCCAGGTTGGTTTGGGTCGTTGACCCGCGGGCTTGGTATATGAGACACCCTCATCAGGGTGTAACATTGTGTGATGCGGTTGCTTACATGTTTGGCATACATGTTTGCTCTTGCACTTCTTTACGAGATGTCCATACGACAAGCAATTCTCACAGATTTTATTTTCGGAAATGAACTTCTTTTTTTCGGAAAGTGACCATGAGCGAAATACTGAGCAAGTTCGTACAGAATGGTCTTGTCGACATACCTTACAGGATTTATGGGAAGTGTCAGTATATGCATTGTACGTGTGAACTCTGTTTGCAGAGGAATTATTGGTAGGTTTTTTCATATCGTAAATGGACTCAATCATATTAAGGCGTTTGGATATGAATTCGTCCAACTGATCCCAAGATGGCATTTCTTTGTGGTTAGATAGGGAATTTTCCCATGCAGTGAGAGTTTCCTCTGGCAACTTTGAGGACACCCAGTAAACCAGAATCGGATCACAAGATATGACAGATATGTTATAAGTTCGCAAGACCGAGAGACAATTATTTATAGTGTATTGCAGATTTCGTAATGCATTCCCTCTTTCACTTGACACCTGATTCATCTCGAAAATTTTCCTCTGCTGATGATTAATGAGGATTCGCTTGTTTTCATATCGTTGACGTAAGGCCTCCCATGCTAAGTCGAAGTTGTTATCAGTTAAGGGGAACCTTTTCACAATTTGGTTTGCTTCGCCTCTTGTTTTGGCTCGCAAATAAAACAATTTTTGTGCTGGAGATAATTTTTTATGCTTAGAGTAGATAGCAGTAAACATATCCCTAAAGCTTGGCCACTTATCGTAACCTCCGCTAAATATCTCGGTGTCGCAAGGTATTAATTTTAAGGAAAAATCAGTATCATTTTGAATACTTTGGCTGACATTGGTATGTGAATCGGACTTTTCGGATTTTTGCTTTTCAATTTGCAGAAGATCAAGAATTGACGCTTTACAATTTTTGTAGGATTTGCACGATTCGAAAAATTTTCCATGAATTGAGTCCCTCATTTCATCGGATAACTCAGAGGTTTCAGAAGTCATTTCATTTTCATGTATTTGGACGAGTTGACGCCATCGCCTTTAGAGATCGTCCAACTCTACTTGCAAACTAGAGGCAGTGTGATCCTCTATGGGAGCTTGTTGGAAATTAGCGCAGAAGGTTACCACCTGGTCAGAAAAAAATATGAATTTATGTGGATGCTTTCCACCATTGTTTGAATTGGTTGCACTATTTGTAGACATGGTGGGAAACGGTCAGATTGATATCCAATAAATCACAATGAAATTTATGTTCTACGAGTTGAATCTGCCAATAAAAGGAGCTTATTCTGTTCAGAATAATCCAAATTGACCAAGTACTCAACCTTTAAATAGAACGTAGCGACAGTAAAACCTTTGGCACTTTCGACAACTATTTATCCTTTGCAGAGGAAACAAATTGAAGCGAAAGTCCTAAAAGGCAATAAATGATGTGAAGGAATATCAAACACACCTAAAGTAAACCAAAATGCATTCAACCCTCAATTTTTGTGGTGGAAAACTGCACTGTAAACCCCTTATTTGCCAACAAATTAAACCGTTTTCACAAATTTTATACTGAGAATTTCGATTTCAAAACCATTGAATCGGAATATTCGTTGTTTTTTTTTTTTGTAATGCGTAGCTTGTATTCGATGGATTCGACCAGGAGCCAAATTAATAAGGTATATCTCAAGATATCATGCGCTACTTCGGTAAAACTAAACAGTTGGTTTACTCACGTACAACTATCCCAAATATCAAAATTCCTTTAAGTAGATTCCGTACGATTTCGGTAATTGTAAATTCTGTGTGTTGGATTCAATTGTTCAAAGCGTAGTGATGAAAAGTCCACAGTATTGGAAATGGCTTAGCAAAATAACAATCATAAATATCACAATGACGTACTTTTTAATGCCGAGTTCCTATTCTTTGCCAGAGTGTTTATGAATAAAATTTGAAACAACTAGTCCCCAGTAGAGCGCTTTTGAGAGTAATAATAAGATGTTTCACCTCAGATTTCGTCAAATTTTGTTGACTACTGTGAAGTTAGAAAAAAGGGAGAGTTTATGAGGTTGCTAACCATTAGAAATCGACCAGTCTTTGTTGCATACAAACTAAACCTCAGTCAACAGATATACTGCAACCAATTGAAATGTCGAATAAAACTCTGTTTTCCGTCAACTTGTGATGGATATTTTGCGCTCTTCCGTGTTGTTTTGTTGTTTGATTTTACGTTTAATTCGGAGATGAACACGGAGAGAGTGTAAATCTAAGGCATAGGTGGCTGCTGTAAAATACTCTTACTTTTATTAATTCAATTGTAATTTAATAAATAATTTCATCCACGATTGTAGATTAAAATTGTGTTTTCGCAATTAAAAAACAATTTAGAAAAACCATGAAAAACGACAAATGTTAAATTCTCTTGTTTTCTCATAAATTCTGTTTTGCTCACCATTGATCTAAGGTCGGTAGGTGGTTGGTTTAATTTACGCTACCGTAAATGCAACATGCTCTTAAGTGTTTGTAGTCCAGCAACACACCGAAGTTTGTTGTAATCTTTGAATTAATTCTTCTTGAATTTTATTAAAAAAAGATGTAAAATCTTTAGTGAAAACCCAAGAAAAATACGAAAAAAGTTTCTCTTACATACAATTATGAGCAGCCCTGGTTTAATTAGTATCGAGCTAATGAGTATAACAAATCAATGGAAAGAATCTAAAAATGTTTTCCTCTTTCGATTGTATGAGACTTATACTTCCGAATGTTTACCAAAGAAAATAACTATTAAACTCAACTACAGGTTAAGCAAGCGTTAAGAGTTGGTGCTTATTTATGGTTCAATAGAAAGTTACCAATCTCTCTCTGTACGCTGATTTAGGCAATGTTCTTGGAGAACAAGCATGATCAATGCTGAAGAGGTAGCTTACAGATGAAATGCGTATAGATTTTTGTTTAGAGCAAACTGTAGGATCCAAAATTCTTTTATTTTGCGGTGGTACTTGCTAAAGATGTCACCTTAACAGCATAGACGAATATAGTGAGAGATAATGTATGTTAAGTTTTTCGGTAATATGTACGTTGTTGTTCTATTTCCAGAACTAGAAGACGACGTATATTAACGTAGATTACATAAGTGTTAATGTTCCTCACGAGGTTTTGAAAGTATAGAGTTAGAAAGAGATTTAAAACTCTTGACAGCAATAAAAAAATAAATCGTATTACTCAATCCTCAAATTCTGTTCTAAATGCAGTTGTTTGCAAGGTGATTCATATGCATAATAAGGGAATCATAATAGAATAGATTTCGATTACTTACAGCGAATTCTAATTACCAATTTTTTTATCAATTGTCAGCTGCATTTGTCAATTGTACTACCAAATCCACGACTTCTGATGGCTACCAGTGGGGAAATTTTGAGAATTTATGCTTGTGGTTTTTGAAAATATGTCACAGCGATACTTAAAACCTTTAATAACTCCTTCAAATTATTCACTGTAGTTAGAAATGGACTGTACACAACCGTGTTTATTGACGTCTGTTTGCTATTTCCTCCTTCGTTCTTATTTCGTTATCAGCTGTATGTGTCGACTTTGCGCTATCACTTCCCCCAACTTCTTCTTTTCGGTTTAGCCTTTGGGATACCGTTGAAAAGTAATAGCACTCAAATATAACAAACAGTCCCTAAGCTAATTTGTTGTGGATGACGATGATATGTTAAAATTTTGATGTTTTGTTCTGATGCTCGCTAATTTTTATAGACCGATTTTCCATGTAGTGATATTTATCGTAGAGACTGAAACAAACAATAAGAAGGCAGAATTTGTTTCTATTTACTTTGTCACCAATACCTGTTTATTTTTCCGGTGATATGGACGGAATGTATACACGATAAACTATATCGAAAACTATATGGAACCTTCCTTCTAAGTCTGGTTACGCCCTATTCCCGATTCTTTCTTTTTTTTCGATTGGTTGAACTTGTCATAAACCTTTCTCGTTTTGCTGGTTTGACAACGTTAACTTGATGAACTGTACAAGCTTTAAATCTTCTGCATTTCCTGACGTGTCTGCACACAGACGTGTTGCTGGACATCAATATTTACACTTGCCAATTATTTTTTAAGGTTGGCGTGCTGAAGAAATGTTTTGCAAAAATTACGGATTTCTTCCTTTCTTATAGAAACAACAGGCTATTCTGTTCTATTCTTTCTTCCTATAATTTGGCAATCACGTTCTGATTTTGTCTTGCTTTAATAATCAATCTCGGTTATTTTTGTATTTTCTGGCGCACGCCTTTTTCTTTAATTTCACCAAGAATTTATTTATAAATTGCAGGCAGCACAACTACCATACAATGTTTATACAATTTTAAAAAGATAACTGCAGTATTTAATTACAGAAACGTTTTACTTCGATTTTCCTGATTTAATTTTTTTTTCGTTTCTTTTATGCCCGATGCATTCAGCACAACATTAATTTCCAACTGAGGATTGTGCGTTACTTATCTCCTCTGTTCTTCCTCAAAATAATTCAATTATTGTTGTTGTTAGATCAGGAAGAGAACTTTACATGAAGAGTACACCTGTTGTCAACCCTAATAGAATGTCATGTCCTCTGTTATCGATGGTAAAGAGTATTCTATGTTAGTTGTATGGTACTGTTTATGGCGTGGTGCTTTTTAGCGAACCACTCTGTGGCCGGCAGAGAGAATAATGTATGTTTGCGAATGGGTAAGAGCCCAACTATTTTATACTGTGTCGTGAGAACGTAGACATGGAGCAGCATACAGACTAACCAACGTAGAGAGTAGAGTTGGTAAGTATGTCGGTTGATAGCTGTACAGAAATTGGAAACTGTTTCTGAGGTTTTTGCTTTATACCGACCTTCTGTAAGAGAGCCGATGTAAATTATATTTTTTAACAGCTGGTAATATCATTTCTCTTAACGATAAATTAAAGAGTGTCCATTGGAGGTGTGTGGGTATACTTCTAGGCAGGCAAAAGTGTCTTTGATTTTGGGAATTTGGCTGTTTCGTCGTTCTTGCTTAATTGCTTTCCTCGACCTTTGCGTGTATAGCTGATATTGTTTTCGCTATTCTTTTTTATTCTTTTTTTTCCGTAGCCGAAAGCAAAGAAAGGGTTGCAGCGCAAAATAGGATCACCTATATAAATATGAAAACAACACAATTGCCGCAAATCAAACCTTTACAATTTGGTGGCGCACAAATAACCTGCAGGCTCTAATGACGCAAACAACTAATTGGTTGTTGCAAAAGGAAGAAATCGACTAATTGTAATTATGCCCTTCGATGTTTTTTCTTTTTTTTTAATTAAATCAATGTGGCACTTTTCCCAGAAATCACACTTTTGAAAATTTTCAAAGCTCACACTGTGCATAGGCAATATTTTCGTGTCGTTTTAAAGAGAACCACACAGTTGTGTGTATTCCTTTTTCACAAAATCTTTGTGAGAGTTTTGGGTTTTTTTAAAAAAACTTCAGTAATATTTTAGTTTGTTTGTAGGAGAAATTTATTCACTATTTTACTGTGGTCGACCATTTCTATCATAGAGCGGACACGTAATAATAGACGAAGCACCATAAGAGTAGATAGACTAAAAGGTCATTGGCTACCTAATATTCTGTAATTTGAAATAACCAAACTTCTCTTGTAACAAATTTGATAAAGAACGAGATGATGCCGGTAGATAAAACGTATGCAGCAAACCAATTTATATGGATTGTCTTTTAATGTCGTTGCGAATGGATTTCGCTTGCAAATTGAACTTTGCTTGCAAACCAACAATTTATTGCGGGTAGAAGATGTCTTCTACTTGTAGTAAAAAAAAATAGCGGTGTGTGTAATTTTTTCTTTGCGGTGACTTGGACCAGAGTTTTGTGTTTATGGAGACACGGAAATGCTTGAATTTCTTTTTGCTAAAATTCAAACAAACATATGCAAGTAAATGCTCACATATGAAACACATTTTACATACCTTTTTTCCATGTTAATAAGAATTTAGACTTTAGATGATTTTTCTTTTAGCGGCGGACGTTATCCAATAAATCTTCCTCTAATTCCTTAACGGCTCAGGAAGGACCATGTACAATTGTGGTTGTTAGCCAAAAGTGGACTGTAGATTCTCTTTTGGAGTAGCGGTGGCAACTTCCTCAACTGCAAGTATGGTTAGCGGTAACCAAGAAAAAAAGACTTTGATTTTCTTATTAAAAAATACAAAAAAATGTGGCAGACTTTATTGGTTTGACTTCTTGTCGTGTTCTTTTCTCTGAAGCAAGTGAATTATATTTTTTTTGAGACATATTTGAAAGTGGTAATTATTGTGCATTGAGTGAAAGCTCTTTGCGTACAAGGTTACCAGATGAGAGAGATTTATAATTCATTTGGTTACTTTAAGGGATTCATTAGAAATTCATGATTTTTGTTCTTAAGGCTATCTTAAGCGCTAATGGGTTGAACTCGCTTCAACACTAATGGAATTTGCAATCCACTAAAATTTAGTACTACACCATTTGCTAGTATAATTATTGAATCCGCAATATTTTTGATTTTGTAGGCTGATGTGCTGTTAGAATTGATCAAATCATGATTTCCAAATGCAGCAATTATGCACCAATTGAAACAATATTCATCACTATTTTGAATATTAAGGCATGCTTCTTATTTTGTAGTTCCCATGGTGTTTCTATATATTGTGATTCCTTTAAGTGTGCACGATTGGTTGATACTTATTTCCAACGTCTTTAATTGGGATAGAGTCCATCCAGACCCCCGTGTTTGGAACGCTGACATTTGATTTTTGATATAATCAATATGTTTTTTAGTATATCCTCTATATCATCAGAAAATGTAATTTGGGTTGTTTGCTGTGTGTGAATATTTGTTCGATTTCAGCAGTTTCTGCAGATTCCTTAAAGTATTCGCCAACAAGATTTAATTGAAATTTCAGCAGCTTGTGTTTGCTTAACCTGTCATTTATTAGTACAATGATGGGTTTTCCAGAGTTGGAAACGACTTCATCGAAATCAATTATATTATTATTTATTTTATACTGAAACTTTTCAATACGACCTCCGAAACCGCTACTGGTTGTTGGCAGGTTTTTCTTTAATTATTTGGTCGCTTTTAGTTTTATGAGAGACCGATTTAGAATGAAGTCTCCAATGTTTCAATAAAACATTTTCATTACATGCATAACATAATTTTGAATTTTTAAATCTGGTTCATTTTGATTCTGTAACTGTTCTGTTGTTGTTGAAGGCTTAGTTGTTTGTTGTTGTTGCTGATTAGCTTGTTTAAAGTTAAAATGTTGTATGTTTTGATGTTGTTGTTGGTTATTAAAATTTTTGATTTTTGCAACTGCGGTTCTTGTGGTAGATTCCATTGTTGGTTAAGTTGTTGCATGTTTTGTTGTTGTTGAAGGTTGTGCTGTTGTTGGTTGGTTGGCTTGTTGCAAGTTTTAAATTTTGTATGTTTTGATGCTGTTGTGATGTATACCACTGTTGGTTGAAATATCCATGTTGGTGTTTGTGTTGAATTATACTGTTGATTGTTAAAATTGTGATTTTGCAAACTGTTGGTTGTTATGTTAATTAAACTGCTGCATGTGTTGCTGTTGTTGAAGGCTGTGTTGCTGTTGTTGATAAAACTGATGCATGTTTTGCTGTTGTTGAAGGTTGTGTTGCTGTTGTTGTTCGTTTTGCTGTTGAAGACCTTGACCATGCTGCTGATGATGCAATATATTTGAAATATTCAGCTGATTTCTCCACATATTTAATTTCTTTACGAAATTGATTTTGTTGTTGCTCATATTCCCAAAGAGTTCTCTGGTTGTTGTTGGTTTGCTGCTTGTCCTGGATGTTTTACGAGGTAATGCATCTTCAATGCCAGGGAATGCTGGCACCATTCTTTGCAAATATTGCATATTTTGTGCCGATTCCAAATGCCTTTTTTAAGCAACAGCACTACGCAATTGTGTGAGGCAATATTGACATTGAAATTTCATCGAAGGCATTTTAAAGACGAAAATAATTTTTTTTTTTTTTGGGTTCAAAGAAAAAAGGTACCTTATAGTTGAATTCTCAACAGAAAGTGAATATGCTGTTGAGATTGCTTCCAAAACAACACCTCAAAATGTATGATGTAGAAGAACATCTCATTATTAGAAACATATTTTACAAAAACAAAATATATTGGTTAGGTTCAACTCTCCGTTGTCGTCAATAAGAAAAACTCTTTACACTCGAAGACCACCATGCATCCATCAATCCAAAGAACAAAACACTTGGGGAAATTCCACAGTTTATAAAAAATTCTAAAGTATGTCGTCTTACAAACCATAAACTCAATTACTGACGACACTAAAATCCCTAATTGTCGCCACCAAAACAAAAACACTACAGAAAAATAACCATTGTAAAATTCATATACATATCTTCAATAACAATAACACATAAAAAAAATCCATTCAAATGTTATTGGGTGCGATCGACTAGGACACACAATCATCCCTCACAATGTGCGTCCACAACAACAACGTACCATGATCATCTCTACCATAAAAATTCACCATACAAATCACATATGCATACACAATGATCAATATTAACAACATTCTTTTTTGTTTGCATCACATCATTAGTATAATCTCACACCCACCCACTTGCATTATCCACCTGCATTCCCCCCTTTCATTTTCCAAAACAATCCTAGTTTTATTTTTTTTTTTAATTTTAATATTATACAAATAAACAAAAAAAGGGATAACAATAATTCTATATCTTAACCATAGACTTAACCATAAACATAAACACCTGCAGGCCACATATCAAGAATTAATTACCCCAGTTAAAGGGTTGTTTGATTTATTTGACACTAATTAGTTTTTTTAGTTTTTTATTTGATACAGGACACAGCCCCTCCTACTACTGTCATAACTTGTAATCGTTTGAAAACGAATTAAAAAATCTTCTATTTTGATTTCTGACAAAATTGCAGAAAGATATGTGCCCTCAGCCTGTGTGAATTTGCGACAATGAACAGATCGAATACGAGTAACAGAACCCAAAATATTTTACCCCAAAATATGTATTCAGAGAGTTGAACGAAAAATTACTAATAAAAATATAGGAACTTCTGGATATTTATCTTAACAATTGTGGACGTTCCGAATAAATTTAGTTTAGATAAAGGGCTGAAGTGTTAAAATTTGCGGAGAAGGTACCTGTACAAATGGAGTGACATAGTAAATTTTGGAAATGGGTCTTATCCTTCCACTGGTTACCCCGCTACAAGCCATTTTATTTGGTCACCGCAGTAATTTGAGCTTTGTCAGGAAGCGTGGACTTGCCCACGAAAAATAGGATATCGCAGTAAACAAGACTACACGTGTCAAGAAAAAGAAATGTCCAAAGTATCCTCTAACAGTCTTTAAACTGCACTTATGTTGAATTTTGTGAAGGGTATAACTGACAATTTTGCTCAAACATATTCTCTTGGAACTTGATGTACATGATGTACATGCATTAGGCCAGTATTACTATACTCCTTTCCCATTTGGTTCCAAATTTCTCCAACGGTGATGGAAGAAATGGAAGTTTTTGAAAGGAAAATACTTAGATTATGTGTAGGGAAACATTTTCAAAGCTTTAATAAACGCTTTTCAAACAACTATATATACGGCATTGCGGGAGTTACCCCCATTTCGGTGTATGCCATGCAAGCTGTTAAGAATTATGTCAATCGACTTCTTAGACATTCAAACTCCATAGTTCGCGAAACTGTTCGATCTGAATCCACTTTTACATGGGACAATACTAATTATATTTCAGCTGTCGGCATTGATTTAACTTTGGATTTAGCCTCAGTTGCGTGCCCAGATTTCTACCTACATGTTTCTCCTGGAATTCATAGAGGATAAAAATCCTTCCTACGGTTCCTTCTGTCTAAAATCCTAATTAATTGCATAGGATTTTGTGTTTTATTTTATCTATTTAGTTTATTTTTGCTTTTAATGCTTTTTATATTAATTTAGATAGGTTAGGGATAGCATAAGTCAATTAAATTGAGACACGCTCTCTAGATATGAAAGAGCCGGGAGCAAGCTCGGTATACCATTACAGTTTATATTTAACATGTTTCCCCAGTTTATAAAATAAGCTAGTTGCTGCAATGATTATTTTACATTCACATATTGTAATTAAAACAACACGTAATAGTTTTAAGTTATTATTTTTTATGCAATTGTGAAGTTCTTAATGTTTTTTGAAAAGACTCAATAAAAAAATTGAAATTGATGTACATTTGGAAGTAATTTTACGATATTTAAAGGAGTGGACCGATATATCCAATATTAGGTTCGATCTATGAGAAGGAAGAAATATTGTGATGTGTAAAGTTTAGATAGAATCGATATAGTATGCACCATTTTAGTGAACATTTTTGAACTTTTATGGCGGAGGTACCGATATGACTTAAACTTAAAATATTACGAGATCCAAAACTTTGACCAAATCAATTTATTGTTTCGATCATACGCTCCATCCCTTCAGACAAACAGAGATACAGACAGATGGATTGTGGTAATGGCCCTAAAGGCTGAGGTACAATTATACTGTACAACACTAAAAATGCAAACAACTTCTAATAGACATTTTTCGTTTCGACTTTTCATATCCGGTTCGAATTTTGTGGATCCATGTGAACCAGTCTAAAACTACCTTTTTCGCATTATTTGTTTTACAGTCTTTAGTAGTATTGTAGCCCGAACTCAGACAGCAGAACGTATATGTCATACAAAAAATATACTAAATATAGAAAATTTGACATCATTTCTGAAGTTCTAGTCATTAGCTACTAAACCATTGGGAGTTGAACCATGTTACCTTTACAGGAAATTTTCAAAAAGAGCACTTAACAATTCCTTGGTACATTGTGAAGATGTAAAATGCTTCCTTCATGTTGTTTCAGCAGTATTTTATGTCACTCTTTTTACATCATGTTTATAAAACACTGTTGACACGAACAGATTATTCTCATACTTGACAATTCGTGCTGAATTATTTTATTAAATGATCGTTGAAGAATATTCTAGATACACCTTGATAGAGACATTAGACATCAAGGGCATGTTCTGAAGGATTGTGTATCACATTCAAGCGTATATTTTTTTAATGATATCATTACGATAAATTTGAATGTTTGGGAGATATGGTGCAAACTATACAAAAACTGTGGTATTTTTAGATATTGCATACATTTTTATAGCGCTAATGCAGTTTTTCGGGTCGATTTTTTATAAAAATATTTTCTTTGTTCCTTTATCTTTAAGTTTGCTAAAAAGATCAAACGAAAATTTCCAGCATAAAACTGTTACGTTTGGTATAAACTATGCACCGTTTTTAGCGATTCGCACACTTTTACAATTGGCAACAGATTGCGAAAATTAATACCCTGATGTAGCAAAAATCTTACGACAAGAAACTTATGTCGACGATATTCTGTCTGGCAGTTTCTCAATTAAAGAGTCCATTCAAAGGCAAATTGGGTAAATGAATGTTCTAAAAAGTGCTGCTTTTCCTCTTAAAAATCTTACAGCTAGTGACCCAAACATTTTATCTAACATTGAAACCGATGATTAATATGATTGCGATTTTCTCCGCATACATGAATCAAGTTCGACCAACACCCTAGGTATGATATGGAATGCCTTTTCAGACCGATTTTCTTATTCTCTTAGCTCACTTTCGACAAACTCTTCTATGACTTAACGCATGGTTCTATCGGCTGTTGCACAATTATTCGATCCTACAGGGTGGATTGCCCCAATTATTAGTCGATCAAAAGTTTTAATGCAACAGTTATGGTTAGAAGCTATTGATTGGGGTGAAAAGTTAAGTCCAGAATCTCAATCAAAATGGAACAATCTCGTCTCCAATTTTGAAAATATATCATCAATTACTATTCCTAGGTGGATTCAGTATTATCCGACTGATTGTGTGGAAATCCACAGATTTTCAGATGCGTCTCAAGCCGACAAAATGACAAAATGACAAATCAGTAGTGTTCTCCTATTTGCTAGTGGCAAAAAGAAGGGTTGCTCCGCTTCAACCTGTGTGTTTACCAATTAATGGTTAATTATGTGATTCCACTTTCGATTTTAACTTCACAAGTATAACTTTTTGGACAGATTCAACAATTGTTTTAAGTTGGCTGTCAAAACCCCCTTGGTCATGGGAAACTTTTGCCGCCAATCGCACGGCTCAGATTCTGGAATTAGTTCCAAATGGTGTGTGGCGTCATGTACCTACGCATGACAATCCAGCCGATCTTGGCACAAGTGGATGTAGACCTCAAGATTTGGAAATTGTACCTTAAAATATTTTTTGGTCGAATTTGTTGGATTTTAATAATTCGCTAATTTAAACAACTGTCGCAATCGTTTTTCTAATTTTTAAGCTGATATATACGAAGCAAGTAACGCATTGCTAAAATTGGTCGGATTTGATATTTTTCGTACTTGACCCATTCTTAATTTGGTCGAATATACACATATTTATAACAAGTTTTTATCGCATTTTTCCAATAGATTGGATTTTTTGCAACGCAGAACTGATTTGTTGTGCAAAGTTTCGCTGGGAGATTACAAAATTAACAATTTGGTCGATTTAACTATTGGCTGGGATTTTTAATTTGGGAGAATATTTTTTGAGTTTAAAACTCGTCTTATTAGAAGCTTAGCTAATTTCAACAAATTTGCTTTGGAGAATTGTCCCCGCTCTTTTTATTCCTATCCCTTAAAAATATAGTTTTGGTTTCGTAGTCACCCCTTTAAAACTACTATTCTTACTATTAGCAACCCCCTTTCTTTGTTCGAAAAAGCTTAACTTGTTGTTTTAGCACTCTACTTAAAATGAGTTTAAACGCTTCTACCAGCCCAACTTCAGACAGAATCTCAATCAAAATGGAACAATCTCGTCTCCAATTTTGAAAATATATCATCAATTACTATTCCTAGGTGGATTCAGTATTATCCGACTGATTGTGTGGAAATCCACTTCAGACAGAATCTCAATCAAAATGGAACAATCTCGTCTCCAATTTTGAAAATATATCATCAATTACTATTCCTAGGTGGATTCAGTATTATCCGACTGATTGTGTGGAAATCCACAGATTTTCAGATGCGTCTCAAGCCGCATATTGTGCATGTGTGTATGTTAGATGTCAGAATGACAAATCAGTAGTGTTCTCCTATTTGCTAGTGGCAAAAAGAAGGGTTGCTCCGCTTCAACCTGTGTGTTTACCAATTAATGGTTAATTATGTGATTCCACTTTCGATTTTAACTTCACAAGTATAACTTTTTGGACAGATTCAACAATTGTTTTAAGTTGGCTGTCAAAACCCCCTTGGTCATGGGAAACTTTTGCCGCCAATCGCACGGCTCAGATTCTGGAATTAGTTCCAAATGGTGTGTGGCGTCATGTACCTACGCATGACAAGCCAGCCGATCTTGGCACAAGTGGATGTAGACCTCAAGATTTGGAAATTGTACCTTAAAATATTTTTTGGTCGAATTTGTTGGATTTTAATAATTCGCTAATTTAAACAACTGTCGCAATCGTTTTTCTAATTTTTAAGCTGATATATACGAAGCAAGTAACGCATTGCTAAAATTGGTCGGATTTGATATTTTTCGTACTTGACCCATTCTTAATTTGGTCGAATATACACATATTTGAAAAAAGTTTTTATCGCATTTTTCCAATAGATTGGATTTTTTGCAACGCAGAACTGATTTGTTGTGCAAAGTTTCGCTGGGAGATTACAAAATTAACAATTTGGTCGATTTAACTATTGGCTGGGATTTTTAATTTGGGAGAATATTTTTTGAGTTTAAAAGTCGTCTTATTACAAGCTTAGCTAATTTCAACAAATTTGCTTTGGAGAATTGTCCCCGCTTTTTTTATTCCTATCCCTTAAAAATATAGTTTTGGTTTCGTAGTCACCCCTTTAAAACTACTATTCTTACTATTAGCAACCCCCTTTCTTTGTTCGAAAAAGCTTAACTTGTTGTTTTAGCACTCTACTTAAAATGAGTTTAAACGCTTCTACCAGCCCAACTTCAGACAGCGCTACTCAAATTAAATTTTAAATTTAAATTCAATTTTTGTTTGAATGTGACCTTTTACTCAATTTTTTACGAGGCTAGTGGCATTACTGATCAAACTGATACCGTTTTAGAGGTTAAACTTGATGATATAGAAAAAAGATGGCAACGTGTTCAAAATGCTTATGAGAATTTAATACTTTCCCCAAAAGCGACTGGTATCGAAGATTTCAAAGAGAATGCTATTTTAAACTTAATTGCAACCACTGAGGCCTACTAAACTGCTAGATCTCAGATTTTGGATATACTTAGGGTATCAGGTGGAAGTAATGTAAAAGCAAGGCAGAGCATTATAACATCTCAAATTCGGCAAGCTATAAATCAAGCCCCCGTTAGCAAATCAAGCGTATGTATTGAAGTGCCACCTTGCCACCGAGATGTTCAAAGGAAGAATGCTCTGTTCGAGAAATTTGTATCGATGGGAAATACGACTTTTATTATCTTCCACACCATGCGGTCGTTCGCCCTGAACACAAATCAACAAAAGTACTAATTGTTGTTAATGCATCTCGCAAAACAAAGTTCGGGTACTCTTTAAATGAAGTTCTGCATACAGGCCCAACTCTACACACTGGCCTAAGCTCCGTCATATTGAATTGGAGAAAATATCCGTATGTCTTTAGTGGAGACATTCAAAAGATATACAGACAAATTCTTGCTCCCCCGCATGGTAGACCTTATCAAAGAATTTTATTCCGTCCACACGACGAAGACCACGTAAATGATTTCCAGCATAAAACTGTTACGTTTGCACCGTTTTTGGCGATTCGCAATATGATTTTAGTTCCCATATGATATAAGCATATTTAACACATTTTTTAATTTTTAAGTAAAGTTTTTAACTGTTTTAAATTGTTCAAAAATATGTAAAGTAGTTGGAAGCATTACAGAGAATTATTTAAATACATTGGTATACTTATTGTCCAACATATTTGAAAATATAAAAATAATGAACAAGTTAGGCTTTTTGAGCAATTTTATGCATTGTTCTTGTTATGTTTTAATGTGTTGTTTAAGCCTTTAATCGGAATTTTAGGCTGACTGTGTTACTGAGCTCAGAACAATACGTTTATTTGTATTTATTGAACGTTTGTAACATATTAGGTGTTGGCGTGATACCAGTGTGAGAAACCCAAAAAGAAAAGAAATAAAAAGAATTTGTGTATGTAATTTTGTTTATGTAAATATTTTCAATTCTTTATTTGTAAAGTATGTGGGTTTCAAAGAAACAAGACTTTACCTTTATGCCTGTGTCGTTAACAAGAGCGAAAGAACAAGTGAAGTTGCCAGTGAGCATAATAGCGCTAACAAGGTCGTGATCCACAACGAGGACCGCAGCATTGGAAAGCGCCCCTCTGCATCCGAACTGAGTGAATGTGACTTTTAGGAGAGAGAGTGGGAAAGAATGAATATTCTCTCCCAGCATCCGAACTAAGCGAATATGACTCCTAAAAGAAAGGCAGAGAAGATTTCCCCATTGAGCTCGAAGAGCGGCCAATTAACGTAGTTAATTGTAATGCTGCGGAAGGAGAATACAATGTATCGAACATATACATTGGCGTAACCAATGTATCGAACTTATACATTTGCTGCCCACCTTGACGTGCTATCTGCAAGGCAACAGGGTTAGACTAATTCGCGAGCAAACTTAAAACTAGAGTTAGGAATGATGTAGGTGGAGCTATAGACACAGTAATTCAGTTTCATTGAGCAGTTTTGGTTCCAATTCATTTGTTTTTATTGAGTTCAATTATTAGTATATAATTCATTAGTGTTTTTTTTACAATTTATTGGTGAACTGCACCCGAAATGACCCAACTAAACGACGTTTATTGGGCGGTGGGTAGACCCGGTTGAGCCATAACCCGAGACGGGATAATAATTTTGGAATAAATTTCCGGCCCAACACCATAGCCACCGCTCGAAATTTAAAGAATTCGGGGTCCGCCAATGGGAGCCCCACATACGAATCAGCAATCGACGACGGTATAGAAAGAGCGGGTGTTCGGCCACAAGAGAGTTTCGCGACTTGAGCTGTCATATATTGCCGCTGCCTAGAGTCATAATATGACGTGACCATAATATCGCAATAGCGTGCACCATCCACCGACGAACCTGGCCAATTTAAGTGCGATACCAGGGTCTCGCAAATTCGACTTACACCCGAACAGGGATCTATCAACGCGCGGACAAGCATGCTGCCGTTTTGAAAACAAAGACGGATAACAGCGGTCGGTGCCAGGGTGACTAATCGCGTAATTGGTAGTGGTGGAATGGGCCTCGCGGCGGGGGATTTGACGGAGGGACGCACGGCGGTTGAGGAGGGATTAGAACTGTTATTCGAATCCGTATGACGACTACGATTGGTAGAGTTTCCCTGTGTGCGTTCTCGTGAATGCAGCAAACTATGATGAGGCTCTCGGCAAAAATGACATAATTTAGCCACTGGACAGGCGGGCGATTTATGGTTGGACAGAAGACAGTTTTGGCAGTAACCGTTAGCTATCACGAACCGCAAACGTTTCTGATGTGGCATCTTCTTAAATTTGAAGCACTGATAAAGTGGATGTGGCAAGGCGCATAAACGACATGACATTTTGCGTTGTTGTGACGGTACAGTATCGACTTTAGGTTGGGCTGAGGAAGTTGTTGGCTGAGGAGGAGCTACGCTGTCAGTAATTGACGAACCTGGAACAATCTTGAGTTCAGAAGCTGCTACAGCATCGTCAATTTTAGAGAGCAGCAACTCCTTCTCAACCTCTCCATCTGACATCATGTCTTCGTCCTCTTCTGGCAAGACGACGATTGGGAAAATATCCGAAGATGAAGCCATTTCTATACAACAAAGATTTATAGGACAAAGAAAGAACATGTATAATTATTCATGGTCGATCAAAACTAATTTCGTAACTGCCTTGCTCTGTTTGAAGTTCTACAACTCTGACATGACCATCAGTTCCAGGATGGACCTGAACGACGCGACCTAACTTCCAAGAGGTTGGGGGCAATTGCTCATGACGGAGCACAACAAGATCATTAGTTTGTATGTTGCGCTGAGGATGTTTCCATTTATAGCGCTTGTGCAGTTTAACGAGATATTCCTCTTTCCAACGGATACAAAATTGATGGTTTAACTTTCGATATCTATTTATTAAACTAAGGGTTGGATCGACTACTGTTTCTTCAGGAGGAGAAAGGAGAGAAGCACCAATGAGGAAATGACCGGGGGTGAGGGCCACTGCATCTGCTTGGTTTCCATTTAGAGGACACAGGGGTCTTGAATTTAAGCAAGCCTCAATTCGAACGAGAACAGTTAAGAGCTCCTCAAATGTGTATTTAAATGTTTTGGCGTGTCGGCGAAAATGTTTTTTAAAACTTTTGACTGCAGCTTCCCACAGGCCTCCCATATGGGGAGCACCCGCTGGGATGAACTGCCAAGAAATCTCTTGAAAACCTAGCGAAGAACAGACTTTTTCACGACCCTCGTTAATGAATTTTTTGAAGTTATTTTCAATTTCACGAGATGCACCGACAAAATTAGTCCCATTATCGGAAAACACTGTCTTAGGGCAACCACGTCGACCAATAAACCTATAGAAGGCTGCCAAAAAAGACGCAGAAGATAAGTCAGTGGTGGATTCTAAGTGAACTGCTTTAGTTGAAAAGCAGACGAAGACGCATACATAACCTTTAGTAATTCGAAACGCCCTACCCGTAAATGACTTCATATCAAAGGGTCCCGCGAAATCAACTCCTGTAGTGTGAAAGGGGCGAGTGACAACAGTTCGCTCCTGAGGAAGAGCAGCCATGATTTGATTACATGACCGCTTCTTCTCAAGGATACACGTCTTACAACGATTGATGACACACCGAACAAGATGTTTGAGGCGAGTAACCCAATATTCGATACGGAGCATCATCTGATTTCCACCATGAATGGAAATGGCGTGAACGAATTGTGCAAGCAGGCGGACAAATCTACAAGAATATGGCAATATTATGGGATAGCGCTCAGTGAATCTCATTAATGACGGACTTAAGTAGGTCGGAGGCCAATGTTGCTCCACAGAGCTCAAGGCGGGGCAAGGTGACCGATTTTATAGGCGCAACCTTGGTTTTTGAAGTTAAAAGATGCACATTAACTTGACCGAGTAGAGACTGAGTGCGTAAATAAACTACCCCCGCATATGCCTTTTCCGAGGCATCAGAAAAGAGGTGCAGCTCAGTTATGTTTTCTGGACAATATTGAACACAACGAGGGATATTAATCAAATTGACAGAAGAGTAATTTGCAATAAAAGACTCCCAAGAGGCTTTTGTATTGGTAGGCAAATAGTCATCCCAATCTATCTTGTCTAACCAAACTTGCTGCATAATTATTTTTGCGACAACAATTACAGGCGAGAGCCAAACTACGGGGTCAAAATTTTGGCTATAATGGACAAGACTTCCCGTTTGGAGTATTGGGCTTTTTTTGGGATACGGTCTACAACGAAAAAGAAAGTGTCGGAATGTGCATTCCAACGAATTCCTAAGGGTTTGGAGCTGCTGGATTCTACAAATGAAAGGACCTGGGCATCAACGAGTTCGTTAGGTGAAAAACGAGATAAAATGGACTTGTGATTTGATGAACACTTCCTCAGTTCAAACTTTGCAGTGGCTAAAGCTTCAACAAGCTGATCACGATATGATAATGCAGTGTGAATATCGTAAGCGCCAGCAAGTACGTCTTCTACGTACATACATTTGCGCAGAATATGCGCGGCGAGAGGAAAATCGGACTGAGTGTCCTGGGCTAATTGAAGAAGAGTACGAATGGCTAGGAAGGGTGCGCAGTTTACCCCAAATGTGACCGTATGAAACTCATAATCTTGGATAGGGTCTGAAGGAGAAGATCTAAACAAAATTCTTTGAAATGGTGAATGTTTAGGATCGACACGAATTTGGCGATACATCTGAGTATCGCAATTGAAAACAAATTTGAATAAACGCCAACGTAAAATTAAGAGTACTAAGTCTGCTTGAAGAGTTGGCCCTACATGGAGAAGGTCATTTAAGCTAACACCGTTTGAAGTTTTGTTAGAAGCGTTAAAACCACCCGAAGTTTTGTGGTCGGTTTGTCAGGGTTAATAACTGGATGGTGTGGAAGGTAGCAAGCTAAAGAACTAGAAGAATGTGGGGGCTGAACTGGGCACATATGTCCCAACGACAAGTATTTTTGTAAAACCTGATCATAAACTATTTTGACTGAAGGTCTTCTAAGAAGCGAATTTTCCGACCGACAAAACTGTTTTAAAACGTTACTACGAGAGTCACCCAGTTGCAAAGTTTGCGGAAATTCGGATTTAAAGGGAAACGTTACTACGTAACGTCCTTCCGAATATCGCACGGTCGGGCACGATAATTCTTCTCATAAAACATGTCTGATGGAGAAACGAGTTTCAATCTGGGAACTTCTTCGAGTTCCCAGAACCGGAGTAGTGTTTTGTTGAGAGATTCCTCCTCAGCTATATCCAACACAGTCGTAAAGACCTGGACTGAGGAAGAAGGCATGGGACCAGTCAGAATCCAGCCGAATATCGTGTTTTGGGCTAGCAAGGAACCCCCAATGTTGCGTTTCGTCCCTTCCCGCAAAATCTCTGGATATAAATCTGCACCCAAATAATTAATTGACAGGTCTAGAATCGAAAAGATGGGAATCAGCTAAGCGAAGATTAGGCAAGCGAGAAGTGATGTTTGAACTGAGGGAAAATTACGGAAGGTTACCTGATATTTTAGAAAGAACAAACGCACAAGTTTCAACAACTAAAGAGGAATCGAAACGAGAACCTATCCGAAGCGAACAATTCTTCTTCGAAGTAGCATATGCGGAACCATTAACGCCAGAAACCGTAGCAGCTACTGAGTGGGTGGGCAATTTAAGGCGCTTTTGCAGAGTTTCAGTAATAAACGAAGTCTCTGAACCGGGATCAATAAGAGCACGGGCAGGATACGAAACTCCTAGATGAACAATGTGGACCATCGCTGTACCTAACAATACATTTCGATTTTGGGATGCATGGAACGACTGACTATTCATAACTTGAGGATTAGCGCCTGTGGAAGTTGATGCGATATTTCCATCTTCTTGAGGTGGACTGGTAGTGGTAAGCGAGGGTAGAGATGTCTGTGGCCTAGAGGAAGGAGCTGAAGTGGGTCTATGCAACATAGTATGATGGCGACCTTGCAAATATTACAATTGTGAGTGCTCGAGCAATTCCGGACAGAATGTCCCACCGAAAGACAGTTTAGACAACAACCCCGCTTTTTAGCGGCCACAAATCTCTTTTCAAAAGAAAGGGCTCTAAATTTCGGACAAGAACGCAGTGAATGGGATTCTTTTTTTCAAAGTATACAGACCAATTTAAATTTATGGTTGGCCGAAGAAGTAGCTAAGTTAGATTTATCTTTACTTTTCGGAAGTGAACTAGAAGAAGAACCTCTCAAGTCTCTCAAGCAAGCTAATGTTTGGATTCTTTCTGTTAGGAACTTATCTAATTCATCCCACGAGGATAAAAAAGATTTGTCTCTAATACTCTGTTCCCACAAAGTTGCAGTTAATGTAGGCAAACGCTGTTGACAAATAAATACCAAAATGGGATCCCAGTGATCCGTGGCTACATCATAGACTGACATAGCAGAAATACAACTATTGATTCCACGCTGCAAGGTTTTCAAGTTTGAACTAGTCTCAGCTTCGAACACCGGAAGGTCGAATAGGAGCTTAAGATGGTTATGGACCAGAATGCGTTTAGGATAAGAGCACATCTCTATTTTGTGTTGTGTGCAGAACTTGGCGATTATCGAAACTAGGATTCAAAATCTGTTTGGAA
Organism: Musca autumnalis; assembly: GCF_047663935.1. Classification (NCBI taxonomy): domain Eukaryota; kingdom Metazoa; phylum Arthropoda; class Insecta; order Diptera; family Muscidae; genus Musca; species Musca autumnalis. The sequence continues at coordinate 254,131 of NW_027412255.1, forward strand.
GTTATTCGAATAGAAGCGGAGTTCGAGTTATAGGACGATAGTGAAAATGTTGGCAAGGAACTTGATGAAGTTTTACTATTTTTACTACAGAACAATTGTGTTTGCTATTGCATTTTTTAACTTGGTGCCCATTCGAGAGGCAGTTAATGCAAAGGCGATGTTTTTTAACAATAGAAAATTTGTCCTCGAACGAAAGTTTTATAAATCGAGAACAGTTTCGAAGCAGATGCCCGTAATTTGGGCACATCACGCATGTATGGTTCAACAACGATTTCAGTTTAGATGAACTAGTTTTTTAATGTGGACGATTAACGGGAGAAGATGATTTTAGCGGAGATCGACAATTTTGCGAATATGATGTTTTGGGAGTATCCATAGCAGTAAAGTTTTCTATGCACAACAAAGTTTGTACTCTATCTGTTAGGAACGAATCTAATTGTTTCCATGTCGAAAGAAACGACTTCTCTTTGACACTTTGTTCCCACAGAGCGATTGTATGTTGAAGAAGACGTTGAAAGCAAAGATGAACAAGAATTGGATCCCAATGATCCGTTACAACGTCGTAAACAGACATAGCGGAAATACAACTATTTATTCCGCGCTGGAGAGCTTTTAGCCCAGAGATCGATTCCTTTTTTATATTGTTGAGGTGATTATGTACGAGGATACGTTTATTATCATACACATCCTCCAACGCCTTCCAAGCTAATTCAAAACTACGATGGGTGAGTGGAAATTTCTAAACAATTTCTCGAGCCTCGCCGCTGGTTTTTTGAACTAAGTGACATAATTTCTCAATGTCACTCAAGCGAGAATTTTTGATAAAAATTGTACTAAAAAGATCTCGAAATGTTGGCCATGAAATGAAATCTCCACTAAAGACTTCGATGTCGATAGGAGGCAAAACTAAATTGTGAGAAGGTGGATCGATATGAGGGAGACGACTAATGGAGTGTGGTTGGGTTGAAATCGATGATCCGAGTGATTCTCAGGGATGTAAAGGAGTAGTTTGGCTTTCTTTACACTTATTTGACACAAAGGGTTTTGTGTTCAAACAAGTCGATGGGGGAACAGACGTACTCATTGGGAGTTCCTCCGAAGGTGAAAGTGGTTTAGGAACCATTGGTGGACTGTTTTGTGGAGTTGGTCCATTCAATGATGGAGAAGACTTGGACGATTTTAGCTCGTCTAGCTTCTGGTTTATTGCCGAAAGGCAATGTTGATAAGCCCGAAAAGAGCTGTCGTATTTACCCTCGACGACATTTTTGTCAGAGGGTTGAGGACTCTGTGATGTCGCCAGATGGTCAAGACACTTCTGATGAGTGCTTTTGAATGTTGTTCATAATTGATTAAGCTTCGAGATTAAATACGGTGTGTTTATTAGGATTTAGTCGTTCGAAATACGCATCAAATTAAATAAGAGCGTCGGCAGCTCGAATGAAACGCACGAGGGGAGTTATGGACATAATTGCAACAAATTTAGAGAATGGGGACGAAAGAGGGAAACGAATCAGTTCCAAAAAGGTTTGTGGGCTCAGAAGTTTAGGACAAGACTAACGAGTCCAGGCGTCGCAAATTTAGAAAAGCGATAACTATGGAAATACTTGAAGCGAAATTCAAACTATAGAAAATGCGAATCCTACTAATTGGGGAATGAAAAAACCAAGGAAGTACAGACGAGTGTGAATACTCAACCAATGAAAGGGTCAAAACTATTCTAAGGTGCGACAATGAAATATAAAATGCAAAATTCCACCAGCAGAGTACGCGAGTAGACAGCAAAGTTCCAAGAAGGATAAGAAATTGAACACAAGTTCCGAACTGAGACAATTTGCCGACAAGAGAATATAGAAATGATCGATATTGTTTCTAAAAGAATTGAAGAATGACGACAGATATGTAATTCCCAACTGAGAATTTGGCGCAAGCAACGAAAGACAAGAAGAAAATTTCCAAAAATTGCAAATTTTGCCAAATGTTGTACCCAAACCTAGCTTGCAGGGTGTAGGGTACAATGAACAAGACGTCAAAAAAGTCAAACAAATTTCAAGAACAAGATTTCTAATCGAAAGCATCAGGTAAAAATATAAAAGTTATTAAATTGGTGGATTTTTTAAAGTTATTTGCTTTGACCAAAGATGAAATGTACCAGTAACGACTGTAGGGTACACGATTTTTGGATGCAAGATTTTTTTCAAAAACGACTAATTTGTATAAACAATATCGATAAATAATATCGATATTATTTGCAATTAAATTCAACCAAATTTAATATAATTATTTTTATAAACTGCAAATATGCCGAAAGTAGGGTGCCTTAACCGAAGACAAACAACAACAAATGGTATTGTAGCACCACACGAAATAAAATGCAAAAAAATCCATTGGTGGACTGACGGCAAAAAAGTCAAACAAGTTTCAAGAACGAGATTTCTAAACGAAAGCAGCAGGTAAAAATATAAAAGTGATTAAATTGGTGGATTTTTAAAGTTATTTGCTTTGACCAAAGATGAAATGTACCAGTAACGACTGTAGGGTACACGATTTTTGGATGCAAGATTTTTTTCAAAAACGACTAATTTGTATAAACAATATCGATAAAAAATATCGATATTATTGGCAATTAAATTCAACCAAATTTAATATAATTATTTTTATAAACTGCAAATATGCCGAAAGTAGGGTGCCTTAACCGAAGACAAACAACAACAAATGGTATTGTAGCACCACACGAAATAAAATGCAAAAAAATCGAATCGCAAATATTCAACAAAAAATATAAGAAAAAATAAATATTTTCAGACGATATGTCCCACTGTGCGAGTGTCGACTACGAATACCACACAAAAAGTAATAAAACACAAGCAGAGGAATGGCAGCAAAGCTCCCACTCAAGAACCGACGCTACAAACGACCAAGCAGTGATCGACAGAATTTTGTTGGTATGTTTACAATGTAATTCTAACCGACGCTTTATAATTGTGCGTGGAAAGATGTACGTTGTTATTGCAATTAGAATGCAAATTCTCAAATAGAAAATATCAATATTTCCTGGAGAATAAAAACGAATGCGTTTGTTTGTTGTTGTTGTTGTGTTTACTATTAAAGAGTTTTATTTTCGAAAATAGAACCAAAATAATAAAGGGCAACAACAAATTGAAATAAGCAGCACTGTTGGCGAGGATCACTACAATTACTGATACGACTAAGTGGACTGTATGTAATGTGCGAAAGGTGAGGGAACAACAAGGATACACTATCGAAAGTACAATTGACAAGGCGACCAATGCGCGATGTAGCGAATAATTTTTAGAGGAAAAATTTATTATTTTTCGAGAGATTATTATTTTTTTTTTTTAGACAACAAACACTCGCGTATGCTCAATTTTTTCACAGACACTGATTTACGTAACTGTGTTTTGTTGATGGAATGTGTTTATTGAATGACTGTTTTGTCCTTCAATGAGGTTGTCGATGTCGTTTATCAAGATAAATTAAATGAGGTTGTAAATGTCGTTTATCAAGGCAGTGTCACCAAGATAAATTTTAGTTTAACACAAGCACATGAACTTGGTTAAGATCGGAGAGGATATAATGTATGCACAAGAAGGCTTTTTCAAGTTCTCACATTCTTTATTGATAAATTGGTTCTTAAATACTAACTTATTGCTAAATTGCACATTTTGTTTGGTGTCTAGTGTGTTGTAGAAATTGCATTATTTACAAAATAATTATTATGAAAAGAAAACGTTGTGGTTCATTGCCCCACAACAATACTACAACATTGATTTTTTACATTTTTAGGTAATGATAGTAAGTCTGCGTTTGCACTTTCAAGTAGAACATTTTGTTTGTTTACTTTTTTGCAATGCATTATGTGCTTAATCATACTAGGCAATGTGAATGTCTGAACATACTCCCCGCCGTTGAGCCATGCTCAACTGAAATTTGATTTGCTGATACAACAGATGTTAATTGCTGTTGTTAAAAAAGAAATGCGGTAGTGTGGTTATTCCTGACCTAGACACCAAACATAATGTTTGTATGAATTTTATTTTCTTATGGATATTATGATACGGAAACTACAAATTCTGATGACGCGACATTTTGACGGACTGCTGCTATGGGAGGTTGTTGACTTGGCTTCATTTTAATGAATTGTCTTCTTTTGTAGACTGCTGTTATAATAATTCCAATTGCAAGAATGAGGGCGGCGTAAGCTACTGTTGCATGATGTCTCTTGATGTTGTTAAGTTGCAGTGGCAAGTCAGTTAGAACTTGTTGATGAAGTTGATTTTGAATCTCAGATATATTCTTGATGTGGTCAATGAAGTTTCTATGATATATTTTGCTATATTTTGGTTCGTCTGGATAACTGATTTCTGTAGCGTTGGCGGTGGCTGTATATGATGAGTGAAGGGATGATGAATATATTTGATGTCCCTGAATGAACATTGACCTGTACTTTACGGTACAATCTGGACTTATTTTAATGAGTCCGGTGCCCTGCAATATTACTCGAGAGTGTTCCTGATTGCATACAGTGGTTATTTGAGTCTGATGTGACATTGTATACATCCACTGGTTGCCGTGTTTTAGTTGTGTCATCGACGTGTTGCCTATGAATGGGTCCACGGTACAACTGGGACGAGTGATATTATTAAGAAGTGAAATTTCGCATAGGCACTTGGCTGCGTCTGCATTGAATTTGGACTGCATATTTGGACATAAGACTTCATCTTCTGTTAGTGGTGTGCATGCTGCCCATTCTTGTTCTGTTAATGTATAATACTCATCTCTGTGGGCAGTTATAGCGATTAGGTCGCTGCATGGCCTAATGATCATCATGGTGCTATTGACAGGTGCAGAAATTGGATGTAGCTTAAGCAGTTCCAACGATTCTGGGTCACATAGAGGAATTGTTATGTAGAAAATTATATGATTATCTGTGATTCCTCCTTTTACATTCATGATTTTGTAGAGCTGCAGGAGATTCTCTTGACGGACAGGTAGCTGCAATGCTGGTGGAAGATGATTTCGGACTTGTATGAGCTCTGATTGAAGTTGTAGCGGTGATAGTAACATTGGGCTGATTTTCCCATGATGTGAATCGGATAAAGTTGTTATTATTGCTGTTTGTATTCGGTGTAGCCTTACTGATATCAATGCCAATTGATATCAGTTTCACCATATTTTGAAACAGATTAATTTGGTGATTCTCTTGTTCGTTTTCGTGTAACCGTTTCTCAATGTTGTTCATTTGATAATCGAGGCGGTCGAAGTTTTCTTTTAGTTGTAGTTCATCTTGTTTGAAAATGTTGAGGGTTGAGTTAGTAATTGAAGTTTGGTTTTTTAAGAGCTGTTTCATGTGGTTTTCGTCTTCCTTGATCAAGGTAATAGTGTCCGACATTTGTGCCGCGTAATTTGAGTCCAAAACTCCAAAAAGTGAGTTAACAATGTTTCCAACAATATTTACAACACCACGTTTGCTTCTCTTGTTTTTAAGTAAAAGGTTTCCGTCCTTCAGGTCTGAGAAACTGAGATCAAGGGTATGCAGAATGTTCAGACATGGTGTCCTTTGGGATATGAGGGTGCATAACTTCTGGAGTGCCAAGGTGCCATTTGTAAATGTGTTCATTTCTCGCCAGTATGGTTGTAGTTCGTAGTACGTTCTGAGTTTCCATTCAGATCTTGAGATACGTGTGGTGCCAATTCCTTCAAAGTGTATTCCAATGTTGGGTTCAAACTTGGTTACCTCTGTTTTGTTTGCACAAATTAAAGGAAGTGCAAATAGAGCGACGATCATCGTTAGCACGATGCTGGAGCTTGAAGCCTTTCGTTTCCTTTTGCTTGGACGTTCGTCTGGTGATGGTGAAGATGATTGCGTTTCCTGCTCTTCCTCATTGATCGGGTTTGGTGACAATTGCATGCTCGGCTGATCTTTGCATGTATTGTCTTGTTCGAGTCGCGGAAGTGGTGCTAAATATTGGATGGCTCTTTTAAAAACTCCGGATGCGGTTTTTACGTCAGCAACTCTCACTACATTGTCGTTTCCTTTGTATGTTTTGATAACACGACCTAAAGGCCACTTCATGACCGGAACATTGTCTTCTTTTATAATGACAATGGCTCCTGGTTGTAGATTCTTCGACTGCTCTTGCCACTTATTACGGTATTGCAATTCATTAAGATAGTCTCGTGACCACCTGCTCCAAAATTCGTGCTTAAGTCGAGAAACCAGATTCCATCTAGTTGCCAGGCTTATGGTTGGTTGCTTTGCTTGTGAGTCCACTTGTGCAGTGAGTGGTTCTCCAATCAAAAAGTGTCCAGGAGTGAGTGCACCTATATCATTGGGATCATTTGACATTGGAGAAATAGGCCTTGAGTTTAATATGGCTTCAATTTCAATCACCAAAGTCTCGAGTTCTTCATAAGTCAAGGATGCATTCGCCATGCTTCTGATTAGAAGATGTTTTGCTGACTTGACAGCGGCTTCCCAGAGGCCACCAAAGTGTGGCGCTCTTGGCGGAATGAAATTAAACTGAATGCCTCTGTTGTTGCAAGCATTTGTAATGGCTTCTTTGGCATTTGTTGAATGTATTATGGTTGATAGTTCAGGTAGCTTGTTTTTGGCACCTATGAAGTTCGTTGCGTTTTCGCAATATAGGTTTTGGCAGTGTCCACGTCGTCCGATGAATCTTTTAAGAGCACCTATGAACGCCTCGGTGGTGAGGTCACTCACTAGTTCCAGGTGTACTGCCTTTGTTGAAAAGCAACAAAATACTGCAATGTAGGCCTTGTGTGGCCGTTTTCCGCGAAGTTTGTAATGTACTGTTATTGGGCCGCAAAAATCTACCCCAGTATTAATGAAGGGCCTGGCTGGTGTGACACGCGTGGAAGGCAAGTTCCCCATAACTTGATTAAATAATGCTGGCTTAGCTCTGCTACATGTTGTACAGCGATGAACCGTAGCTCGAGCCATAATCTTTCCTTTTAGTGGCCAAAACCGTTGTCGTACGATTCCCAGCAATGTTTGCGCGCCACAATGTTTATTTTCCTTGTGTACCATTTCAAATATTAATTTTGAAATTGGGTTATTATAGGGAATACGGAGTTGATGCTTGGAGTCGAATGACAAAGACGATGCTTCAAGACGACCCCCAACCCGAATTAAGCCGTCATTGTCCAAAAATGGTGACAGGTTACACAGTTTACTTGTTCCACGCAATTCTTGGTACTTCTTCAGCTGTTGAATTTCTTCCTTAAAGTCCGACTCTTGTATGTGTCTGATTATATGCTTTAAAGCCGTGTCTAGCTCGACCGTTGTAAGTGATCCATGGGCCTGTCGAAGGGTATTGTTGCACCTGCTCTGAGTAATGAAGCGCAAAACGTATGCTATGATTCGTTGTAGACGGGTGAACGAGTTGTTGTGATTTATTTTGTACATAAAGTAGCTTGGTGTTACTGTGGTAACGAGTGCCTCTGGTACCTTTCTTTTTCTCTCAAGGTTGTTCGAAATTGCAAGATGTGGATTGAATTTTGCTGGCCACATTGTGTCTTTTCCGTGTAAAAATAAAGGACCACAGAACCAAAGAGCACAATCTTTAAGGGCTGTTGGTGAAATGCCACGAGATAGTACATCGGCTGGATTGCACTTTGAGCTGACATGACGCCTTTGTTCTGCCTGAGTGACTTCTTGTATGATTGCAATTCTATTGGCCACAAATGTGTTGAATGCTGCAGATGATGAGTTTATCCAGGCCAGCACGATTTCTGAGTCAGTCCAAACCAGGTTGGACACGTCAATTGAAGATCGATTTTGATTTTTGAAGCTAACTGGGCTCCAAGTGCTGCTGCGCAAAGCTCCAAACGTGGTATGGTTTGGCTTTTGAGTGGGGCAACGCGAGATTTCGCACAGAGGAGACGTGTCATGGTAGTTCCGCCTTTAAAGGTTGATCGCATGTAAGCCGCTGCGCCATACGCCTTTTCTGATGCATCTGTGAAGATGTGTAGTTGCCTTGATTCTGGCACTCTCCCTTTAAAGATGTGTCTATATATCTGAAGTGTTTTTAGAGCGTTTAAGTCCGATCGAAACGTGGTCAATTTAGAGTGTAAGGATTCTGGTAACGATTGGTCCCAGTCTAATTTTAACTCCCACAATTCTTGTATGAATATTTTGGCCGTTACTGTAACTGGAGACAGTATTCCTAATGGATCAAAAAGTCTGGCAAGACCTGATGTAACTGTACGTTTAGTGATTCTTCTGACGGAATCAATGTTAACTTTTACACAAAATGTGTCATCGTTTGGAAGCCATGTTAGTCCTAATGTTTTAACGGTGTCAGCCTTTGAGCTCTCGAAATCTAAGTTTACTTCCTGATCTCCTTCTGAAATGTTTTTAAGCAGTTGAGGGTTATTAGCACACCACTTGCGTAAGTTGAAACCGCTGTCTTTCATAACTTGAATGAGTTGCTGCTGCATATTAATTGCCGTTATTAAACTGTCGGCTCCGCCCAGGCCATCGTCGACTAATCGTTGCAGGCATTTTGTTGCCAAATATGGAGCGGCTGTTGTGCCATATGTGACTGTGTTGAGTTGGTAGTAGGTTATAGGCTGAGAGACATCCTTTCTCCAAATTATTAGTTGAAACTGGCGGTCCTCAGGAGAGATTAGGAACTGCCTGTACATTTTCTCGACTTTAGTTGTGAAAACGTATTTGGGTAGCCTAAATCTCAGTAGTATGGAGAACAGATCGCTTTGAACAGTAGGTCCTGTGTACATCAGATCATTTAACGAATGCGATGACGAAGTTTTGGCCGGTGCGTCGAATACTACACGAAGCTTTGTTGTTGTGCTCTCAGGTCGTTGCACGCAATGATGTGGGATGAAGTAGTGTGGTGAGCGAATAGCATCCGCCGATATTTTTGTCATGTGTCCTAGGTTCTCATATTCTTCCATGAATCTGACATATTGATCCTTCAACTCAGGATCTTTCTGCAACCGGCGTTCGAGGGAGAAAAATCGATTGATTGCGATCCCATGCGAGTCTCCTAACGCGTCAGGGTTTTGATGAAAGGGTATTCGGACTACAAATCGATTTTTGTTGTCCTTGATGGTGTGCTGCTCAAAGTGATTTTCGCATTGTCTTTCTTCGATGGACATTGGTTTGTTGGTTGTCTTGATTTCCTCCAATTCCCATAACCGGGCGATAGAGGCGTCAAGCGATTCATCCGTGGTACAGATTTCACATGTAAAGTTCCTGGGCTTTTCTTCTTGAACTTTTCCTGATATTATCCACCCAAACACAGTGTTCTGCATTGTGGGGAGATCCTTGGCTAATTTTATTTGTCCAATCGACAACAGTTCGTGATAGTGTTCTGCACCTAATAATATATCAATTTTATCAGGACGGTTGAAGGCTGGATCAGCTAGCGTGAGATTCTTTGGAATCGACCAATCTTCAACGTTAATGAATTGTGATGGCTGTGGTGACAGGATACGAGGCAAGACAAATGCTTCAAGTCGAGTCGAATAATTGTTGATTCGAGACTTCAGAGCCACATTTACTCGATGGTATGTTCTAGTGTTGGTTGCACCGATTCCGTTGATATTAATTGTTGACTTTTGCATTGAAATGCCAAGTCGCTTTACTAAACGTTCTGTGATGAAATTGACTTGTGAACCAGAATCAAGCAAAGCGCGGCACTCCACTTCTGCTTCATCCACCTTTATTTCGACTACTGCTGTGCTGAGTAGAACGTACGAGCTGATTTGTTCTTTATTTGCAGCGGCCAGCGAGGTGGCTTCCTGATTATTGGGCGACTCAGTATTTACGGAGGCTACCCCTCCGGCAGGCTTTGTACCAGTTTCAGCTGATAAAGTCATACGACTATCTTGTTTGTTTGTAGATCCTTGCTTGCGCTCTAGATGCAACAGTGTTGTTTTTCTTGTTGCATTTCATGCAGCATCTCGTAGCACATTGCTTCGATGAATGGCCCGCCTTTAAGCAGTTTACACATCGTTTTTGCTTTTGTGCGAAATTTAGTCGTTCTGGTGGTGTCATTTTGAGAAAGTTCTGGCAGTGATATAGTTTATGGGTGCCATTTTTACATAGAGTACATATGTTGTTTCCTTGGTTTGCCGATGCCACTGTAGCACAAGATTTAGATGAAGGTTTTTCCTTTTGACCCATTGCCTCCATTGACTGGAATCGAGTCTCCAGAAATTCTAGGAATTGACTAACTTGCTGCAATTCCCTTGGGTTGACTATTGATCTTTCGTATTGATTGTAAATACTTCGGTCTAGTTTCTTCGACAGTAGATGAAGTAGTATTGGACTCCAAGAGGACGTGTCGACTCCCACGTTCTTAAGCGCATGTAAGCACTCTTGTGTGACGTCATGTAGCTGCTTTATGGACGCGGCTGATGATCCGGTTGATGGCTGATCAATCAGTTGATGTATAAGGGATGCTACCAGCACTCGCTTGTTGTTGTATCGGTCTTGCAAAATTTTCCATGCTGCTTCATAATTTTCGGCTGTTGCTGAGATATGACTTATCAAATTTTCCGCTTCACCAGTGAGATTAGCCTTCAGATACCACATCTTTTGTACTGTGGGTATGCGTTGATTGTTTACTAACTGCGTGAAAAGGTCAAAGAAGGCCGGCCATTTTAGATAATCTCCATTAAATTTTGAGATTGTTATTTTGGGCAGTGGCAACACATTTGCTTGCCCATGTTCTATTCCTTTTTCTGCAGTTGGTGTTGTTGTTTTGAAGTTTTCTACTACCATATTCTCCAGAGTGGTGTAGGAGTCCATATCGTAGCCTTCTTCCAGTGGATTGCAACTGTTTTCCCATATTGAGAAATGCAGTTCTTGAATTTGTTCCCACAGTTTTTCCTTCAGTGTCATGTTGGATGCTGTCGGATCCATGGTAAGTACCCTCTTCAGAGACGCTATCATAACGTTTTGTCTTCTGATTGCCGAATTGGTTGAGGATGCTGAAGCTATTGTGCCGCCGTTGTTTATGGTTGATTTCTTTGCATGAGGTTTATCAGCAGTTGTTTCTGATTCTTTTGAAGGCTCCAACATGGCTGACTCAAATAGCTCCCGGTACTTCATTGTAAGTTCAGACACCTGCTGGTAGTACTTCTCGGTGAAGTACTTGTGGTCCTTTGGATAATTTTCGAGTCTGTGATTTCGAATTCGGCCCATGCGGCGTCTAATTTAGTGAGTCGATCCTTGTAGAAGCTAGTTGTTCTTTTCGAGATCGGCTCCTTTTTTGCATTGCGGATGATAGTTTCTATCCGATCACCCGTGGCTCGTTGAGCATCTACCAATTGACTGAACAAGGTCATGCCTGCCGAATCTTCACCGGTTGCCATTTTTTAATTAGTTAATGTCCGGAATTTGTCCGAAGATTGCCTTCTGCAACAATACCTATATGTAATCCTTTGGAAGCAATTTATTCGTATTGTCCAATCAAAATTTCGGTATTCTGTGCTTGATACGCTACTGTTCTAGAATGCCGACTGATGTCCTGGTGGACTTTCTAATGTTGATCCTGTGTCGTGTTACAGGATCTGATATATTTTGGGATGTATTTTGTCCTATTGGAGGGACTCGATGTCGCAACCAAATGTGTTTGCTTGTTTCGTCCTATCGGAAGGACTCGGCTCACCAAATGTGGTTGCGTGTTTCGTCCTATCGGAAGGACTAGGGGTCACCAAATGTGGTTGCGTGTTTCGTCCTATCGGAATCACGTCGGGGTCACCAAATGTTTATTGAATGGACTGTTTTGTCCTTCAATGAGGTTGTCGATGTCGTTTATCAAGGCGTATCACCAAGATAAATTAAATGAGGTTGTAAATGTCGTTAATCAAGGCAGTGTCACCAAGATAAATTATAGTTTAACACAAGCACATGAACTTGGTTAAGATCGGAGAGGAAATGATGTATGCACAAGAAGGCTTTTTCAAGTTCTCACATTCTTTATTGATAAATTGGTTCTTAAATACTAACTTATTGCTAAATTGCACATTTTGTTTGGTGTCTAGTGTGTTGTAGAAATTGCTTAATTTACAAAATAATTATTATGAAAAGAATCGTTGTGGTTCATTGCCCCACAACAATACTACAACATTGATTTTTTACATTTTTAGGTAATGATAGTAAGTCTGCGTTTGCACTTTCAAGTAGAACATATTGTTTGTTTACTTTTTTGCAATGCATTATGTGCTTAATCATACTAGGCAATGTGAATGTCTGAACAGAATGTATGATGATGGATGGATAATCATGCGAAATGATGAGTTAAATCCACCACAACTATAGCAAATTGCCCTGATGCCAACAACAAAGAATGCAATGTCCGAGTTTATTCTCTTCTTCAACAAATGTAATTTGTCTTGCGGGCAACAACAAATGGCTTCGACTGGAACAGATCCGGCTCGAAGGACCAAAATGTTGGCGTGATACCAGTGTGAGAAACCAAAAAATAAAAGAAATAAAAACAATTTGTGTATGTAATTTTGTTTATGTAAATATTTTCAATTCTTTATTTGTAAGGTAGGTGGGTTTCAAAGAAACAAGACTTTACCTTTATGCGTGTGTCGTTAACAAGAGCGAAAGAACAAGTGAAGTTGCCAGTGAGCATAATAGCGCTAACAAGGTCGTGATCCACAACGACGACCGCAGCATTGGAAAGCGCCCCTCTGCATCCAAACTGAGCGAATGTGACTTTTAGGAGAGTGTGGGAAAGAATGAAAATTCTCTTCCAACTTCCGATCTAAGCGTAGATGACTCCTAAAAGAAAGGCAGAGAAGATTTCCCCATTGAGCACGAAGAGCGGCCAATTAACGTAGTTAATTGTAATGCTGCGGAAGGAGAAGACAATGTATCGAACATTAGCTCTAATACTTTGGCATATAAACAACATCCAGAAAAAAATATTTTTGCGATATTTTGTTTTTGAATTTTTTATAAGAGCAATTCAACAATATAATTTAAAACCGTTGCTTAATATTTGTGGTTTTAAGTGTTTGTATATTTTCTCTAACACGTTTTTATAATGAACTATTTTGAAATTCATAACAATTACAAATTCTTTATTATGTTTGAAATTTGCAATAAAAAACTATGTACATCAACCATTTTTTATAATATAATTTCTGTTCCAACGCAGTGTCGTAAATGTCTATTACTTTGTTCGACCTTTCGATTTTACGAAAAATTGCCGTCTTTCCGTGATATGTTCACGGCGGTCTACGTAGACCATCCCGAACTGTCTCAGGCTCAAAAGCTATATCATATTAGGAATGAAACCAGACGTCCCGCAGGTGCAGTAGTCAAAAGATATCCGTTGTGTGCCGATAATTTCCAATTGGCGTGAAGTCTAGATATGAAAATAGGCGTGTTTTGGTCGACAATCAGCTTAAAATCCTGTTTAATATTCCAATTGCCAGAAATGAAAGTAACAGCAAATACATTCCACTGTAACTGATTGCCTTAGTACTTTGAAAACTCTCAATGTTAAGGTTGAAAGTTGGGATCCTATATTGATCCACCTAATTTCCACTTAATTGCCAGACGAAACCCTATCTCATTGGGAGCACTCTCTGAAGTCCCATCGATAGTTGCCAACTTAGGCTCAATTAGATAAGTTCCTTCTCAACATTTTAGTAGATTCCAAAATCCGTCGTCTCAGAATAGATCAAGCACGTTGTGTTTTGTGTTCAAAAATAAATTTTGCACGAATTGCCTTTCTCCGTCTCACATCAAAATCAACTGCAAAAGTATCAATACTTGCATTATTTGTCATAAACCCATAACAGCCTTCTCCACGTCAACAATTCCTCTGATGAAGATGGTATTGAAAGCAAGAACAATTCAAATAAAGCCTATTCTAAATTCTCTCCGAAGAAAAATTACTCGTCTCCTTATTAACTTCAAAAAAAAAGCCCACATGTTTAAGCCAATTTCTCTGCCAATAATGACACTATTTTTTACGAACGGCTCTGGTACAGATTGAGCATATGGAAGAATTGTTCACTGTACGAGCGTTTACTGACTCTGGGTCTCAAAGAACGTTCTTGTCAGAAAAAATAGAAATCTCTTGAAAATTCCCACAAATCAAAGCCACTTTGAGATCTCTGTAGTTGGAGGTCAACAACAAAGTTCTGACAAGGAGTGTGAATTAACTCTTGTGTCTAAAAAATGTGATACTAGATTTTCAATATCAGCCATTAATTAATCTTCCAAAATTTACAAGCTCTGTGCACACCCGCCTTGCACGCTAATGCTCGTGGGTTCGATTCCCCGTCCATGCAACATCAAAACACTTTTCAACGGTGGCAAAATAACCCTCAGTAATGTTGGCGACATTTCCTGAGTATTTCAGCCATGTAAAACTTCTCTACAAAAGTGGTGTCTTAGACACGCCGTTCGGACTCGGCGATAAACTTTAGGTCCCATATCAATGAGCTAATATGAATGCGCTCATTGATATGAGAGAAGTCTCCCTTGTCCCTTATGGGATGTTTGTGAAACAATTATTATTATATATTATTGTGTGAGCTATTAAGGAAGTTTTGGGAACTAGAGGAAGTTCCAAATGTAACAAAAGTTTCCGCTGCAGAAAAGTTCTGCGAAAAATTATACACACAAACAACTTCCCGCTCAGTTGATAGGCGTTGCATTGTGCGTCTGCCCTTTAAAAAGGAAATGCGTACTCTATCCATCTCGGCTCGTCTCATTGCATTAACACAATATGCTCGGATGGAAAAAAAAACCCTAGCTAATGATCTTAATTTGCGTTCCGCATATAACTCGGTTCTGAATGAATATGACACACTAGATCATATGGAAGAATGCTCTGTTCGAGAAATTTGTATCGATGGGAAATACGACTTTTATTATCTTCCACACCATGCGGTCGTTCGCCCTGAACACAAATCAACAAAAGTACTAATTGTTGTTAATGCATCTCGCAAAACAAAGTTCGGGTACTCTTTAAATGAAGTTCTGCATACCGGCCCAACTCTACACACTGACCTAAGCTCCATCATATTGAATTGGAGAAAATATCCGTATGTCTTTAGTGGAGACATTCAAAAGATATACAGACAAATTCTTGTACACCCGCATGATAGACCTTATCAAAGAATTTTATTCCGTCCACACGACGAAGACCACGTAAATGATTTCCAGCATAAAACTGTTACGTTTGCACCGTTTTTGGCGATTCGCACACAAACACACCCCCCCCAAAATGATTTTAGTTCCCATAGGATATTAGCATATCTAACACATTTTTGAATTTTTGAGTAAAGTTTTAAACTGTTTTAAATTGTTCAAAAAATATGTAAAGTAGTTGGAAGCATTACAGAGAATTATTTAAATATATTGGTATACTTTTTGTCCAACATATTTGAAAATATAAAAATAGTGAACAAGTTAGGCTTTTTGAGCAATTTTATGCATTGTTCTTGTTAAGTTTTAAGGTGTTGTTTAAGCGTTTAATCGGAATTTTAGGCTGACTGTGTTACTGAGCTCAGAACAATACGTTTATTTGTATTTTATTTATTGAACGTTTGCAACATATTATGTCTAATACTTTGGCTTATAAACAACATCCAGAAAAAAACATTTTTGCGATATATTGTTTTTGAATTTTTTTTATAAGAACAATTCAACAATATAATTTAAAACCGTCGCTTAATCTTTATGGTTTTAAGTGTTTGTATATTTTCTCTAACACGTTTTTATAATGAACTATTTGGAAATTCATAACAATTACAAATTCTTTATTATGTTTGAAATTTGCAATAAAAAACGATGTATATCAACCATTTTGTATGATATAATTTCTGTTCCAACGCAGTGTCGTAAAAGTCTATTGGTTTGTTCGACCTTTCGAATGTTAATAAAATCAAGATTATTTAGCTTGAGGTCAATGTTTATATTTTACTAGCTGAACCCGGTGTGCTTCGCTACCCCAAATAAGGTAAAATATATTTTGACAAATTTATTTTTTCGTCACTCATTGCCGCTTTCATTAAAATCGGGTATTAAAGCGTGAAATCGGACGAAAATAGATATGGGAGCTATTTCCAAATCTGAACCGATTTCAATATAATTTGAAACATGTATTTATAGACCCAATTCCGTCACACATTCCAAATGAAAATGGACATACATAGCGTGTTTAATGCATAAAATACAAGAAATAGGCCGAAAATATACATAGGCGGTATATTCAAATCTGAACCAATTTAATTCTAGACCACTATAGACCGATTTATTTCTAGACCAAATTCCTGCACCCATCCAAAATTTGGAGACATTGTCTGTTACCATTCTATAGATACTTGCATAAAAAATCTAAAATTTTGTGAAGTACCTCCGATTCTGACGCTATATCTTCGGATCACCGCGGAATTTCAGAAATTTTTATATCCCATGTTACCTTCACGCCATGTAGTGATATACTCTGCAAATTTCAGGAAGATCGGTTAAGCGGTTTTTGAGTCTGTACAATCGTGGACGGTTGGCCAGGAGTGGACTGTATATATTTTGATGAAAATAGCGGTGGCAACTCCCACAATCGTATCAGCAAATGATAAATGAAAAAAGTGAATTGTTTCTTAATTTAAGTCGAGCGGTTGAGCAAAAGGCTTTATTTTTCGTTGTTAATACAATGACTTTCAAAATCCAAGTGAAGTAAATGAAAATGGCTGTGCATCAGAAATTTTTTTGTATAAAAGGGAAAAATGTAACAAATTGTACTGAACGACAATAAATAGTAGTTGAAAATATGCAATGAAAGCTCAAATGAGTTTAATGTTGCCACATGTTGGCGGTTATTTTTTACGTAGATTTAAATTCAAGTGGATTATGTATTAATTCATATTTATAAATTTCATAGTTTTTAAAGTCTTAAGTCCAATATACATATGCATTTTAAATGATTTCGTTTTACGAAATCCTAGAATCAAATTAAGTGTATTTACATCTGTTTTTTGCGTCATTTGCTTACGCACACAATCGCACATACACACTTATACAATATGTCATCGTTTGAGTATTTTTGTTTTTCTACAACACACACAAACAAACAAAAACATCATAAAACATTTTTTGGTAGTTTATGACGAAAAAGCAGGGTTGCGTATAAAAGTATGGTGTTTTCGTGCGTTGTTTAGAATAAATGACGTAGCTATCGTCATTTATTTTTGTATGGTAAATGGCGCAAAGTGTTGCCTGTTTTAGCAAATAAATGACGAAACAGCTCTAAATGACGAAAAAGTTGCTAATGTAAATTGGACATTATGTCTACGTTGTTGAACGCGGTTCAACATGCCGCCCCCCTTTGCTGGACTGCAACTCAGAGCTGACAGCTTCCGCATATTATCCAACCAAAAGCTGAACTCTGTGCAATCGGCATGTTGGATGCTGTTTGAATAAGGCCGGCTCGTAAAATTTTAGGTATTTGGTCGTTTGCTATCACGATTTATATATTCACCGGTTTGAAAAAATGTGGATCTGTGAAATCCGTCAAGTGGTTATATATTGATTGGAGCTTTTTCTCTTTCGTCGAATCAGGGGTGCCAATATTGAGTTGATATCGGACTTCGCCAGTAATATGTATTTTAACGGACTGATCATGGAATGAAAACAAATTGATGGCAGTGAAAGATTTTCCAGCCCTTTGTGTGAGAGGGAGTTGTAGCCGCTCCACCAATTTTGCAGAGATCGTGGTCTGAGTTGATCCTGAGTCTGATCTTGTCGCAACTATCGACAGTAGCCACTTTTGCCAAAGCTGCTGGCAAGAAAACATGCGATTGGGAGCGGTAGCTTAAACGGTCGCTAACGTTGGAACGGCATCGCTGTGTTGATGTGGGGGTGTTGCGTTTGGTGGGATGTGCGGTTGAACGGTTCTCTTGTTTTTTCGGGTCGACTCTGAATCTTTCTTGATGTTGTATGTTCTATACTGCAGCTAGGTTGAACGCGGTTCAACATGCCGCCCCCCTTTGTTGGACTGCAACTCAGAACTGACAGCTTCCGCATATTATCCAACCAAAAGCTGAACTCTGTGCAATCGGCATGTTGGATGCTGTTTGAATAAGGCCGGCTCGTAAAATTTTAGGTATTTGGTCGTTTGCTATCACGATTTATATATTCACCGGTTTGAAAAAATGTGGATCTGTGAAATCCGTCAAGTGGTTATATATTGATTGGAGCTTTTTCTCTTTCGTCGAATCAGGGGTGCCAATATTGAATTGATATCGGACTTCGCCAGTAATATGTATTTTAACGGACTGATCATGGAATGATAACAAATTGATGGCAGTGAAAGATTTTCCAGCCCTTTGTGTGAGAGGGAGTTGTAGCCGCTCCACCAATTTTGCAGAGATCGTGGTCTGAGTTGATCCTGAGTCTGATCTTGTCGCAACCATCGACAGTAGCCACTTTTGCCAAAGCTGCTGGCAAGAAAACATGCGATTGGGAGCGGTAGCTTAAACGGTCGCTAACGTTGGAACGGCATCGCTGTGTTGATGTGGGGGTGTTGCGTTTGGTGGGATGTGCGGTTGAACCGTTCTCTTGTTTTTTCGGGTCGACTCTGAATCTTTCTTGATGTTGTATGTTCTGGACTGCAGCTAGGTGATGGTGAGCGCTTTCGGAGCCGGTTTTGACGATGAATGATGTCTTGGTTTCGTATCGATATGCAGCATGGTATGATGCCCTCTGTCACAGACCACACACGTTTTACGGCTTGGACAAAATTCACGTTTGTGAGCTGTACGGAGACAGTTGAAGCAGAAACCCTTCTCTCGTGCCTCTTCTCGACGTTTCATCACGTTCATTTTTTGGAAGGTAGGGCAAGATTTTATAAAGTGCCTCTCATGGCAGATACGGCACTTAGGCACACTGGAAACACTACTGAAAGGTAAGAAGTTATTAAATTTGTGAGCAAAGGGAGAAAAGCTAACAGTTCGGTAGGATGCATAGTTTTACGAGTGGACGTACTATGATCCCATTTTGCGTGCGAATTTCTGCCACGCGAATCTTGGAATCTTTCCCTGTGAACACTTTGACCACACGTCCAAGTCGCCATTCTTTCGGAGGAAGATTATCTTCTTTAATGACGACAAAGTCATCTGGGGCGAGGTCTCGCTGAGTTCGTTCCTCGCAACAGGTGACCAGGAGTCAGCGGTGCTAGTTCAGTAGATTCTTCATTCAAGGGAGACAACGGTCAGGAGTTGAGTATACTTTCAATTCTGATAAGCAATGTAGAGAACTCTTCATATGTGTATTTCAATTTTCCAGCTACATTTTGGAAATGGATTTTCATACTTTTAACGGCAGCTTCCCACAGGCCTCCCATATGTGGGGCATGAGGCGGTATGAAGTGCCAAGTAAAACCATGGACGTTGCATTTAGAGACTAAATGCTCTTCTGCGGAGCGTAAAAATGCTTTGTAGTCTTTCGTTAATGTTCGACTGGCCCCAATGAAGTTGGTTCTATTATCGGAAAATAGTTGGTTGGGCAGACCTCTTTGGCCAACAAATCTACTGAATGTTGCCAGGAAAGCCTCAGAGGACAACTCGGAACAGACTTCCAAATGAATTGCTCGGGTTGAGAGACAGACAAAAATGGCGGCGTAGCCTTTCTGTAGTTTTGCATTGCGAAGGCGTGATTTTTTGAGGTCAAATGGACCTGCGAAATCGAGTCCTGTATTGGTGAAAGGTAGGGAAAATGTGCAACGTCACTTTTTAGTCTGATTACAAAGAACTCTTTAGCGAATGGCACGTATCATTAACTGATGCTCAGCCATTCACCCGCATTAACATTTGATCGCAATCCTGTAGTCGCATTTCGTCGACAGCCATTTATAAAGCGGAATACGTAAGCGAAAACTCTGAGAACTCGATTTAACGACGAGAAATCTTCTAGGAGAGCGTCTACAACAACTTGAGCATGTAATGAAATAACCTTCTTTTCGAGCTCTGGTTCTTTGATATTGGCGAGTTTTGGTCAGTGCTTTGGTTCCTTGGCTAACCAGTGTGGTCCGTGCCACCAAAGAGTATTAGTTCGGAGTTCGTCTGCGGAACAACCTCGGGTACCCAGATCAGCAGGATTATCAGCGGATACGACATGTTTCCAATTTGCATTTCCCACATTGTCGAGTATCTCGGAAACTTTATTGGCCACAAAGGTCTTCCAATAAAAAGGCGGTTTGCTGATCCACGATAAAGTTATGGTGGAATCAGTCCATAAGAATGTTTTGGGTGAAGGAAGGTCCAAATTTTGGCAAACAGATTTTAACAGTTTGGATAACATTGCTGCTCCACATAGTTCTAGCTTCGGGAGGCTTACAGTTTTTAATGGAGCTACTTTGCTCTTGGAAACCAACAGATTGGTATAAGTGTAATTCTCTGAATATGTAGTTCGTATATACAAACATGCGCAGTACGCTTTTTCGGAGGCATCACAAAATCCGTGTATCTGAATGTTGGTTGTAACAGAAAAATGGATCCAGCGTGGAATTTTAATTTTCTCGATATCAGCAAATTTAGAAATGAAAGCATTACATTTTTCAAAGGAATGTGCCGTTACTTCCTCATCCCAATCAGTCCCATCAACCCAAAGTTGCTGCCTTAGGACTTTCGCAATTATAACGATTGGTGTCAACCATCCTGCAGGATCAAACAATTTTGCAACGATTGACAAAATTTTCCGTTTTGTTATGGAAACAGTGGGTAAATCAAAATGTGTCACCTTGTAAAAGAAGTAGTCGGAAATGGCATTCCATTGAATACCCAAAGTTTTAGTTTCGCTTACATCTTCAACCGTAAAAAATCTTCGTTAAGAAGATCCTCCGGGGGCAGATTTAGCAGTATTTGAGGATGATTTGCTGTTATTTTCTTCAAAGGAAATCCAGCGGAATGTAACAAATCAATCACTTCATGCAAATACGATTTTGCTTCGATTAGTGAATGAGCACCAGATAAGATGTCATCCACGTAAATTTGACTCTTGAGGATCTGTGAAGCTATAGGATGTGAGTCTTGGCTGTCATCACTTAGTTAAAGCAAAGTTCGTATTGTTAGGTATGGTGCACAATTTACCCCAAAAGTGACAGTTTGCAAGGAAAAATCTTCAAGCTTTTCCAAAGGAGAGGATCGGAACAGAATTCGTTGAAATTGTTGATCCTTTTCATGCACAAATATTTGACGTTACATTTTCTGGATGTCCCCATTGAAAACATATTTGAAAAATCTCCAGCGTACAACAACGTGCATTAATTCATTTTGTAATGTGGGCCCCGTATGAAGAATATCGTTCAATGAGAATCCGCTAGCACTATTTTTTCGATGCATTAAATACGACCCTTACTTTGGTAGAAGTTCTCTCAGGTTTCACTACAGCGTGATGTGGCAAATAGTAAGAGAAGTAGTGTGAATCTTGAACAGTTTCGAAATTTGTGATTGTTTGCATGTGACCCAAGGTAATGTATTCAGAAAGTACATTATTATATTCAGTTGCTAGTGCTGGATTCTTGCCCATTCTTAGAAACTGACCCATAGCGGCAGGTCTAGAGGAACCAAGATATACGTTAGATGGTAAATCTTGTTTAAGCGGCAGCTTTACAACATATCTGAGCTTCGAGCAACAGTCTTCCTATAAAATTGTTCACACCATATATCGGATTCAGACAGTGTTTCTTCGTTAGATACGTTCTCTAATTCCCAGAATTTCCTCAGTTCTTCGTTCAGTGGATCAATTGTTGCTGCCAAGGAGGCGAACGTTACAACAGAGTGGGAGGTTTTCCACTGACTATCCATCCAAATTCAGTTTTTTGGGTCATCAAGTTACCAGAAATATTCTTTTCCAACCCTGGCTTTATTATGCTTGGTAAGATGTCGCTACCGATCAGCATATCAATGGGAGCAGGTTTAAAGAAGTTCGGATCGGCTAATTGTAATTTTTGTAAATTTGAGAGGTCGTATATAGCGGTGGGAGATGTTGGCATGAAGTGGTTTAGACTTGAAACAACAATGGCGGTTGTGTTTAACTTGAAATCAGACTGTCTAGATTTCAGAGTGATTTGACAACTTTTAGAGGAATTTTCGAGGACAGTACCACCAAGTCCGGAAATCATCGTGAATGATTTTTTTGTTAGAATATCGAAACGATTTACTATACGACTTGCAATAAAGGATTCTTGCGATCCTTGATCAATGAATGCACGAATTGTAAACAATAAACCTTAATGTTCAATGTCAATCAATGCAGTTGGCAGGACAGTTTTTCTCCAGATTGAGAGAAGTTAGACTGTATGTTTGAGATTTGCGAATAAGCGGCAGCTGATGTGGTCGGCTGATCATCAGTGTAAGTTTCAACGTGATAAGAAGAGGATGCGGATTTTGGCGGATGCCAAGTTTGATTAGGTCGAAGACCCGCGGTAGTTGAAACAGAATTCTTATTATAATTATTATTCCCATCATCAGGGTGTAACAAGGTGTGGTGCAATTGACGACATGATTGACAACGATGTTCACTCTTGCATTTTTTGCAATGTGACCCTAGGAAAGACAGTTTTCACAGATTTTATTCTCGTACACGAACTTTCTTTTGTCTGGTAGTGGCCATGACCGGAATTTCGAACAATGTCTTAAAGGATGGTTTTGTTTGCATGCCTTACATGCTTTCGGAAAGGATTCAGTGTTGGCGGAAGTATTGTAAAATGAAACTCTCTGTGAACTGGATGAATGGGGATTTTGTTTTCTGATATCGGAAACAGACTCAATCATATTTAGACGCTTTGTAATAAATTCGTCCAATTGGTCCCAAGATGGTAGTTCTTTATTTTTTGACAGAGAACTTTCCCAGACAGTTAGTGTGTCTTCAGGTAATTTAGATGAAACCCAATAAACTAAGATTGGGTCCCAGGATATCACAGAAATATTGTAAGCCCGAAGGACAGATAAACAGTTATTTATTGTGTACTGGAGATTCCTTAAGGATTTTTCTTTCCCCGAAGCAACACTATCAATTTCAAATATTTTCCTAAATCTTCAAAGCGTTGGCGTAAAGCATTCCATGCAAGTTCAAAATTGTCATCAGTAAGAGGAAACTTTTTCACTATCTGATTTGCTTCACCTCTTGTCTTTGCACGTAGGTGAAATAATTTTTGGGCATGTGACAATTTTTTGTGCTTGATGTAAATAGCGGTGAACATATCCCTGAAACTTGGCCACTTATCGTAGCCACCATTAAATAATTCAGTGTCACAAGGAAGTAACTTTAATGAAAAATCCGATTCATTGCTGGTAGTCTCTTCTTCCTTAGCTAGCGGAAGGGATTTCTGAAGTTTTTGTTGCTCGATCTGAATTAGATCGAGAATTGAAGACTTGCACCCCTTGTATGATAGACAACATTCGGAAAATTTCCCATGTATATCTCCTTTGGCATCTTTTGTTAAATTGGAATCGGATGACGTCATCTCATCTTCATGAACTTGAACAAGTTGACGCCAACGCCTCTCTAAACCATCAAATTCAACTTGTAAACTAGAGGCTGTGTGATCTTCAAGAGGCATTTGTGCAAATTCAGCACAAAAAGTGATCACTTGGTCCGAGAAAAATATAAATTTCTGAGGAGCGGGATCGTCGTGAGTGGCCATAATGATGTTTAGAACAGTGAAAGATGATATAGCTGAATAGCTTCCCAACTACTTTTCGTTCAAATAATTGGAGATTTTATCAATAACGCGGCAATATTCTTTGAGAATATTAGGGATTGAGTAATCTGCAATGCTAAAGGAATTTGAACAATTTTGTAACTAACCAACGTTTGTCTTTTCTCAATCAGTATTTGTCTGCGCTATTATGGGGGCAAATACTATGAAACTTTGACGAATTTAAAGCACCATGAGAAGACAATTCAAAATAATTACTTAAGTCAGATCCGAGAAAAGAGATATTGAACAAACAGATCGTTTAAAGATTAGAGAGAACAGGAAAAAAAACAGTTTTTTATCTCAAATTGTGAATTTGTATGAAGATAAAAACTTATAGTTTTTTTTAAGATTATCTCAGGATCAACAAAAGTGAAAAGAAGGAAGTAGCGGCAGAAAAAATGCGTAATAGAAACTGATGAAGAATTGAGCTAAAGTTGCGACCGTAGCTGAAAACCTTTTCAAGTAGTGCAAAATCAGCGATTCCCAAGATATTTCATTTACCGTTTTAGTATGTTTGTATGGGTGAAGAAAACAACAACAACTGTAGGAATTCTATAACTTTTATCGATTGGAAAGTTGATAAATTTTCTTTTGTTTTTCCAATAACTACAAACAAATGAAATTGTTGCAAAATAAACAATGAATAAAGTTGTTGAAAAGTGACTGAAGAGGCCCCCAGATGATGACTATCGTTTGTTTTCTTCACGTACACCTTTATCCATGTCTCTATAAATGTCTTCTCAACAGGAAATTTCGAAGCGAAGCGGTGGACGTAATCCAAATAAAAAAGCTCTTCAATTCCTCAGAGGCTCGTACCCAGCAAAATTTTATGGAAGTGGTTCCATGAGATGCCATGATTTCACTGGATCTTTTGCATTGGTTCAAATGAAGTCGTGAAAGATCCGATCTTTTCATCAGCATTTGAAACCATTCGAAGGAAGTCGTGAAAGATCCGATCGATTTGAACCAATTCAAAGGAAGTCGTGGTAGATCCGATCTTTTCTTTAGCATTTGAACCCATTCCATCGATCCAATAGAGATGAATTCTGTGTTTTTATTTTTACACATGTATATATTCTTTTATTTATCTAAATATGTACGTTTAAAGCAATGTAAGATTTTTTATGCTCGGAAGTCCCAATCATTGAGCTAAAATTAGAGTCGGACTGCACTCTTTGGTATTGTTCGTGTTCCTTTACGTGCCTGAGGTTACCGGAAGTCAAGATTCTCACTTAAATTTACAACCTGTCGCTTGCCAAACACATCGTTGCCGAAGTCTGGAAAATAGGCCAGCAACTGAAGCCCGAAAAGGATGCCAGCAAAGGTGAATCTTACAAACCGATTTCGCTTCTGTCGCCCGTAGCAAGGACCCTTGTGGCTATAGTTCTTCCAGCATCAGAAATAACTTTCCAGTTGCCGATCAATAGCATAGGATCCGTAAGCAGCACAACATCTGCGCTGAAGGCCATCTCCATCTCCATATTAGCAGAGGACTCACTTAGAGCAAGCCGTGCTCATAATCTAGAAAGAGAAGTCTAACGTTACAAGAGAGAACCTCTAGATCAACAAGCCTTTCAACCAGTTTCAAGTAGCATTCACACGAATGCAGTCGCAGATGCAGTAAACAGTTATCGTGTGAATGCGGTTCTTGGAGAACACCCACCATCTATCGCAGCTGAGAAGCGCCAGCTGTCAGGACAAACCAGAGTAGTTTTAGGTCAATACGCTCGGGATGGTGCAGACGTCAAAATTCCTATAGGGCAAGTACTGATGACACCGTGGAAAACATCTGCCCAGCATACAGCACAGGCCCCCACGACACACTGCTCAATTGCCCTACCAATCCTGCTAAGAAACTTAAGTTTGCAGCTTTGTGGTTACAAACTGTATAACTAGCGAAATAGCCACATTCTTATGACTGATAGACCCAGAGTCAGATTAAGCAGAAAAATGAGAATACAAACATAATAACTACTTTTATAACAACGAGAACAAAAGGCTATTATAGACGTAAACTTTATGATGATAAATAAATTGTAGTTATTTCATTAATTCCTTTGAATTAATCAAATAAAAAAATTAAAATCATTTTTCAATACAGCATTTTCCATTTTCCGAACAAGACGTGAAAATTACATGCCAAAGGTTTAGTGAAAATGACATGCCAAAGATTAATGAAACAGGTTCTTCTTCGTCAAAATCGTACCACTCGACTTTGCAGACAGGAATATACCCTGAGCCTGTGTAAATTGAAACTTTCATCTATAGACGGATCGAATAGCGGCTACACAGCCAAAATCCTTAAACCCAAGAACTATGCATTAGGAGATTTTTAGAAATTTGTAGCCATTTTCGGACGTATGAACTTGCGTTTGCAAAATATGGATTTGTATCATTGATCACAAGTGTTGCGGAGGAGGTAAGGAGAAATGGACCGGGCCGACATAGTTCATTTTTGGAGTAGATCTTATTTTGGAGTCATTCCTTTTAAAAGATATTGCGCCCACCAGTCATTTCAGTTCCCACAGTATAATTTTC
This sequence comes from Musca autumnalis, assembly GCF_047663935.1. NCBI lineage: Eukaryota > Metazoa > Arthropoda > Insecta > Diptera > Muscidae > Musca > Musca autumnalis. Next base: position 280,413 of record NW_027412255.1, read on the forward strand.
ACTTTTTGACTCTTATGTCAGGAAATATGGGCTTGCCCACGAAAAACTTAATACCGCTCTAAACTGCACGTAAACAACTATTTTGAAGGTTTGTGCGAGAGGTACCCCAGTATGACCCATTTTCGAGCAACAACTAAGTTTGGAAAAAATATTACTAATCCAAAGTTTGGACCAAATCTGTTCCTCCGTTCGAGAAAACTCGCGCATACCACTTTAGCTAAAATACTTGAAATCTCGGAGAAAATACCAGAAGAAGTAGACCGAAAAGCACCATCTTCGAATTTTGTATATATAAGGCTTGCTGAAATATTGCGATAAACAAAGTTTGGACCAACGCAGTTGTCGTGTGCACTAGCCATTACACATGATTGCCTTAAGTGTTCTTTACAGCTTCCGGGCCATTTTCTCTGGAAGTATAGACATGCCTCTGAAAACCTTGTACGGTAGTAATAGGAGCCCCGAGAACACTTGTTGCAAAAAAGCAAAGCGTTTCCAGAGAGTTATTTTATTTATTAATTTATTTATTTCATATTTTTACTTATAACTAATTATTAATATAAAGGAAGTGAAGCCATGACCATTGACCATTAAGCTTACACCGCTTATCCAGAGAGGTCTTAAACTGCACTTCGTTGAAAATTTTTGAAATACTCTGCGGAAGTTTGCCGAAAGAGTAGATAAATCAAAATATCACGAAGGCCAAATTTTGGAACGAATCGGTCCAATCGGTCTAGGCGGCTACCTAGACTTACGGTCATAGCTAAGTCGACTCCAAGTTTTCTGAATCAGATTTCTTCCAAACACACTTTGACCCTAAAGCCATTATTTCGATGAGGCACATTTTGGCTAAAGGCTGAGAGTATAAAAAATTTAGATTGGGAAAATTGTGTTTATGAATTTTTGCTTAAAGAATGTACACATGTATAGACCTTGGATTGGGCGACATAATTTCATTTTAAACGAAGTTAGGACTGGATTAAAGTTATTCCCTTGTTCCTGATAAATTTATGACAAGATCCAGAATTTCTATAAGTGAAGTCCGACGTTTGGACGCCAAAATTAGTCTACTGACAGATGCACAATTTGGCTACAGATTTTGTCATTTACATAACCGCGATTAGGTGCTAGAATTTCTTAATGGATAGACTAACTATTGCTCAGCATTAGTTCTCGGCCTTCAGAAATTCTTTGCGATATTTTTGAAAATTATGATGTTAAGATATTTGAAAATTAAATGTTATCATATTTCTAAGTTTTTTTCATTGTATTCGCTTTCTTTGGTCTTATCGAAGTGATATCACTAAATTTCATAACATTAACAGTAGTTGCGAGTTATTTGATAAATGATACGCCCAAAAATATATGGCATTATTAATACATTCATTGTTTTGACCATATATTAACTGTGACATATTGTAAAAAAAGTTCTAAAAACAAGATAAAATTGGCCAAGAAGTCTTGCGCCATATGAACTAAAAAATAGTATTGAAACTTATTTCATCAGTAGAATAAGTCTAAAATAAGGTTTACATCTTTGCTAAATAAGACATTTTCGCTAACATGAACTTTAAAAATTTTGGTCAGGTGTGTATGTTAGATGTCAGAATGACAAATCAGCAGTGTTCTCCTATTTGCTAGTGGCAAAAAGCAGGGTTGCTCCGCTTCAAACTGTGTGTTTACCAATTAATGTTTAATTATGTGATTTCCACTTTCGATTTTAACTTCACAAGTATAACTTTGTGGACAGACTCAACAATTGTTTTAGGTTGGTCATGGGAAACTTTTGTCGCCAATCGCACGGCTCAGATTCTGGAATTAGTTCCAAATGGTGTGTGACGCCAAACGTACAAGCTATGGTAGCCGTTGAAGAAGAAGATATAGATTTTTTAAAACCATTTTCAGCTTACCATAGAGCTCTAAGAGTATTTTCGTATGTATACCGGATTGCTTAAGCAGACTTAGAAATCTTATTAAAAATACTTCTCCTTAATTCTCTCACTCTGAAACCTTTTCTGCCAAACATGGACTAATTTATTTCTATCAGCGCACATTTTATAAACAGGAATGCAAGGATTTGGAAGATGGTAAAGACATTTCACCAAAAAGCCCTTTAAAATCACTCAATCCATTTGTGGATCACAACAATATTCTGCATGTTAATGACAGGTTGGCCAACGCAGATCTCCCTTATAATGAACGATATCCCATAATTGTCTCTGGAAATTCTCGTTTTTGTCGATTGTATTTGTGGCATTTACACTTATGTCTAGCTCATGCAGAGTGTAATCAAATGTGTGGGATGGTCCAACTGAATTTTACATATCTCGGCTCAAACCGAGGGTCAAAAGCATTATTCATAAATGCAAAACTTGCTTAATTTTCAAAAAAAGACATTGTACGTAGGTTGTGGCCTCATTACCTCAAGAAAGATGCGCTTTGACTCCCCCTTTTTATATAACTGGTATTGATTTCGCAAAATACAGAGTTCCACTTTGAGAAATGCTCCAATTCTAAAAGGCTACGTTTGCTTATTTTTGTGCTTGGCAACCAAAGCTATCCTTTAAGAGCCTTGCTCTGAACTCTCCTCTGTGGCTTTCGAGGCGTCCTTTGCTCGATTCGTTGGGAGGCGAGGACCACCCTTTCGGATAGTTTCTGATAAAGGGAAGAATTTCATCGGTGCTAGTCGAAAACTTCTAAGAGAATTTCCAAACTTTATAAAAATGGTTCCTAGTGATATCTTTGGCAAGTATTCCAATCATGGATTTGAATGGCGTTTTATTTCCCCACATGCACCTCACATGGGGGGCTTGTGGAAATCAGCTGTTAAAAACTTTATGCACCATTTCAAACGTATTGCAGGAGCACATAGGTTCACTTTTGAGCAATTTGCCACCGTATTAGCTCGTATAGAAGGTGTTCTGAACTCTCGTCCAATTTCTGCTGTTACTGAAGACCCTTTTGAAATTACAGCTTTAACTCTAGGACACTTTCACAGGGGTTCCCCAATTATGGCCTTACCCGACCCAATTTCTGTAGGGCGATTCTCTTACACATTGTTTGAGTTACCGACAAAAATCGGTAAAATTAAAATGCTTATAATTTCGGCAATTAACGATATTTTTCGGTAAGTTGGCAACGAATAAAAAGTAGTCGTAAATTTCTACCGATAGCAAGTGTTAAATCTTGTTTGAGCTTTTCATTCATAATTCTGCGTTTTAATTTTAACGATTTTTGTCGGTAACTCAAAAAATGATTTAGACAATCGCACTGATAACTTATCCCTTATAAATAGTTGGAATTAATTAAAGGCCATTCATCAGCAATTCGCAAAAAGATGGAAAGATGATTATTTGAATGCATTGCATCAACGCTATATATGGAAAAACTCCACTCCCAATTTTAAACCTGGCGATTTAGTTGTCGTAATTGACGATTTACTACCACCAAGCGAATCCTGGTAGTGATAGTCACGGTAGAGTGACTGACATTAAAATAGCGTCTTGAGTCATTAAAAGACCAATTGTCAATGCGTTATTTGCGACAAAAGTCATGCACTCCGGTTTGTCCCGAGTTCATCCTAATGCGGGTGAACGACCGGAGAAAAGTAGTCAGGGACAACGACTACTGCATGAATTGCCTTGCGAGAAGTCACCAGATCCGAAGTGGCCACTCAAATGTTTTTTGCAAAAAGAGCGGTAGCAGCACCATTCTATGCTGCACCCAGTGTCCTCCACCATCACCACAATAGTACATCAAGATAACTCTGTAGAGACACCCAGGCCAGCCGTACATGACCAATTGCCATCACCCACTCGCCAGCGTTCATACATGGTATTATCCCAAGCCATCAAATCGTTGGCAGAAGTCATGTGCGTCGCCTCATAAGTTGCAGAAGTGCAAGGCAGGCGCCATGGACAAATTTGAATCATTTGCCATGATATTTTGAATTTTTTTAATAATAATTATAAATTTCTAATGAATTGCTATCTATATATTCGTATAGCAATTATAATGAATTACCCTAGCGTTAAGTATATGAATTATATTAAGCACTAAAATCCATTGTGAATAGAAATAAGTATTATAGAACTAGTAGTTACTTTCGTTAAATCTCTGTTTGAATTGTATAAAATCAACGAAGTAACCTAAAACTAAGCTTGCATTGGTCAACAAATAAAAAGGAACTTCACTTGTAAATCAATATCCAAATCTTTTTCTCTCTTCTCTTTTTTATTTAAATAAACAGAAGCTACGTTTTATAACGTTTTTGGAAATATCCCTTGTTTTTATTTCATGGTCATCAATTATCATCATCGTCTCCACAATATTGTTTCTCTTCGGGACAGAAATAATATTGCACAAAATTCATAACATTAGATACAGTCCTCTTTAAAGTTTGGATTCCAGTTGGTTGCCGTTTTCCTCTCATATTGGTTTGGAATCCCCCCCTCTCCGCTCATTGTTATTCAAGAGGAATTGCTAAAAATGTAAGAGTTTATTAAGTTTGTGAGCGGGAAAAAGTTGTTAACAGTTTGGAAGTATACATAATTTAATTAATGGGCGAACCATGTTCCCATTTTGGGTACGGACTTTGGAATTCTTTCCAGTATAGACTTTGATTATTCAGAATCGTCCTTTTTGAGATTTTGTTGAGCAGATTTCCATTTATATCTTCTTTGTATGTCTGAAATATAATCAGTTTTCCAACGTTTGGCAAAATTAAGTTGAATAATTTTCAGACTCTTCGTATGTGAATTTGGTATTGCACGCGACTTTCCTTAGACGAGTTTCCATGCTTTTTACGGCGGCTTCCCATAAACCACCCATATGAGGAGCATGCGGAGGGATAAAGTGCCAAGAAAACCCATGCAAACTGTATTTGTCAATAACGGCTCTTTCAGCGGATTCAAAGAATTTCGTGCACTCATTGGTAATTGTTAGATTTGCACCTACAAAGTTTGTTCCATTGTCGGAAAAAATTTTGTTAGGAAAACCTCTACGACCAACGAATCTTGAAAAAAGTTGTCGGGAATGCCTCTGATGACAAACTTCCATATGAATTGCTCTAGTGGAGAAACAAACGAAGACGGCTGAGTAACCCTTTTGTATTTTGGCGTTTCGAAATCGTGAAGTTCTCAAGACAAAATGTCCTGCAAAGTCGATTGCAGTATTAGTGAAGGGAAGAGAACATTTTCAACGTCCAGGTGGCAACGCTGCCATAATTTCGTTTTGAACACTGTGTTTGAAAATTTTACATATTCGGCAGCTGTAAATACATTGTCTGATCTTGTTCTTAAGACGAATGACGTAATATTCTTGTCGAATTGCATGCAACATACTCTGGGAGCATGTAGGAGCTTTTCATGAGTATGTTCTATCAATAGTTTAAACAGGTGAGCGTTTTCGGGAAGGATTATTGGACGTCTTTCTTTGAATCTCATAAAAGCCAATTTAATCGCATTAGTCGATTTTCCTCGAGAAATGGGTTCAATGTTATAAATCTGCTTTTGGAATGAATCGTTTGATTGGTGATTAAAGCTTGATATTGCAACGGAAAATGGGCAATTTGAGCACATCTCAAAAGTCCATATCTACCAATTAACAGTTCTTCAGCTGTTAATGGTGTCATTTGCACTGTAGGGCCTGGAAGTTTTCGAGTTTTGTAATTAAAATGTAACACATAACATAAAAACATAACTAGTAAACTTATTATACTTTTGAAGAAAATTTTCAATTGAAATTTCTGTTTCCAATATTGCAACCTTCACTTCGATAGTTGGCACTTTAAGGTCGGATTGTTTTGGCCAATGCTCTTGGGAGTTCTGCAACCATCTTGGACCATGCCACCAAAGATAACTTTCTTTTAATTCCACAGCGGTGTATCCTCCGGTCCCATATCAGCAGGATTTTCGCCAGACCAAACATGTAGCCAATTTACGTTGCCCGCGTTATCTAAAACCTCAGAAACAGTGTTTTTAATACGAATGTCTTCCAATGATATGGTGGTTTTCTAAGCCAGGCTAAGATAAACCGATTTAAAAGGTTTTGCCAAAAGTGCAGCTCCATATAACTCGAGTCTTGGTAAACTGACAGTTTTTAGTGGTGTAGATTTTTTTAGATACCAGTAAGTGAGAGTCTACCATATTTTCTGAAGATGAACGAATATATAGACATTAGGGATATAACTTTTTGCACTTTTTTGCAAATATCAAAAATACCACCACATAGCCGTGTAGAGCATGAAAAACTATTATGAAATATGGTGTAAATTTTTCTCTATCGCGAAAAAAGTTTCCGCACCAAATGCATTGAAGTTCAGTAATGCATTTTTTATTTTATCTGTTATATTTGCTTTTCATTAAAATTTTTATTTTTTTGTAATCTAATTTAAAAACATTATCAAATCGTTCTGGACCAATATTAGGAACATTTGACACCATTGCAATTTTTGGTTTTTCTGTACAAACTCGTGAATATTATGTTTATATTTATTGTAGCTATAGGACAAGAGAATATGGTGTCATTTACAAAAAATTCCCGGAAGTTACAGACCGTTTTTAATGACTTTGCCTGTGAGAATTGTATTTATTATATAAATGTTTATTCAAACAAAGCAAAATTTAAAATTTTAAGTAGAAAAAATATCAAAAGGGGGTTTTAGTAATCGCAGTCTTTGCGGAAACTTTTTTCAACGCGTCGATATTAGAAACGCTATTTTATTATTAGGACAAAATTCCCCACAAGGTACCGGTCGTGCAAATATTTGTTCTTTTTTATACCCTCCACCATAGTATGGAGGGTATATTAAGTTTGTTTTTCTGTTTGTAACACATCGAACTACTCATTTGCGACCCAATAAAGTATATATATTCTTGATCAGGATAAAATTCTAAGACGATCTAGGCATGTCCGTCTGTTGTAATCACTCCTTTTTTATTAATTTTATTTATTATTATTATTTTTTTTTTAATTTATTTATTTTTAATCCAAGGTGGTGCAATATATTCGTGAATTTTTTTCAATATTTTTAATCTAAGGTGGAGCCACATAAACGCAAGGGTGATTTTATAGACCCTTTCTAACAGAAAGGGTGCTTCTACATAGGGCTATAACTAAAAAAAAACAACACCAGTACCTTGTGGGGAATTTTGTCCTGATAACGCAAACAAGTTTCTAAAATCGATTCTTTGAGAATCAAGGTTAAAAGGTACGGTTGACATAAGTAGGTGGTTTAGGAAAAGTGTACACATGTGTCCGAAAAGTACTAAATGGTACTAAATTTGGTACAATTACGATTTGGGCGAACGGATAGAGCTGGAATCCTGAAATTTTGAACTAAGGCTACTGTTGGAGAGTAAAATGGATGTAGTTTTTAAAATTCGTACTTATGGGTACGAAAAGTTCTAAATGGTACTAAATTTGGTACAATTTGGATTTAGGTTGAACGGATAGAGCTGGAATCCTGAAATTTTGAATTTTGCAGAGTAAAATGGATGTAGTTTTTAAAATTCGTACTTATGGGTACGAAAAGTGCTAAATGGTACTAAATTTGGTACAATTACGATTAGGGCGAACGGACAGAGCTGGAATACTGAAATTTTGAATTAAGGCTGCAGTTGGAGGGTAGAATGGAAGTAGTTTTGAAGACTCGTACTTGTGGGTACGAAAAGTACTAAATGGTACTAAATTTGGTACAATTACGATTTGGACGAACGGATGGAGCTGGAATCTTGAAATAAGCCTACTGTTGGAGAGTAGAACGGAAGTAGTTTTGAAAACTCGTTCTGGAATCCTGAAATTTTGAATTTTGCAGAGTAAAATGGATGTAGTTTTTAAAATTCGTACTTATGGGTACGAAAAGTGCTAAATGGTACTAAATTTGGTACAATTACGATTAGGGCGAACGGACAGAGCTGGAATCCTGAAATTTTGAATTAAGGCTGCAGTTGAAGGGTAGAATGGAAGTAGTTTTGAAGACTCGTACTTGTGGGTACGAAAAGTACTAAATGGTACTAAATTTGGTACAATTACGATTTGGACGAACGGATGGAGCTGGAATCTTGAAATTTTGAAATAAGCCTACTGTTGGAGAGTAGAACGGAAGTAGTTTTGAAAACTCGTTCTTATGGGTACGAAAAGTACTATATGGTACTCAGTTTGGTACAATTACGATTTGGGCGAACGGATGGAGCTGGAATCCTGAAATTTTGAACTAAGACTACTGTTGGAGAGTAGAACGGAAGTAGTTTTGAAAATTCGTACTTATGGGTACGAAAAGTACTATATGGTACTAAATTTGGTACAATTACGATTTGGGCGAACGGATAGAGCTGGAATCCTGAAATTTTGAACTAAGGCTACTGTTGGAAAGTAAAATGGATGTAGTTTTGAACAATCGTACTTATATATACTTTCGTTAAATCTCTATTTGAATTGTATAAAATCAACGAAGTAACCTAAAACTAAGCTTGCATTGGTCAACAAATAAAAAGGAACTTCACTTGTAAATCAATATCCAAATCTTTTTCTCTCTTCTCTTTTTTATTTAAATAAACAGAAGCTACGTTTTATAACGTTTTTGGAAATATCCCTTGTTTTTATTTCATGGTCATCATTTATCATCATCGTCTCCACAATATTGTTTCTCTTCGGGAGAGAAATAATATTGCACAAAATTCATAACATTAGATACAGTCCTCTTTAAAGTTTGGATTCCAGTTGGTTGCCGTTTTCCTCTCATATTGGTTTGGACTCCCCCCCTCTCCGCTCATTGTTATTCAAGAGGAATTGCTAAAAATGTAAGAGTTTATTAAGTTTGTGAGCGGGAAAAAGTTGTTAACAGTTTGGAAGTATACATAATTTAATTAATGGGCGAACCATGTTCCCATTTTGGGTACGGACTTTGGAATTCTTTCCAGTATAGACATTGATTATTCAGAATCGTCCTTTTTGAGATTTTGTTGAGCAGATTTCCATTTATATATTCTTTGTATGTCTGAAATATAATCATTTTTCCAACGTTTGACAAAATTAAGTTGAATAATTTTCAGACTCTTCGTATGTGAATTTGGTATTGCACGCGACTTTCCTTAGACGAGTTTTCATGCTTTTTACGGCGGCTTCCCGTAAACCACCCATATGAGGAGCATGCGGAGGGATAAAGTGCCAAGAAAACCCATGCAAACTGTATTTGTCAATAACGGCTCTTTCAGCGGATTCAAAGAATTTCTTGCACTCATTGGTAATTGTTAGATTTGCAACTACAAAGTTTGTTCCATTGTCGGAAAAAATTTTGTTAGGAAAACCTCTACGACCAACGAATCTTGAAAAAGTTGTCGGGAATGCCTCTGATGACAAACTTCCATATGAATTGCTCTAGTTGAGAAACAAACGAAGACGGCTGAGTAACCCTTTTGTATTTTGGCGTTTCGAAATCGTGAAGTTCTCAAGACAAAATGTCCTGCAAAGTCGATTGCAGTATTAGTGAAGGGAAGAGAACATTTTCAACGTCCAGGTGGCAACGCTGCCATAATTTCGTTTTGAACACTGTGTTTGAAAATTTTACATATTCGGCAGCTGAAAATACATTGTCTGATCTTTTTCTTAAGACGAATGACGTAATATTCTTGTCGAATTGCATGCAACATACTCTGGGAGCATGTAGGAGCTTTTCATGAGTATGTTCTATCAATAGTTTAAACAGGTGAGCGTTTTCGGGACGAAAATTACGAAAATCGCATTAGTCGATTTTCGTCAATGTTTTAAATTTGCTTTTGGAATGAATCGGTTGATTGGTGATTAAAGCTTGATATTGCAACGGAAAATGGGAAATTTGAGCACATCTCAAAAGTCCATATCTACCAATTAACAGTTCTTCAGCTTTTAATGGTGTCATTTGCACTGTAGGGCCTGGAAGTTTTCGAGTCTTGTAATTAAAATGTAACACATAACATAAAAACATAACTAGTAAACTTATTATACTTTTGAAGAAAATTTTCAATTGAAATTTCTGTTTCCAATGTTGCAACCTTCACTTCGATAGTTGGCACTTTAAGGTCGGATTGTTTTGGCCAATGCTCTTGGGAGTTCTGCAACCATCTTGGACCATGCCACCAAAGATAACTTTCTTTTAATTCCACAGCGGTGTATCCTCCGGTCCCATATCAGCAGGATTTTCGCCAGACCAAACATGTAGCCAATTTACGTTGCCCGCGTTATCTAAAACCTCAGAAACCGTGTTTGCAATACGAATGTCTTCCAATGATATGGTGGTTTTCTAAGCCAGGCTAAGATAAACCGATTTAAAAGGTTTTGCCAAAAGTGCAGCTCCATATAACTCGAGTCTTGGTAAACTGACAGTGTTTAGTGGTGTAGATTTTTTTAGATACCAGTAAGTGAGAGTCTACCATATTTTCTGAAGATGAACGAATATATAGACATTAGGGATATAACTTTTTGCACTTTTTTGCAAATATCAAAAATACCACCACATAGCCGTGTAGAGCATGAAAAACTATTATGAAATATGGTGTAAATTTTTCTCTATCGCGAAAAAAGTTTCCGCACCAAATGCATTGAAGTTCAGTAATGCATTTTTTATTTTATCTGTTATTTTTGCTTTTCATTAAAATTTTTATTTTTTTGTAATCTAATTTAAAAACATTATCAAATCGTTCTGGACCAATATTAGGAACTTTTGACACCATTGCAATTTTTGGTTTTTCTGTACAAACTCGTGAATTTTATGTTTATATTTATTGTAGCTATCGGACAAGAGAATATGGTGTCATTTACAAAAAATTCCCGGAAGTTACAGACCGTTTTTAATGACATTGCCTGTGATAATTGCATTTATTATATAAATGTTTATTCAAACAAAGCAAATTTTAAATTTTAAGTAGAAAAAATATCAAAAGGGGGTTTTAGTAATCGCAGTCTTTGCGGAAACTTTTTTCAACGAGTCGATATTAGAAACGCTATTTTATTATTAGGACAAAATTCCCCACAAAGTACCGGTCGTGCAAATATTTGTTCTTTTTTATACTCTCCACCATAGTATGGAGGGTATATTAAGTTTGTTTTTCTGTTTGTAACACATCGAACTACTCATTTGCGACCCAATAAAGTATATATATTCTTGATCAGGATAAAATTCTAAGACTATCTAGGCATGTCCGTCTGTTGTAATCACTCCAGCGTCCGCAATAATTGATATAGAGCGCTAAAATTTTGCACCCGAGTGTCTTTTTTGCATAGGCAGGTCAAGTTTGAAGATGGGCTATATCAGTCCACGTTTTGGTATAGCCCCCATGTAGTGGTTCGACTCTATTTCAAGTACCTTGAAGTTTTTTTGTACTTTTTTTATTAATTTTATTTATTATTATTTTTTTTAATTTATTTATTTTTAATCCTAGGTGGTGCAATATATTCGTGATTTTTTTTTTTCAATATTTTTAATCTAAGGTGGAGCCACATAAACGCAAGGGTGATTTTATAGACCCTTTCCAACAGAAAGGGTGCTTCTACATAGGGCTATAACTAAAAAAAACAACACCAGTACCTTGTGGGGAATTTTGTCATGATAACGCAAACGAGTTTCTAAAATCGATTCTGTGGAAAAAGTTTGCGCACCGACTGCGATTACTAAAGCCCTTTTAATATTTTTCTATTAAAAAATTTAAATTTACAATTTATAGAAAACAAATACGATTCTCACAAGCAAAGTCAACAAAAACAGTCTGTAACTTTCGCGAATTAGTTGCAAATGACCCCATATTCTCTTTTCCGATAGGTACAAAATATCTATATTAATAAAAGAGTAAAGTGATGGACAGACTGACTGACTGATTGATTCCTCAACGCCCAGACGAAACGACTGAAGCTAGAATCCTGAAATTTTGGGTGTGGGTCACTCTTGGTCCGAAGGGATCAGATAAGGCTGGGTTTTTAAAAATTCAAACTGGAAGGGTGCGAAAAGTACTAAAAGTTACTAAATATGATATGAAATTTGGAATGAAGGTCACTGATGGAGTGTAGGAAATATGTACTAAAGGGTTTTTAGAAATTTGAACTATAAGTGTACGAAAAGTACTAAAGTGTACTAAATTTGGTACCAATTCGTATTTTGTGAACGGATAAAGGTTAAAGGTTGAAATTTGGTGTGAGAATCAAGGTTAAAAGGTACGGTTGACATAAGGAGGTGGTTTAGAAAAAGTGTACACATGTGTCCGAAAAGTACTAAATGGTACTAAATTTGGTACAATTACGATTTGGGTGAACGGATAGAGCTGGAATCCTGAAATTTTGAACTAAGGCTACTGTTGGAGAGTAAAATGGATGTAGTTTTTAAAATTCGTACTTATGGGTACGAAAAGTTCTAAATGGTACTAAATTTGGTACAATTTGGATTTAGGTTGAACGGATAGAGCTGGAATCCTGAAATTTTGAACTAATGCTACTGTTGCAGAGTAAAATGGATGTAGTTTTTAAAATTCGTACTTATGGGTACGAAAAGTGCTAAATGGTACTAAATTTGGTACAATTACGATTTGGGCGAACGGACAGAGCTGGAATCCTGAAATTTTGAATTAAGGCTGCAGTTGGAGGGTAGAATGGAAGTAGTTTTGAAGACTCGTACTTGTGGGTACGAAAAATACTAAATGGTACTAAATTTGGTACAATTACGATTTGGACGAACGGATGGAGCTGGAATCTTGAAATTTTGAAATAAGCCTACTGTTGGAGAGTAGAACGGAAGTAGTTTTGAAAACTCGTTCTTATGGGTACGAAAAGTACTATATGGTACTCAGTTTGGTATAATTACGATTTGGGCGAACGGATGGAGCTGGAATCCTGAAATTTTGAACTAAGGCTACTGTTGGAGAGTAGAACGGAAGTAGTTTTGAAAATTCGTACTTATGGGTACGAAAAGTACTATATGGTACTAAATTTGGTACAATTACGATTTGGGCGAACGGATAGAGCTGGAATCCTGAAATTTTGAACTAAGGCTACTGTTGGAAAGTAAAATGGATGTAGTTTTGAAAACTCGTACTTATGGGTACGAAAAGTACTAAATTGTACTAAATTTGGTACAATTACGATTTGGGCGAACGGATAGAGCTAGAATCCTGAAATTTGAATTACGGCTGCTGTTAGAGAGTAGAATGGAAGCAGTTCTGAAAATTCGTACTTATGGGTACGACAAGTACTAAATGGTACTACATTTTGTACAATTTGGATTTAGGTTGAGCGGATAGAGCTAGAATCCTGAAATTTTGAATTAAGGCTGCAGTTGGAGGGTAGAATGAAAGTAGTTTTGAAAACTCGTACTTATGGGTACGAAAAGTACTAAATTTGGTGCAATTACGATTTGTGCGAACGGATGGAGATGGAATCCTGAAATTTTGTACTGAGGCTACTGTTGGAGAGTAGAACGGAAGTAGTTTTGAAAATTCGAAATTATGGGTACGAAAAGTACTAAATGGTACTAAATTTGGTACAATTACGATTTGGGCGAATGGATAGAGCTGGGATCCTGAAATTTGAATGAGAGAGTAGAATGGAATCAGTTTTGAAAATTCGTACTTATGGGTACGACAAGTACAGAATGGTACTAAATTTTGTACAATTTGGATTTAGGTTGAGCGGATAGAGCTGGAATCCTGAAATTTTGAATTAAGGCTGCAGTTGGAGGGTAGAATGGAAGTAGTTTTGAAAACTCGTACTTATGGGTACGAAAAGTACTAAATGGTACTAAATTTGGTGCAATTACGATTTGCACGAACGGATGGAGCTGGAATCTTGAATTTTGTACAATTTGGATTTGTGTTGAGCGGATGGAGCTGGAATCCTGAAATTTGGAATTAAGGATACTGTTAGAGAGTAGAATGGAAGTAGTTTTCAAAATTCGTACTTATGGGTACGACAAGTACTATATGGTATTTAAGTTTATACAATTTGGATTTAGGTTGTTCGGATAGAGCTGGAATCCTGAAATTTTGAATTAAGATTGATGTTGTAGTATGGGATGGAGATAATTTGGAAATTCGTACTTATGGTTTACGAAAAGTAAAAAATTTTGTACAATTAAGATTCATCGGATAGAATTGAATTTCTGAAATTTGGAATAAAAATTCCTGCTGGAGTTTAAGATTGGCTACTGTTGGTATGTAGAATGGAAATTGTTTAGAAAATTCGTACTTAAGGTTAGGAAAAGTATTAAGTGGTACTAAATTTGTTACAATTTAGATTTAGTGTGAACGGATAGAGCTGTAGTTCTGAAATTTCGAATTAACATTGATGTTAGAGTAAGGGATTGAAATAATTTGGAAATTCGTACTTCGTAGGCTACATTTGGAGTGTAAAAGGGAAGTAGTTTTGAAAATTCATACTCATGGGTACAAAAAGTACCAAATTTGGATTTGGGCGAACGAACAGAGCTGGAATAGTGAAAGCTTGCTGTTGGGGTATAAGATGGTGTTAGCAAATTCTTACTTACGGGTAAGAAAAATACTAAATTTGGTACAGTTTTGATTTGGGTGAACGAATAAAGCTGGAAACCTTAAATTTGTAACTGAGATTAATGTTGAAGTGTAGGATTAGGTAGTTTAGAAATTCGTACTTATGGATACGAAAAGCACTAAATTTGGTATAATTTGGATTTGGGTCAACGGATAGACCTAGAATCCTGTAATGTGGAATTGAGATTTCTGTTAGAGTGTAGGATTGTGGTAGTTTTGGAAACTCGTACTTATGGGAACGAAAAGTATTAAATTTGGTCCAATTGGGATTTGGAATCTGGAATCCTGAAATTTAGAATTGAGATTATTGTTGAAGTGTAGGATTGAGGTAGTTTTGGAAATTCGTACTTATGGGTACGAAAAGTACTAAATGGTATTAAATTTGGTACAATTTAGATTTGAGTGAACGATTAGACCTGGAATCCTTAAATTTGGAACTGAGATTACTGTTGGAGTATAGGATTAAGGTAGTTTTGGAAATTCGTACTTATGTGTACGAAAATTACTAAATGGTACTAAATTTGGTACAGTGGGTATTTGGGGGAACGGATGGAGCTGGCATCCTGGAATTTGGTAAGACTACAATTGAAGCGTAAGATTGAGACATTGAGGTAGTTTTTGAAATTCGTACTTATGACCACGAAATATACAATTTGAGTGCACCGATAGCGCTGGAATCCTGTTTTTGAATTAAGGTTACTGGTGAAGTGAAGGAGTGAGGTAGTTTTGGAAAATCGTACTATTTGGTGTAGGGACAGTGCTGGAATCTGTATTTTTGGATTTAGTGTGAGTATTGGTGTACAATGTTGGTCTAGCTGTGAACATGTAAGGGTGAGATACGGCTGATCTTTTTGAAAATCGAACTAAAGCGGTACGAACAGTACTAAAATAACAATAACTATTGAATAAAATTGGTATAAGTACAATAATATTTTCAGTGTTCGCCATTTCCATATTATATATTGTTTATTTGTTTTTTATATCCTTTGCGCATACGAAGTAGCGGGCACTTTGCTAGTATAAACATAAAATTCACGTGTTTATAATGAAAAACCAAAAATTGCAATAGTGTCAGAAGTTCCTAATATGCTTCGAAATGGCGCGATTTGAGAATAAATTGGTCCAGCAAGGTTTGATAATGATGCAACACTGAAAATGCAAACAACTTCTAGTATGCATTTTTTGAAAGCACATATTTAGGCTAAAAAACCCTAGTAGGGTTTTGTGCTGTCAGATCCAGTTCGGATTTTAAGGCCTCATCTAAACCGGGCTAAATCTACACTTTTTTGCATTTATCAGGCCTTTATCTCAGAAACGAATAGGAATTTAGCCTTGCTGTCTTTAGCAATATTGTAGCCCTAAACTAGTAGAACTTATCTCTTGGGAAAACACATAAGAAAAACTCCATCTAGGGCATCAAAATCTATAAAATATAGAAAATTTTACATAATTGCTGAAATTCTTGTCAGTATCGGGTAAAATATTGGGAGTTGAACCAAGTAACCTTTGCAAAAATCTTCCAAATAAAGTTCTCAGCAATTTTTTAGAATATTCTGAAACTCTAAAATGCTTACTTCATGTTGTTTCAGCGGTATTTTGCATCATATCTTTTACAACACGTATCTCAAACACAGTTCACACCAACGGTCACCACATTACGGACATTTTTATTAAATCGTCGTTGAAAAATGTACTGAAAACAACATTTTCTAAAGAGTTGTGTTTTACATTCTAGGGAATATTCTTTCAAACGAAAATATTGTTACGGAATTAGGTTTAACTAATCTCCGTGTAGACGTTGTTTTATTCCCCGATAAGATTTGTACCAAATAAAACAGGGTTCGTTTTAGATTACGTTTCAACAATGCTTTCTTCACTTTATTACACTTATTCGGAACTGACTGTTATAGCTAAGTACACAGCTTTACTTTACTTCTTTACTAGTCGATGATTACACTTCGCGATAAAATTCATAACTGATCACTGTTTGCCCATCAACTGATATTTATATGCTCACAGTTATCGTTTGGAAGTATCTAGAGCATGCATCTGGCAACCTCGAGAAGCCAACAAACATACAGACGCACACTCGCACCAAACGAACAACAACAACACACATATGCGGGATACAAACACAGAAAGCAGACATGACGTAATGGACTATTATACAAGAGAGTACAACAAAAACAAATACTGGGCGATAATTGAATGATTATGGCAAAACAAATGGAAACAAAGGCACATCAGTAACATGTTAGGTAGAACTAGAATGATGAAGATGATTCTACATGGTAGTTGTTGTTGCTTAAATAAAGTAACTGCGTAATAAAACTTTACGTTACAATTCAAATTTTTAAATTAACGGAAATTAAACTAAATTAACTTAAACCTATCAGTTACATTCGTAACAATATACATACAGACAAAATTAACGGTTTTGGATATACGGTGCGAAATATATAAAAATTGTGGCATGTTTGCATATATTTTGAAATTTGCAGCAATAAATGTTGTTTTTCGAGCTCATTATTTCTCCAAATATGTTATTCTTGTCCTTATCTACAAATTTGCATCAGAAGTCAGAAGAAGATTCGCATTGGTTTCAGAGATATAGCCCCGAATTTCTTTAAAAAGTCAATATTTAACCATGTTTAGATGGGGCCATAAAATCCGAGCTGGATCTGACACAACAACACCCAACTAGGGTTTTTTGTTGTTTGGGTCTGTATTTTCAAAAAAACCCTCAGTTCTAATTGTTTGCACAAGATCACCTTAAAAATGTTGCACAACTCCCAATAGTGTAGCCGATACTGACCACAATTTCAGCAATTATGTACAATTTTCTATATTTTATTGATTTGATGCCCTAGATGGAGTTTTTCTTATGTGGTTTTTCGATAAGTTCTACTAGTTTAGGGCTACAATATTGCTAAAGACAGCAAGGGCAAAATCCTATTTATTTGTAAGATAAAGTGTACAATTTCGGGGGGGTGGCCAGAAGTGGACTGTAAGCGGTTGATAAAGTATGCGGTGGCAACTCCCTCAAGTTGTAAAGGAAGGCGAAAAAAAAATGCAGGTTTTCCAATAAAAATTCAGCTTTTTGAACAATAAATTTATTTGGCAGCTTCTTGCTGTTTCAGTGGTTTTGATACAAGTGAGTTAGTTTGGTTTTGTTAGACATTTTCTTTTTTAGGATAAATAGTGAAACAAACGGAATTAAAAAATGGAAGAATGATAGCCTTTGCATACTGAGTGAAAGCTCAAAGTGTCAAAGGTTACCAGATGAAATTTTAAGCGACAATTATAGTTCAAAGTTTGTATTCAAAATATGTAACGGAAATTCAGGTATTTCTTAGATAACTATCTTAAACTAGTTGTTGAAGACACTTCAACATGCCGGGCCCTCTTGCTTGGAGGCAACTTAATATTCACAGCCTCCGGATATCATCCAACCAAAGACTGTGCTCTGGGCAATGGGCATGGTGATATGGTCGTTGGCCAAAATGATTTCGATATTGATTGGATTAAAATAGTGGGGGTCTGCCAAATCAGTGAAATGGTTGTATATGGACTGCAAGCGCTTGTCGGTGGTGGAGTTTACGAACGAGGTGTCTAACTGGTTTCGTACTTCGGCCGAAATTTGTATCTTGACAGTATGATCGTGGAAGGATAGCAAATTTATGGTGGCGAACGTTTTCCCCGCTCTCTGAGTGATTGGTAAATCGATTCGCTTCACCAGATTCATAGATATCAAGGTTTGCGTTGCCCCAGAATTCATCAACAACCGTACTTTGTCGCATCCTTCTGTTGTGATTACTTTAGCTAGTGCGGTTGGCAGGAAAACATGTCTTTTAGAGCGGGTGCTCAGTCGATCACTGACTTTGGACCGACGTCGCTGAGCAGTATTAGAAGTGGATGCCTTTGTGTGTGGTGCTGATGGCATTTCCCGTTGATGACTTGATTTTGGAGGCGTGGTCTTCGGGCGGCCATTGGGTGATGGTGACCTTTGAGTTTTGCCAGTTTTGGGGTTGCGGCTGACGTCGACATGGAGCATCGTATGATGATTCTGTTGGCAGACCATGCACGTCCTACGACTTGGACAGCACTCACGAGTGTGTTCAGTACATAAACAATTGAAGCAGAACCCTTTCTGCTGTGCCTCGGCTCTTCTCTTCAAGACACTCATGTTGGAAAAGATGGGACAAAATTTGATGAAATGCCTTTCTTGGCATATGCGGCATTTGGGAACGCTAGAAACATTGTGGAACATATGATTATATTAAATATGTGAGCGGGTTATTCGATTAGCACTTTGGCAGAAGACAGAGCTTAACAAGGGGGCGAGTAATGATTCCATTTTGTGTGCGTATTTCTGCCACACGAACTCTGGAATCTTTGCCCGTGAACACTTTAACTACTCGTCCAAGCCGCCACTCGGTCGGAGGAAGATTATCGTCTTTGATGACAACAAAGTCGTCAGGAGATAAATCTCGTTCAGTGGTTTTCCACTTATACCTACGTTGAAGTTCTGTTAAATACTCGTTTTTCCACCTTTTGGCAAAGTGGAGTTGGACAGATTTTAATCTTTGCCATCGTTTCATTAGTGACAAGTTGTCGGAAAATTGTTCGGGAATTGCAACAAGTTTCGCCCCTCTTAATAGGTGGCCAGGAGTTAAGGGTAGTAACTCGTTGGGTTCTTCAGTCAAAGGAGATAGTGGACGAGAATTCAGAATGCTTTCGATTCGGATCAACAATGTAGAAAACTCTTCATAAATAAATTTCAGATTTCCAGCTACTTTTGTTAAGTGTGTTTTCATGCTCTTTACCCCGGCTTCCCAGAGGCCACCCATATGTGGGGCATGGGGCGGAATGAAATACCAGGTAAAGTCAAGTAAATTGTATTTAGCGACAAGATCATGTTCAACAGATTGTAAGAATTTTTTATATTCTTCAGATAATTTTAGATTTGCTCCGATAAAGTTAGTCCCGTTATCAGGGAAAACCTGTCTTGGCAGACCTCTTCGACCTACAAATCTACTGAATGTTGCAAGGAACACTTCTGAGGACAGTTCAGAACAATCTCTAAGTGGATTGCTCTTGTTGAGAGGCAAACAAAAATGGCTGCGTAGCCTTTATGCAATTTGGCATTCCGAAGGCGTGAGGTGTTCAGTTCAAAAAGTCCAGCAAAATCTATACCGGTATTAGTAAAGGGTAAAGAGAATGTACATCGTTCCGGAGGAAGTGCAGACATTATTTGGTTTTGGGAGCGGTGCTTGTAAATAATGCATTTGTGACAGTTACGGATACATTGTCGAACAGCGCTTTTTAAGCGGGTAACAAAAAATTCCTGCCTTATGGCCCGTAGCATAACTTGATGTTCTGCATGTAATAACAATGTATGTGTGAACTGGATGAACAGTTTACAGAACAATGATTTCTCTGGTAGAATGATTGGACATCGTTCGTTGTAACTTAAGTCAGCATTGGACAGTCGTCCATTTGCTCGGATCAATTTATGCTCATCAAGAAACGGATTCAGTGTTAGCAATCGACTTTTAGTGGGGATAGGTTGATGTGACTCCAGAGCTTGGTTTTCCCAGGAATAATGTGACATTTGTACATGGTCCTATCGAGCCTTTGAAGAACTTGAAGGAAAGAGGCTATTTAATTTTGATATTGTCCGCCGCTATTTAATCTCCTTTCATTGGACACCAAATATTGGAAAAAAAATGGAAAAAGGTATGATTATATTAAATTGTGAGCAATAGGGTTTATCTTGTTGAAAAGAAATTGCAGTTTGAATTTAAAACTCTAAATTCAAACGCTAGTTCCATACTACAAAACGCTGATTCAAGTCGTATACAAAAAACCGCCACTCTGTTTCCAAGAGTGAAAAAACGTAAAAAACATTCTAATCACATAGAAAGCTACAAATATTCCGCAAAAGAAACGGAAATTCAGGTATTTCTTAGATAACTATCTTAAACTAGTTGTTGAAGACACTTCAACATAAAGGTCTGATAAGTGCAAAAAAAGTGTAGAATTAGCCCGGTTTAGATGGGACCATAAAATCCGAACTGGATCTTACAGGACAAAACCCTACCAGGGTTTTTGTAGTATAAATATGTACTTTCAGAAGTTATTTGCATTTTCAGTGTTGCATAGTGTAATAGACGATATCCAACCAGCAGGATCGAACAATTTTGGCACTACTGACAAAATTTTCCTTTTAGTTAAAGGAGAAACAGGGTATATAATTTTTTTCTAACTTGTACAAGAATTGTTTCGCCATAGCATTCCATTGAATACTAAGCGTTCTTGTTTCACTAACGTCCTCTAATTTGAGAAAATCTTCGTCAAGAAAATCTTCCCGCGGCAAAAGTTGAAGTATATGAGAATGGTGTGCGGTCAACTTATTAAAGGGAACCCAGCGGTGTTTATAAGATCAATTCGTTCTAGGACATGTGATTTAGCGTCCGATAACGTATGAGCTCCTGAAAGAATAACATCAACATAAATTTGATTTTGTAAAATGGAAGACGCGGTTGAAGGAGATTTCTTCCCGTCTTTGCTAATTTGTAGTAATAAACGCATCGCTAAATACGGTGCACAATTTACCGCAAAAGAGACTGTCTTTAAAGAAGTCTTGAATATTTGCGTGAGGATGTGTTTGAAATAGTATTTTTTCATCTTCGTGAACAAAAATCTGTCAGTACATCTTTTGTATTTCTCCGTTGAATACATAAAGAATCGCCATCGTAGTATAAAGTTCATTATTTCATTTTGAAGCGTTGGACCAGTGTGTAAAAACTACCCGTACTTTGGTAGTTGTTCATTCTGGCTTGATTACCGCATGATGCGGAAGGTAAAAGGAAGTGTAAAATCCGTGTACCAATATTTCACTGCTTGTAGTTTTCTCCATGTGATCAAGTATAATATATTCTGAGAGGACATTGTTGTGTTCTGATGCCAACTCTGGAGATTTACTAAGCGTCTTTTCCATTCGAGTAAATTGTCCCATTGCAGTACCTCTTGTAGCTCCTAACAAAACTTCATACGGTATGTTTTGCTGGAAAGGCAATCTGACGACGTACTTGACATCAGATCTTCGTTCAGCGGTGCCTTTAGAGAGACTTTCATTCGGTCCAAGGTTTTTCATCCGCGGTATTTTCTAATTCCCAAAATAGTCGAAGCTGGTCGCTAATAGAATCTGATGTTGCTTATTCTCTCGTTCAACTCGGTCCAGACAGAGATTACGATAGTAGCAGAGGCATCATTGAACCTTGGTCAATGAAAGCCCGAAGTGTAACGGTAATTCCTTGATGGTCGATATTGACTAAAGCGGTGGGTAGAATAGTTCTTCCTCTTGACTCAGTATTGTTTGCAAGGATGTACGACGTGTCCACGTTAGTAGAAACTGACGTTGTAGATGGGTTATTATGTTGGAACTCAATATGATATACGGGTTGAACATTGCTCGGATATGCGGTAGCTGACGTAGTCGGCTGTTCATCATATTTAGTTTCTAGATGAAATGATGCGGTTGTTGACTGAGAGTGAGCATACAAAGAAGTACGATGTGGGCTTTGAAACTTTCGGCAAACATTTTCAGTTCTGCATTTTTGAACGACATTCCCATATGAAAGACAATTTTCGCAAATTTTGTTTGTGGCAATGTATTTTATCTTTTCAGAGAGAGACTATGAATTAAACTTGGCACAGAATCGGAGCGGATGATTTTGTTTACAGATTTTACACAGACGATGACTGGGATCAGTATTAATATTGAACGAATTTGACTTTGCGGATGGTGTAGAATGATGATTGGATGGTTTTCTCTTGTCAGAAATGGACTCCAACATGTCAAGGAGTTTGTTAATACATTCATCTAACTTAGTCCAAGCATCTCCTTATCATCAGTTAATGAATTTTCCAGGCTGTAAATGTTTCTTCTGGCATTTTAGAAGAAACCCAGTATACAAGAATTGGATCCCAGGAAATCACGTAGATGTTATATGTATGCAAAATAGATAAGCTGTATTTTTACTGTGTACTGAAGATTCCTTAACTCCTTTCCTCTTTCATTTGTCACATTATCTAATTCGAAGATTTTTCTTATTTGTCGGTTTATGAGAATTCGCCTATTTTCATATCGCGCCCGCAAAATTTTCGTCGGTTAAAGAAACACTTTTCAATATTTTGATTTGCTTCCCTCTAGTTTTAGACCCTAGACCCTGCTCTATATAAATGGCTGAAAACATGTCACGAAAAATTGGCCATTTATCGTATCCTCCATGAAAAAGCTCTGTGTCACATGGTGGTAATTTCAACGAAAAACCAAATATTATTATAATTATTATAAGATTTGCAAGATTCTGTAAATTTTAAGAAGATTCTCTAACCGATTCTGTTAAAGGTAGATCGTCGGAAGTCATCCCAGTGGAAATCGATTGTAGAATCGATAATGTGTTTTATTCTACTGGCATACGTTCGAAGGTAGCGCAGCATGTGACTAATTGGTTCGAAAAAAATATAAAGTTTTGAGAACTCATTTTCTGTGCAAATACCTCGAAAATTTCCAGTGGACCGAACAAGAATTTCCAAATATCCAAACCAAATATTCTCTTTCGAATATAAGAATATGAATAATTGTTTCACCAATTTACTGGAAACATCTAAATCTTAGAAAAACTCAGTACATTTTGTGATTATTTTAAGTTATTTAAAACAACTAACCGCCAGAAAAGTTGTGAATGTGAGAGACTTTTGTTTAGTCTACACTTCGATCAAACAAACTTTTAAAAAATTAGTTGACAATTAAAATTTGACAGATGCCGGTGCGACTTCACTTTCACATTAAACCGTAAACGACACAAATCTTAAAGAAGAGGTATATATTTCCACCACATATTTTCGTTCAAAAAGTATAAATTGTGATGTTTATCGCCACTATTACAGGTATGTTCGAAATCGAGGTGTATTAGTATTTGAGAATTAAAAATGCTTCTAAATTCTTTGCATTTATAAAGAAACAAAAATGTACCTAGGCCGGAAAATAGTATCGGCAACTCTTTTTCCAGTGAAGTTGATAATTTAAAACAGTAGGTTTGTCTTTGTAATTACTAAATATTGATGAACAAGTTTCCTTAGCAATATTTAACAGCAGTTAAAAAACATGAGTAGACTTCAGAGTTCAGAAACTTTTTGTAATAATTAATACAATTTATTGTAAATTGAAGCGTGTGAACTGAGCTCTTATGTCTGTCATTTTTATATGTAACTAACAGGTAAGTTTTAAAATTTTGTAAATACAATATTCAGCAGAATGCGGTCCATACACATGCAGGACAACATTGATAATTGTATTTGTAACTTTTAAATTGTTTGTTAATGTGTGTGTTAGTATTTAGTTTAGTTTTGTTTTATTAGTCAATGGAATTCAACATCCTTACAGACTAGGATAAAATTACAAATAATAATTCTTAAGATAATATTCTTATAATTTCAAAAAGAATGATACAGCATTGATTTGAATGTTTCTCTTGACGTGCCGCGATTCATTTTTAAATTGATTATTAATGGAATTAAGGCTCAAAAATGTACGTGTTAAAGGTCCGTTTCGCCCATAATTAGTGCGGTGAATAGGAACTTCAAACAAATTTGCAATTCGTAAGCTTCTCGAAGGTACAAATATCGGAACTAATGCCAGCAAATCCGGAGAATCAATGATATTATTGATTACATCAAAAACGAAGCAAGCAGATTGAAAGCATCTACGGCTTGATAAAGTTTGTAACCCAAGCAATGAACATCTTCTCTTATAAGAAGGCATTTCAACTGGAAACATTGATTTCAGAGCAAACTCCGTTATGGGTTTTACCGGAGGTGTTCCATACAATTGACATATTCAAGTTTTGATCTGACAAATGACGTATAAATAAGTTTTATTGTATAAGGAAGAACTTTATAAGCTTTAGGTATTATATGATCGATATGCGGTATAAAAGATAAGTTCGTATCGAAAATAATGCCAGGATCGCGAATAGTACTAAGATTTTCAAGATCATGATTGCTTATTTTGAAAGTAGATTGTATGGGGTTAAGACATCTAAAAAATGAAACATGAAAGCATTTTGAAAGATTTAAATTAAGCTTATTTATATTACACCACCGAACTAAGTTATCAAGATCATTTTACAAATCGCGAATATCAGACAAAGAATCGACTTTAATATACAATTTCAAATCGTCTGCATATAAAAGAAAATTCGATTGAGAAAGCCACGATGAAATATCATTACTAAATAAATTAAAGAGCAATGGACCAAGGATACTACCCTGGGGGACTCCAGAAGTTTGAAAATAAGCTCTTGAAACAAATCTTTCAACATTAACGTTACATATTCTACCGGTTATGTATGAACGAATCCACTTAAGAAAATTCGAGTGAAAATCCATATTTTCCAATTTTGCTATTAAAATGCAGTGAGAGACTTTGTCAAAGGCTTTGCTCAAGTCTGTATAAATTGCTTCCACCTGGCTTCCTCGCTCTAAAGCTGATATACAGTAATCTGTAAATAATGTTAAATTAGTAGCAGTAGACCTTCCGGAAAAAAAACCCATGTTGTTGAGGGGAGATAATCGTACGGCAATAAAAAAACAATTTCTTGAAAATAAGTTGTTCAAAAACATTTAAGACGCATGAAAGTTTAGAAATGGGTCTGTAGCATTTTACATCGTCTTTTCTTCCTTCCTTAAAAATAGGAGTAATTGTTGTAACTTTCCATTTATCAACAAAAAATCCCTCCTTCAAGGACAGGCGAAATATAAAAGCTAATGGAAAAACAATGCTCGATGAGCACTTTTTTAAGAAATATGCACATAGCCCGTCACTGTCACTTTTTAGGCTGTTTTTTATTGAATTAATGGCTTCTACGACATCTTCTTCAGAAATGTCAAAATTTCACATATCAACTGGAGAAAAAGAGGCAGCTGGTAATGCATGATTACATCCTGCTGACATTTGAAAATTGGATTGAAAAAAATCGCAAACATATTAGCGATATCATGACCAGATTGAGAAATAACATTGTTATATTTCACTACCGATGGAATATCAGAAGATTTTCGCTTAGCTCTTATGAATGACCAGAAACTTTTTGGATTGTCTTTAATCTCGCACTCCTTTGAGATAAGATATTGCTTGTAAAGAAATTTATTTAAATCGTTAAATTCTCGTTCGTAACGAGAAAAATTAGGTTGATCTTCCGGATTGCCAAATTTAATAAAACGTTTGTGAAATTGGTTACGTAGATTTTAGATCTTCTTGAGACCTT
This sequence comes from Musca autumnalis, assembly GCF_047663935.1. Taxonomy (NCBI): domain Eukaryota; kingdom Metazoa; phylum Arthropoda; class Insecta; order Diptera; family Muscidae; genus Musca; species Musca autumnalis. The sequence continues at coordinate 306,271 of NW_027412255.1, forward strand.
TCGTATACCGTTATACGGCTTTTTCTTCTTTAAAGGAACATTATTTTTGAGTATTTCTGAAAAATTTTTTAAAAAAATTTCAAAACATTGTGATGCATCATGAGGTGTAAATAATGACACCCAATTAAAAGTTGAAAGTATTGAATTCAGCACATTAAAATCGCAAATATTATAATTAGGATCTAACAATTCTGACGAATTATTAATGTAAGCAAAACATTCTACTTCGATTATTATTGGCACGTTGTTTATTCCTAAGCACAAATATTTCTCTGTGTAGTTCTATTTATAATCTTAAACTATAGGTGGCTCTGCCAACGATTCGTTAAATAAGAAAAAACTGTCATATTATTAAAATTCCTTGCCTTGTAGCATCATCTTACAATGAAATAAAAAGACACTTGCGACACTCCTAGTGAACTTCACATACTGCAGCAAACTTTCTCCCTTCTTTTCTATGGTATTACGAATCATTTCCTGAGGTGATATTTCTTTCCTACTGCTGACAGTAGATGTTTGCTAATTCATTTCTATTGCGGGGTTTCACATCATCATTTTTGGTCACATCGAGCCGGATTCCATGAATACTGATTACCCAAATTCATAAGTCAGTTTGGTTAACATCTACCATCCCTACATTCATACTTTGGATCATCTCAGTGTGGTTAACATCTACCATTCCTACATACATATTTTGGATCATCTCATCGTTCCCGTCCAGGTTTGCATTCCATTGCACTTCACGGTATGTACAAGAGAAAAAAGCTAATCAGTTTTGTTGAATTGTCATAGAGAAATAGTACGTAAAGCGACTCGAAAAATAATCTACAGATTTGAAAACGCGTTATCTCTAGTCCTAAAAACATATTTTTTCTTCAAAGCGGTCCAAAAATAGTTGTTCCGAAATTTTCTGCCAAACAAGAATTATGTCCGTTCAAAATAACAAAATAAATTCCTTATTGCGACAAAGAATAGTGGTTGTGAAAAAGAAATAAATCGAATGTGCGTACTTTAAGTTTGCAGAGCATACAGTAAAAAGGCAAGATCAGTTATTTGTGATAAAGAAAAAATGTAAAATGCAGTTCAAAAATATGTAAATGCTAAAATGTAATGTGCTAAAAAAAATATATATCTCGTATTTTACTGGTAAACAGTAATTATCATAACCCCAAAACCACATAAAAGTGCAATTTGCCAAAGTACATAATCTGAGAGCAAAAACAACAAACGTATTGGATAATCCGCTATTCTGCAACAAAAATTATTTGTTGTACTTGGTATGTACCTTTCCATTTCATCCAATATTTAGTTGTCATTATTTCCATCATTTACTTTCTCTGACTTCTCACGAGAGTCGCATTAAAAGAGAGACAACGATTAGAGAACCTTAAATTTAAATACTTCCAATTATAAAATTCCATTACAGTTTATGTATAAAACTCTTTCCAATCTCTCTTTAGTCAAAAACAAAAACCAGAAGAAGAATATATGTTAAATGATTTTACACACTCTCTGGTAATTAGCAAACAGCATAGTGGAATTGAAACAGTAACAAATTGAACAGCTTCCATCAATTCCTCTTTTTCACTTTATTTTATTTACATATTGTTGCTTTGAATTCGACTTCACATTTAAATCAGTTTCTCGCTTCTCCTTTTACTTTGCCATAATAATGTATGCTTACATAAAATCTCAGTATTATGTCTGAGTAATCTACATATATAATTAACTATTGGGTTTTGTTGATAAAAAAATTCTTGTTCTAAAGTGTTAACAAAAGCAATTTGTCCTCAAGAACTTAAATCGTGGGAACCATCAAAACAAATAGTTGTATTTTAAGTAAACTCTTAGTACAAATTTCCATCAAACTTCTTCAATATGTCTTCGCTGGACAAGTTTGTCAGGGCAAATGTGAAATTAGTACAGTTTGGCCAGGAACTCACTGACTCTATTATAGCGGAGTCCACAGTGTATGCTTTAGAGATTCATAGGGATGAACTAAAATGCATATGGGCGTCAATAAAATCACTTTATGAAAAATGTGTTGATGAACTTAGCAAGGAAACTAGTGATCCCAAAGCAGGGAAAAGAGGATGATTCTGAAGAGGGGAATCCAGATATTGATAGTATCAATTCCAGATATCATTCCTCGTACGAAACGTATGTAAAAATTGTATCCAAAATCAGTGCTAGTATCCACGACAGAACTAATACTCCAACAAATACTCAGGTTAAACATACGTCATCAAATTTCCATTTGCCACCGTGTGGCACCGAGTCCTTTAAGGGCGACTATCTCTCCTGGCCCTCCTTCAGAGATATGTTCTCTGCAATCTATATTCAAAATTCCGATTTATCTAAAGTACAGAAGTTATTTCATTTAAGAAAGAAAACAGAAGGAGAGGCTTTTGATATAGTTCAAAAATGCCCTTTAACCAATAGTGGATTCGACGTAGCCTGGAGGAATTTGAAAGAACGTTTTGAAAACAAACGCATGTTGGTACAAATCAACTACGCATTCTCTTTAATCTTTCTCCAGTAACGTCCGAATCAAGTGAAGAAATCAAACATCTCCAACGTGAGATAAGTTCTTGTATTTCGTCATTAAAACTATATGATATTGACATCTTAAGCTGGGATGCCATATTTGTTTTTATATGTTCTACCAGGTTACTTCGAACAACGCTTTCATTGTGGGAACAATCCATCCAAGTCAAGAAAGATATTCCAAAATGGTCTGATCTTAACAAGTTCCTTTCGGGTAGATTCCAAACCCTGGAAACAGTGAATGAAATTAATAAACCTGGAAATAATTCGAAGAGTTCAGCATCCACTGTCATACCCAAAAATCAACGTACAGATACAAATTATAGAAAAATTAACAGTAACCATGCTCAAGTCAACGATTCAAATCCATTGTGTAACTTATGTAAAAATGAAAATCACACTATACGCAAATGTCCGAAGTTTTTGGCTATGACTGTTGACGAAAGAAGCTCATGCATTCGCAACCTCAATTTATGCTTAAATTGTTTTGCTCGAGCGCATTCCGTAAAGCATTGCAAAAGCTCTCACAATTGCGCTACATGCAATAAGAGACATTATTCTCTCTTACACAAAGGTGATGTTCCACAATTGACAAACCAAACTTCCAATATAATACAGTCCACTGATATACCGTCACAACAATTACCTTCTGTCTCTGTCATTCCACCTCGACACAATTCTTTCAAAGATAACGTACAGTCTTGTTTTGCAGGCCATTCAAAAAATATTCTGCTTGGAACAGCTGTAGTTCAAATACAATTCCTAGGCCTGTCCTATCTCGTCCGGGCTTTAACTGATTCCGGGTCTCAGGGAACTTTTGTCTCTGAAAAGATTTTCCATCGGCTTAAACTTCCCTTCCGACAAATTGAGGCAGAAATATCTGGTTTGAACGGCGTCACCTCCGCAAAACCTAAAAAACTAGTCTCATTTTCAATATGCTCCCGATTCAACTCCGAATCGAAAGTCAACATAAACGCACTTGTTGTTCCTCAACTATCGGGTAACCTTCCTAGTAAATCCATTACTGAGAACATGTTCATAGATCTTCCAAAGCTCCAATGGGCAGATCCAAAATTCTACAAGAGTGATCGAATTGACATGTTAATTGGTGTCGACATTTTCAATCAAATCCTATTAGAAAATGTACAGCGTAATATATGTGGTTCGCTCATTGCTCAGGAAACCATCTTCGGGTGGATAATTACCGGGCCTGTTCCAACAATCCCACCGGTGTCATCTTTTTCCACAGCAATCGCCTTTTCCGAAGCAGATAATTTAGAAAAACTGCTAAAGCGTTTTTGGGAGGTAGAAGATATACCTAAAACAACTATTAAGTCCACTTCAGATGAGTTTTGCGAAAAACTATACTCAAAAACCACCAAAAGCAGTGAGTACGGGAGATATGTCGTATCTCTTCCATTCAAGGAGCCAAGATCCGATCACATATTAGGTCAATCCAGGGCTATTGCATATGGTCAGTTCATAAGAAATGAGTCTCGCCTTATGAAACATTTTGATCAGAAAGCCACATGATTCTGTATTAAGGGAGTATTTGAAGTTAGGCCATATGGAACGGGTAACAGCTCCAACACAACAAAAACGCCTCACTCATTATTATTTTCCACACCATGCGGTGATAAAGCCGGAGAGCACTACCACTAAGATCAGGGTAGTGTTTAATGCCTCGTGCCCAACTTCCTCAGGGTTGTCTTTGAATGACATCTTACACACGGGTCCGGCTTTACAGAACGATATTATAATCCTTCTATTGAGGTGGCGATTGTTTCGCTATGTATTTAGCCTTGACATCGAAAAGATGTACAGGCAAATCGTTGTCAATCCAGCAGATACCTCCTATCAAAGAATCCTCTTTCGTTCCAATCCGTCCCCTGAAGTCGAAGTTTTTGAACTGAAGACTGTGACGTTTGGAGTTAATGCGGCTCCATATTTAGCTATACCAACACTTCTTCAACTAGCCGAAGATTGTAGGGATTCATTTCCTATAGCCAGTGAGATAATAAAAGACGTCCATGTATGTAGATGATGTTCTTGCTGGGAGTCACAATATCAAATCTGCTATCAAGGCAAGAAACGAGCTGATATCCGCACTAAATGGAGCTTGTTTTCCTCTACGAAAGTGGACCTCCAACTCTACAGTCCTTCTCCAAGATCTTCCGAAAGGCCATATTTTGAAAGAAAATTTCCTCTGTTTTGAACTGTTTCCTCTGTTTTGACTAAAACCCTAGGCGTCCGGTGGAATGCCAAGTCTGATAGTGTTGTCTTCGTTTCAAAAACCCTAACCCACAGTGCAACGCATACCAAAAGAAAAATTCTGTCTGAAATAGCGAAAATATTCGACCCTGCTGGGTGGTTAGCGCCCATTGTCATTCTAGCAAGAATCCTTATAAGACGAATATGGCTATCAAATGTGGGTTGGGATGAATCCATTCCGGATGACTGTTTACAGGATTGGGTTACATTTGTGAATAACTACTCAGTCATAGACTCAATACAAATACCAAGATGGATTTAGGTTAGGTTAGGTTAGGTTGATAAGAGGGGTGATACTAGATCACCACATGCCCATGTGGACATACACTTAAGCCATAAGTAGGCCTGTTGTGCGCTCTAATTTTGGGTTATGGAAGGATTATCCTTTTTTTTTGACTTAGTCTAGGATCTCTGTCCTATTTACATAGTCTCTGATCTTTTTGAACTCGATTGTCCTAATTTGGTCGAGTCCTGGTATAATGTCATTCCCTAGTAACTGGGTTCTCAGATTTGTGAAGGCTTGACAATGGCAGAGGTAATGTTCCAACGTTTCGTCGTCCTCTCCGCATGCTCTGCATTCACTGTTTTCTGCACAACCTATTTTGTGCAGGTGCGCTTTTAGACCTAGGTGACCTGTAAGGATTCCTGTCAGTCTACTAATATCTTTTTTACTTAGTAAAAGTAATTCTTTTGTTTTGTCCTCGTCTGGGTTTCCCCATAGGATTTTTGTGTTTTTTCCCTTCTCTCCACTACTCCAGAGGGATACATGTGCATTTTTTGCCCATGTCTTTAGTTCTAGTCGCGTAGCTTTAAACGGCTTAGCGTTTTCTAGACTTACCGTTGGTTGCTCCTTGGCTTGTTTTGCCAAGGAGTTTGCTATTTCATTACCCCTAATCCCGGTATGCCCTGGTACCCATATAATGTTTACCTTACCGTGTTGGGAGTAATTATTTATAGATTTAATACATTCCAAGACAGTTCTAGATTTCACTGTCTTGGTTGATATAGCTCTAATGGCTGCTTTGCTATCCGTAAGGATATTTACAGTGGTAGGCCTTGTGTGTGTATCAAACCAAAGCAGACACTCTGTTATCGCCCGGAGTTCTGCCTGCAGGATCGTGTTATGATCCGGCAGACGGAGGGAGATTTCCGTTTCCGGTTCCATTATATAAAGACCCAGTCCGGTTCTCCCCCCTAGCACAGCCCCATCCGTAAACCCACAGCTTCCAGCGGGAATCTGTGCTAGAGCTCCCTCGATCCACATGTCTCTGTCAGGTATTGACACTTCACACAAGGCTACTTCACTAGTTTCAGGTATATAAGGAGTGGATAAGTGTCTCGGTGCTTACGTTATTGAAAGCGCCTTCGATGTCGATGCATACAGCAAGTGTGTACATTTTCATTTCGAAGGTTCTTTCTATGTGGTGTACTACCTCATGCAATGCGGTTTCCACTGATCTGCCTTTAACGTATGCATGTTGTTTGAATTTAAGCATATCGTTGGGGATCTTACTCTTTATCATGGTGTCGACTGTCCGTTCCATTGTTTTGAGTAAGAATGAAGTTAAACTTATCGGTCGATAAGATTTTGGTGTTGCATAACTTGCCTTGCCAGGTTTGGGTATAAAGACTACCCTTGCCTCCTGCCAGGCTATAGGAGTGTATGCAAGTTTTAAGCATGCATTGAAGATCCCGACCAGTTTGGACGCAATAAAGTCCACTTCCCTCTGTAATAAAGCCAGGAAGATCTGGTCTGGTCCAGCTGCTTTATATGGTGAAAAGCTTAAAATGGCTTGTTGGACCATTAAGCTGTCGATCTTTGGTGCTTCTTCCGATGAGTTAATACATTCCGTCGATGCCTCAGTGTTAACCATGGTATTCTGCGGGAAGTGCGTTTTCATCAGAAGGCCTAGAGTTTCTTCTGTTGTTTCAATCCTTTTTCCATTTCCATCGACCAATTGCTCGGTCTGTGTATGGGTTTTAGATAGAAACTTTTTAATCTTTGAAACGTCATTTACACTATCCACCTGTTCGCAGAAAAGCTTCCAGGAGTTTCGTTTGGCGTTTCTTGTTATTTTGTTGTATTCCTTTAATTTTGCCTGATAGTTGTCCCAGAATACAGCTGCTTTTTTACGTTTGGCCCTATTATAACGTCTGCGGACCTCCTTGCCTTTATTCCGAATTTCCCCTGTCATCCAGGGTTTTTCGTAGGCGGATTTCCTCTCTCGAAGGGGACAACTTTCCTCGAAAGACTTTACTAGTGCCTCAGTTAACTTTAGGACATCTCTCTCTATGTCCTCCTTACTTAGGCATTCCTCATCTGGTTGCCCAAGTCTTTCTTTTACTCGTTTTCCGAACTTTGTCCAATTTGTTTTGGATTTGTTTCGGAAGGTTATCGGGTTAGGCGATGGCCTAGCTATTTTAAATCTAATATACTTATGGTCTGAGAAGGAGTGTTCCTCCAGGACCCTCCACTCGTGTACCTCGTTTATTAAATTTTCTGAACATATCGTTATATCTAGTACTTCCTCCCTAATTCTATTAACAAAGGTTGGCGTATTCCCGGTGTTAAGTGTAATTAGGTCGTTAGTATTTAAGTAATCTATAAGGGCTTGTCCCCTTTTGTTAATGTTAGTACTACCCCACGAGATGTGGTGAGAGTTAGCATCGCTACCTACTAGTACTTCGTTACCTGTTTGCTTTATCCTTCTCACCAGTTGCTGCAATTCCGACGAAGGTGGTAATGTCGGGGAGTCGAACGGCAGGTATAATGATGCTAGGTATATGTTACCATTCCCCTGCTTCAATACTGTAACGTCCGACGATGACAACTCTGGAGAAAAAAGAAAGCATAAGTTTTTGTGGCATATAATGCAGGTCCTCGGTCGGGATCCCGTATTTGCGTAAAAAAGTTGATAATTTATATGGTTAAGTCCAGAAACCTTGTTTTTTATGGTCCAAGGTTCTTGGATTAAACCAATATGTATATTACCTTTAGTTATTTTGTCCATCAGGGCTAGTGTTGCCGTTTCGCTCCGATGGAGGTTGATCTGGATGACCTCAATCATTGGTCCTCCAGAAGGTTGGCTTCTTGGGAGTCGCTAATTTCGTCTGCTCCTCCCTCCTGAAAGCCTTTTGGTAGGTTGACCTCTTGGTTATTTGGTTTGGCAATCTCCTCCTCACCTACTCTTGCCTTTCCAACTTTGAAGTAGACCGAGTTCGAGACGAAGAATGCCTTGCCCTTGGTTTTGACGAGCCCGGCTAGCGAGAGATCGTCGATCCCCATCACAAGGAGAGTGCCGTCTTCCTTCTCCTCCCTGTGGAAGACCTCCCATCTTTCCACCTTTAGGGCCTCGTTTTGTACGCCAAAGACCTCGAGCATGCGCTCCGTCTCGAGTTTGCAGCCATACCCCTTGACGTACACCGATGCTTTGGTTAGGTGAGGAATTTCGTCTTTCCTCACCAGTTTTAGTCTGCCACCTTCCCATGGAGTTGCTATACTGCTGACTACCTCCCCGAGAGCTGCAGAGTTTGCGTGTGAGTCCAGGTGGTACAATAGGAGGTCCCCCCTTGGCTCACAGCAGTTTATTTTTATTGAGACTCGTCCTTGCAGGATTTGTTCCAATATTTTATCGTTGATCGATTTCTCGATCTCCGGTAAGTACTCTTTGTGTAGCCTTCCAGATCCTTTACTAGTATCGATTACTGCGTAGCACAGCTCGTCCTTGTAGTATCTCTTGGCTACCTTGGCGTAAGTCGATGGCGGCTCCGTTCCGGTTTCAGCGTCCATCTTCCTCTTCTGGGTGGTAGTAGGCTTCTTTACTGAGTCCTTGGCCACCGCAGAAGATTCCGACGTCGCGCTCACCTTCTTTTTGTCAGAACTCGCCTCTTCAGTATCATTTGAAGGATCCTTTTGGCAGTCTCCTTGGCTTTTGTCCTGACGAGGTTTGTTCTGGGCAATTGAAGGTGGGAAGCCCTTTTTCTTCTTACTGGGTTTTGCCACGTTCTGCTCCTCAGGAGACCTTGTCCTCTTCGCCGCTTCCGAAGAAGTGGAGGGACTTTCTGTGGTAACCTTTGAAGCAGCCAGCTGTTTTTCCTTCTTTAGTTTTGCCTGGTTCCTCTTAAATTTCTTCCTTTGGGCCCCAGACCACTGCACTCTTTTCGTCGTGAGCTTTGCGATGCTCTCGCTCACTTCTTCTACCATCTTGTGGACTTCCTCTTTCATGGGATTTTCCACAACGGTGGTGTTTGTTTTGCCGCAGCTATCGGATTCGGAATCAGGGTCGCTACCATCATCAGATAGTTGGGTCAAGTTAATCCTCCCCCTGTGCTGCCCTTTATCCTCCTCCGTTTTTACACTAGGTTTTACACTAGGTTGTGTGCTTGTAGCATTACCTTCGACCACAGATGCCAAGGCACCCACATCTATGGGAGATTGCTCACGATCGCATGATATCGACGGGGTGTGACTCGTAGGCAGATCACTGGTCCCCGCCGGCACTGGGTTTATTAGGCCCTGCACCGTAACTTTTTCTTCTTTTTTTCCTTCCATATTTGTTTTTTGTTTTAGGGGAACACCCCCATAGTCAGTTTTTTGTCCGCGGGAAACTCAAGGTTTCCAGAGGTGGATAATCCCACCTCTCTGCCCCAGACCCACCATGCAATAGATATTGGACAGAGTGGTACGACCATCCTCCTCCCCCTATCCGCCGGTGGGGACGCGCCCGGTAGGAGAACTAACAAACTCCCGCGGATGGATTTCGTTCTCTCCCACCTGTCGTATACAGGTTCATGCATTTTGTGATGCATCTGAAAATGCCTATGCTACTGCCATCTATATTAGGATACACATGGACAATAACTCATTTTGTGTTAACCTTTTAGCTTCAAAATCTAGGGTAACTCCAGTGAAGACACTCTCTATTCCTAAACTGGAATTATGCGGAGTCACTCTTATGGCAGAAACTCTCCAAGCTATTCTTCCTGCGTTAAAGTTACCAAGTTTTGAGCTGTTTAAATGGTGTGATTCTACAATAGTTCTTGCTTGGCTTCGTAAACCTCCATGTAATTGGAAAGTGTTCGTTGCTAACAGAGTTTCTATCATCTCAAATAAAGTGGGTGTAAATAACTGGTTTCATGTAGAGTCCAAGTCCAATCCATCAGATTTAGCAATACGAGGTGTTTTACCCCAAGATCTCAAACATTGTTCGCTTTGGTGGCATGGACCCCATTGGCTTCAGCAGTCCTCGGAGTACTGGCCAACTTCTGAAGATCCCACCTATAATACTGACTTAGAAAGTAAAGCTGTAAGCGTAAATATGACAATGCTCGAGGAAAAAGAAGACGTCCTGAAAGATATTTCCTCGTATAGTTGAGCAATCAAGGCATTCTGCTATGTTCTCAGATTCATACATAGGACAGTTCAAAAGTATCGATCTGAGTACAATTACTCCTCTCTCATTATAACTCCCACTGAGGTGTCGGCTGCTAACAACCTTCTCATAACACTAGCTCAGAGAAGAGCTTTCGCGGACGAGTATAAGGTATTAGTGGAGAAGTCGACACTATCCATATCCTCATCCATTCTTAATCTAAACCCATTCTTAGATCAAGACGGTATAATTCGCTCAGCAGGTCGGCTTACACATTCTCCAATGCTGAGTTATAACGAAAAATGTGCCATAATCCTTCCTTATAACTGCAACTACAGCCAACTTTTAGTAAGATTTACTCATGAGATTTCTTTGCATGGTGGTAACCAGTTGGTGGCTAATCTTGTCCGAACACAATTTTGGATACCCATGTTAAGAAAATTAGTCAAGTCTGTTATATATAAATGCAAAATATGTGTCTTGCACAAGAAGCGAATCCAAACACAGCTTATGGCAGCACTTCCTCTTGAACGCACGATGTTCCACCGGCCATTCCATACAACAGGCATTGACTTTGCAGGACCGTTTGATATGCTTAGCTTTGTCGGAAAGGGGAGTAAAGTTACAAAGGGATACGTGTGTGTTTCACAACAAAAGCCATACATTTGGAACACAATTTTGGATACCCATGTTAAGAAAATTAGTCAAGTCTGTTATAAATAAATGCAAAATATGTGTCTTGCACAAGAAGCGAATCCAAACACAGCTTATGGCAGCACTTCCTCTTGAACGCACGATGTTCCACCGGTCATTCCATACAACAGGCATTGACTTTGCAGGACCGTTTGATCTGCTTAGCTTTGTCGGAAGGGGGAGTAAAGTTACAAAGGGATACGTATGTGTTTTTGTGTGTTTCACAACAAAAGCCATACATTTGGAAGCCACCTCATCCTTGTCCTCCAGCTCCTTTCTGGCTGCCTTTCAAAGATTCGTCTCCAGACGAGGTTGCCCCCTCAGCATTTACTCCGATAACGGCACCAACTTCATCGGTGCTTCGAAAGAATTATCCAAAGATTTCCTTATGGCTTCCAGAGCCAATTTACTCTCTCAATTCTTCCAACAGAAAATATCATGGCACTTTATTCCTCCCGGTGCTCCCCATATGGGCGGGTTATGGGAAGCAGGGGTTAAGAGTTTCGAGGCCCATTTCAAGAAGGTATCTGGAACTTTCAAGTATTCATTTGAGGAATTTAGTACTTTATTGGCGAAAATTGAAGCCTGCCTGAACTCTAGACCAATTTCGTCCATTTCCGAAAACCCCTCCATTTAAATCCGCTTACTCCAGGACACTTTCTAACGGGTGGACCCATCTTGGCTCCTCCAGAACCGTCTTACGAAGACCACCCTGCATCTGTTTTAAACCGATGGCAACGCGTAAAGGTCTTACAACATCACTTTTGTCAAAGATGGAAAAACGAATATTTGAAAGAGTTGCATAAGCGCAACAAATGGAAATATCCTCAAAAGAACATAGAAATAGATTCCATTGTAATAATCCGTTAAGAAAATCTACCTCCAAATGAATGGAGACTCGGCCGAGTTATTAAACTCTGTCCAGGAAAAGATAACCGAGTTCGCGTCGCTGAAGTTTTAACTCAAAAGGGCGTAATTATTCGTCCGATTGTAAAATTGGTTCTTCTTCCCAGCGCTTAGCTATTTCCACATCCATATATTCTTTCATTTCAGATATATAAACATGCCTCGCATAGTTAAAAATAGGAGCAAAGATGAATCATCCATCAATGGTCAAAAACCACGACTTTACAAATGTCGTTTATGTTCCAAAATCCATCCACTTCGCAGATGCAGAGTATTTTTATCCATGGACACAAAAGGACGACAGAAAATTGTCAAGAAGTTTAAATACTGCCGAAACTATCTAGCTCACGATCATTCTCAGAAGCTTTGTTTTTCTACCGGGGGATGCCATATCTGTCATCTTCAGCACCATACGTTACTTCACGATCTTGTGAAAGACTCCAACGTTTCTACATCGACTGCTTCATTATCCATAGCCAGCATTACCCTTCCGCAACAAACCGTGACCATATTACCAACTGCTTCTGCCAAAATAGCCTACAAAGGGCGTTCTCATCCTATAAGAATCCTAGTCGACACCGGTGCTACAGTCCGCAGAGTTTCTCAAAAAACGATCGACGAACTTTCTATTCCAACCAACCATGTTGGAGACTCCGTAATGTGCCTTTTGGATATTCGCTCACACTCCGACAATCACATCAGTATCAAAGCAGTGGTCCGCGTGGATAAACGTATATCTATGAACACCCCTATACGATCGATTACGAGATCTTTCAAAGACAAATTCACCAATCTTGTCCTAGCGGATCCTACGTTCCATGAGAGTGGTCCCATATCCATGATCTTAGGGTCTGACCTTTACTCTAAGATAATCTTGACCGGAATCATACATAATGTTGATGGAATCTTGATGGCGCAAAACTCTACATTGGGATGGTTAATCTCCGGAAATTGTCCAACCTAAAACTTAATGCATTCATAAAACTAACTGAGATTAAAACAGTTTATTTATAAACTAATTAAGATCTATGAATTTTTTTACAATGAATTATTGTTTACTCTAAGTTGATGGTGCCCATCAAGGGGGCCGAAATGTTTATTCCTAAGCACAAATATTTCTCTGTGTAGTTCTAGTTATAATCCTAAACTGTAGGTGGCTCTGCAAACGATTCGTTAAATAAGAAAAAACTGTGATATTATTAAAATTCTTATGCTACAAGGCATCTTACAATGAAATAAAAAGACACTTGCGATTTAACAACCAATCCTACCGGTAAGCCTTTCTCCCTTCTTTTCTATGGTATTACGAATCATTTCCTGAGGTGATATTTCTTTCCTACCGCTGACAGAAGATGTTTGCTAATTCATTTCTATTGCGGGGTTTCATATCATCACACGTGATAAATATTCGAAGGGGAGGGTGACATCAAAGTTTGATATAATTTAAAAGTGCAATCATTTGAAACAAACATTAAATCCTGAAATTTATGCAATTGATTAGGAATATCATAAATTTGCCCAACACCTAAGCTTAGCAGTGTGTCTATAAAATGAATTTCATAGCCTCTATTTATGTTCGTGGGCATAAGAAAACTGTTATCGTATGTTTTCGACCAACAAATACTGGATAGATTAAAATCTCCCGCTATACACAATATTGAATCTGAATGCATACTCCCCTCCAAAGTAACAATGTTAGATATATGCTTGGAATAAATATTATCTTGACTTCCAAGTGAAATATATGAATATATGATATTAAGAAATTTTGGGTACAGCCATAAACATAAACAGCAATCTGAACCAAAAGACCGTCATCATCGTCGATACTGAGAATATGAGACTTGTATTTTGATTTTACAGCAATGAGGACACCACCATCTCGTGAGCAACCTGTTCGACGGGCGTTTCTATCTTTCCGATACACATTAAACATGTTAAGATCAAAATATTCCGCATCGTAGAAATCAGAATTAAGCCAGGTTTCTACAATCGCAATTATGTCGTAGTCACATTGAGAAGTAAAATTCAATATATATTTAGCTTTTGAACGAATTCCGGACATGTTTTGATAGAATATTTTTAAAACATTTGTTGGATTAATCAGCGGGTAAGGGGTTGCGACTCCTTTCTTGGAAAATTTTTGGAAGGTCGTACTCTTATATCAACAGGCCAAAGCTTAGAGTTAAGAATATCGTTGTATAGGCTTGGATTTACACCGAGTTTAAAGTTAACTCTCTTTAGGTCACTCAGTACAGCATCTTTTTTAACCAATTTGTAACATTCCAGGCTTGATTTTTCAATTTTGGAGTTATTTACGACATAATTAATTATTTGATCAGGTAAGACATTTGGCTTAAATGACGATAAATGGACCCACTTTTTGGAAACCACAACTTCCAGATCGTTAGTGACATTGTTTTCGCCAAAAATAACTGCCCCCTCCTTTTTCTACGCCTTTGAACAGATTCCCAACCAACACTTGTTTGATCATTAGCTTCAAACGTGAGATCGTCATTGTTTAGGGCATTTGTTCCAATTGTGCCAACAGAAGATACAGATGACGCATAAGTCAGAACACGTTGCGTGCCAGCACTGTTTTCTGTTTGTTCAACGAAGGCATTAGTAGGCAAAGTTAGACTTTAGATCGTACCAACAACAGCACGGCCATCCGTCCCAATATTATGCGTTGGTTTGTTTTGATGTTGTTGCTTCCTTTGTGGTTGATTATTGCATTCTATTGCTTTCTTTAATTCTCTCAATTCCGTGCTCACCGAAGAGACAAAAAGGCTTTTAATTCTCTTACTTCGCTTGTTAAAGAAGAAATGTGAGAAATTAAGTCAGACGTAATCGATAGACAATCATCGCAGTTGTACACAATATTTGTATTATTTACAAAAAACTCGCCAATGTTTATATCAATTTTCGCACAGATAAAGTGGAATTTTGCTCGACAAACGTGACATCCTATGAATTTCGCGTTTACCTGCTTGAAACACTTGGCGCAAACAGAGCTTGTTTTGGGATCCATAATAAACACGTCAGAACGATCTGAATGCTACTGACTGACTCTAAGCAGGATGGAGATAAAAAAAATTAGATTTTGGCGATGCAACCCTTTCAACCTGATGAATTTTTTTTATGTTCAACATAATCAACAAACTGTTTTTGAAAATAATAAATATTGTTTTTGATGAAATTGGAATTTTTGAAAATTGCAACTAAAAATTGTGCTTTGGAAGAAAATTTATAATTTTTGGCATATGGATTGATGGAATGCCATACACTAATTAATTACACTTGTACAGAAGGTAGTCATGGGCAGCCGCAGTCGAGCAGTAATTATATTGGCGACGTAAATGCGGAGCACACTGTCGACAATTTACAAATGACAATATATACACATGGCGGACGTACTGTATCTGTGCCGCAGTGGAAAGGTTTGCTAAAGCTTTTCAGTATCGCCAATTTTTCTTTCGGGTGCCTTCTAACCTCTTATGTAATGTACAGGTTGTGAATGTGTGGGTACTTGAATAGCATGACAAAAAATTTTGAAAAGAGTAGTGTTCGATAATATTTTTATAATAAATAAGACAAAGTTTAAAGAAACGTCCTCAAGGCAAACAAAAACTACTTTAATTTAGCCAAAAAATTAACAGATTTGCCAACATGTCTATTGTGGTACCAAGTGTAGGGTGTATGGTAATGTGAGGTATGCCAGTGGTCGAAATAAAAATAAAGTTTTACACAAGAATACCAACGCAAATACAAAACTTGCTTAAATTTATATTGTTTGTTTGACAATTTGGGGCAAAATATGACGCCAATAGGGTATATTTGTCCAAAAATCCTACGGAGAGTCCAAAAATTTTCAAAAATGTTTGAGTAAAAACTCCGAGAACAATATAAAAATGTCACAAAACAACTAATTTTCACATATATTTATTCTCTGCTCTAAATATGTGCAATATAAGTTAACGATAGCTAAGCAAACTATCATTTGCTTTGTATGTTCAAATAAATATGAAGACACATAATATAAATGTGTAATAAATGAAGGGTCAGCACTTTAGGTTAAGATACATTTAAGATTTTAGGATAGAAATTGTAGAGGCGCTAGCAATAATTTTATTTATTTTGTTTTATTTTCCAAATTGTTTATTCGTAACGATTTTCTTAAGCGACATCTTCTGGGTATTCATACCAATGAGACCGATTCTATTTATCAGTCAATTGACATTTTCTACATTTCGTGTTAGCCATCTTGGTAAAAGCTTTGGAAGGATAGAGTTTGTTCAGATTTTTCGAGGTTTCTTGAAACAAAAAATATGAACTCTCGTCCATTTTGTCAACTTGAATTCATACAGATCGCATCTCCTTTCTTAATAAGTTTTTTAAGTAATCGAATCAACTGTTTTTTTGAGTGAACAAAAGTTAACTAAATTTTAACTTTGTTTAGATAAGCATTAAGTGTTTTGCTTTCATCAAATAAAAGTGATTTTCGTAATCAGATCCTCTTTCTGTCTCCTCCGATGTGAGTATTAATGGACACAAAAATGATTGTTTCATTATATTGAAAATTTTTCCCCTTTGCATTTTTTTGATGAAAAATTTGCAGATATCATTCTACATATTAAACACTTTGCGTGTTTCTTTAATTGTAAAAAATACGTATCTCATAATTTTCGGATGTTCATTTTCATCCCCTTGTCAAGCTCTGGAAGAAAAAAGGTAATCTATTGAACTTTGGTTGATTTCCTATTCTCCCTAAAAATGTTTAATACGCTCTCATTTATTGTCTGATAGATTTTAAACCGATTGAACAAGGAAGGAAGAAGTATGATAAAAATTGGGATAAACCATCATTTGCTTTGTTCATTTGCCTTGCTGTTTTCTTGCTTTATCAGTCTATGAAGTGATCGGTTTCATACAGTTGTCGTGTTAAGCACATCATTCTAATTGTCATTTATATACCGAAACGAAGAATTTCCTACCTGTCCGCTGATGCCTACATTTTAGTGTGAATCTTGAAGAAATCATCCACGTCAGCAGAGTGCCATTGTAAACTACGGTAGTACACCATCGGAAAGAAATATTGTAACCGGATTTCATCATTTTTATCAACCCTGCGTTGGCACTATTCCTGATTATTGTGATAAGAGTTGGCTAAATCAAAATTTTTGCATACAATCACGCCAGAATATTCAAAAAATCATAGAAAAGCAAGTGATTATTGCCAAAACCCCGAAACTATACGCATGTAAGGAGATTTAAAAGTGACCACTTTGTAAGCACTCGAGTTTTTATTGGCTGAGTTTGGACATATTTATAGTGCTTAAGAAAAATATTATAATAATGTTGATATTATTGGTGTAGTTTTTTTTAATAACTTTCGAGTGTTATTTTTTTATTCTCTGCAAATTTCATTTGATTACTCATAAAGTGAAAAGAAATTATACAGATAGAAAACAGTAACAACAATAAGTGAACGAAATTGTTACATTCCGTTGCATTCAGTGATATACAGTACCAGATATACACACAATTTACATATTTATTATTCTAATTTCTGTTGCTTTTGTAACATTGCTTGATGTCAGTTTAAATCTATTGTGTGTAATTCTGTGTGTACATCACTGATGTCGATCCCCACAACGTTAACTCTCCACAGTTAACAGTGCGGTTGGATCTAACTTGTGTGTCAAACCTCTAACAACACGCTTTGAATGCTTACAACATTCTTATGTCCAATTTACATTAGCAACTTTTTCGTCATTTAATATTCTACACAACCCACGAAAACACTATACTTTTATACGCAACCCTGCTTTTTCGTCATAAACTACCAAAAAATGCAACTGTTTTATGATGTCTTTGTTTGTTTGTGTGTGTTGTAGAAAAACAAAAATACTCAAACGATGACAAAAGTGAAAATAAATGGTTAAAAAACTTGCAAAAATTATGTTTTTTTTGTTCTTGAAATTAATTTAAGTTATTTGATACACATTTGTGTTGTGAAATTCCTATTTTTCTGAATAAATATATTGTGTGCGTGTGTTTGTGTTATTTTATAAGTGTGTATGTGCGATTGTGTGTGTAAGCAAATGACGCAAAACAACAGATGTAAATACACTTCATTTGATTCTAGGATTTCGTAAAACGAAATCATTTAATATGTATATGTAAATTGGACTTTACTTTGTAAAATCTCGCTCATCAAATTATGCAAATTTGTACATCTCTTAATTAATCCTCTCTTATTCCCTGGAGCCAGTGTTGCTGTTTCAACGTATCAACTCAGAGAAAGTACTTTCAACGAGGGAGCGTGAAGAAGACAACATGTAAGTCAATGAACTGTTTGTTTTTGATTTTTAGAAAGAAAAAGAATGAGTGATAATAACAAAATCCATAATTAAAGTGACCATATGACTTATCACAGTCTATAGTAAATGATAAAGATACATGAATCTTATATGGCTGTATCTAATATATGAAATTGCTGAGAAATAAAGAATGTTGATGACGTCAGAATACTATTAATTAACCTGTTGAATCATTTGTTGGTTAAAGCTCGAGGCTTTGTGTAAATTAAAATTTTTAATAATTAATGGCTTCAGTATGGTCACCTTTATTATGAATTTGGTTGTTATAGATTGTCATTAAGAAATTGTGGTGCGTTGATTCATTTGACTACGCACTTGATTATGAATTTGTGAATAGTTGACATAATTTGATGAATGATGATAATGAATAGATATAAAGATCTTGTTTCTGAGGAGTTATTTTACCTTTCCTTTCAAGCAATTTCTGTGATCTTATAAGTCCAAATCCATGAAAATTACATTCAAAATTATTAACACTCTTTATTACTAATGCATTATATTTTTTTATCTACCCTTTGTATTTAAGTTGGATTAAAACTAAACTTAAGTTTAACTTGATTTTAAATGATCATTTTTTTCGGAACTGAATTTGGTATGAATAAATACAACAACATGTTGTTTGAGTAGAAACTGGTTATCTATCTGTTTGCATTCTCTTAGAGGCAGGCAAGGTTTTTGTTGATGTGTTTTGGGTTGCAACACAAACAACTTTCTATTGGGAACACATACTTGTTGCAACCAGGTTGGGAGGTCGCATAGAGCAACATAACATCGGGTTGCTTGACAACATTTCGACAGAATTTCGTATCCGTTTCCTTTCAAACTTTCTCCAATTTTTTTCTCCAGTTTAGCTACATGTGCGTTAAACATTTCCGTTTCCTCTCCTGTTCTGTTAACTTAACAGGCATATTATGCGATAATTTTCCGTTTCCTCTATCAGTTTCTTCTTCTCCTAGTCTAATTAGGATATTATGCACGCAAACAAAAATATATTTCCACGTAGCCTGATGGTAATGGGACTTTGTGGCAAATCGAATCCGCCCACCGACGAGTTATAAGGCCGGAGGCTAAGCGTGCTCTTGCCATCAATAGGTTTCCCAACCAACATCGACCATCCATTTATTTAGTTGTATGCTATAGAAAAATAAATGGCGCCCAGACGTGGAGCCCGAATATAATATATTTTCAATGACACCTAGCTATATGCTATTTTTATTCGGTTCCAACTAAAACTTTCTATCTTTTAATTCATTGTTTTCTTATTTTCATAATTCCTTAAAGAGCGTTGGTAAATTCATTGGAGCTCATTTATGGTCAGATATTAATCCTGAAATGACCTTGAATTTTCATGCTTCACACTTCCATCTATCTATTTATTGTTTTGCTATTCCAAACTATTATGTTGGAATACAGATTCTGGATTGTTAGAGTAAGCTAGTTCTGTCCTCATATATAGTGGCTTGGTAAATCAGTGAATCCTCTCATACTTTTGGACTTACAGATCATTAGCATCTGTACCGGAGTTTGAAATCTTTTGTATATTCTTTTCTATCATTCTGTCGACCAAATGTTGATTTGCTACAATTAACCTTGCTTACTCTTTTTGGAGATCAAACAGATAGAACTGCCTATAAATTTTGGTATTCCGAATTTCTTTTTATTTATTGCTATTTTAAACATATATTTTTTGTTTAAATTTTATTAATTAATTCGAATGAATTACTTAAATATACTTCTCAATTTTTGAAGTGAAATAGAGGAGAAAGTTATTGTTCAAAATTGTTTCCTTAGAGGATTTTTATTCACTTCTAATTCATTAGTATTCTTGGTATTTTTAAGACATTGGTATTTTTAAGACATTTTGATCCGGTTTTGTCTATGGGATTTAGTCGGTTTATTGGAGTGGTTTATTTCTTTAAACATTAATTTGGAGAAATTTGAATCCTATTGTAGATTTTGCTTGAGGAGGTTAATTACCTTATTTTGAATTTCTGAACCGAAACCTTTTGTTGTAATTATCGGTAGTATTAACCTATTGCGCGGCAGGAATTTTTAGAAATTTCTACCTTCTTCTATAAGTGAGACGCATTTTGTTTATTTACTTGGCTGTTGTGATTAAGGGATTTTCTATTGGAATTTTGTTAGACTTGCTGGTTAGTGATGGCTCTACAACGAACAAGTGAGGATGACGACATTTCGGATGAAGCGCAGCCACGGTGTGGAACATGTGCTTTGTTAATATCAGCTAAGGTTCAATATGTTAAGACAAATTATGGTCACACTTTCCACAAATCTTGCCTTTCGAAGGCTGAGAAACTTAGACCATATTGTCCGGTGTGTAACTGCAGATTGGTGTCTGAACCACAAACTCCATGTACGTCTGCTATAACTACTACAGCTCAGGCTAAAGCTGGTTCCTCTCAGTTACCCCAAGGCGGAGTACCTGAAGATGCTTCAACTTCGGCCGCAGCAGCTCTTGCCTCTGCGAATGTTCCTGAAAGTCATGTCAGTATTAGGTCAAGTGAATTGCAGGAAATGATAACCTCTGTTGTATCTGCTAAGCAGGCACAACTGTTAGCCGATTTGAATGATCAGATATCGAGGTTATTGCAGGCCAATGTTACGTCCCAATTATCAAGGTTGAATTTGAATAACCATTCGACTTCTCCTGCTACAAATCATCGACCAACTCAGAACCCGTTGCCCCCACAAATGAACACCCTACCCGCTGTAGAAGAGCAAACATTTAGGGATTTATTTGGCATTTCACTTAATAACTCCCAAAACCAAAATAATGTTCCGCTAAATACGAGTCGTTCTGGCAATGCTTCTACCCACAATTCTTCCTCATCTGACTTAACAACCAGACCAGATAAGGTGTTGCACATAATCTCCAATTGGAGAATCAAATTTAGCGGAAGTTTGAGTAGTATATCCGTGGAAAATTTCATATATCGCATTGAAGCGTTGACTTCGCAGACTCTTCAAGGGGATTTTGATCTTCTGTGCCGGAAAGTTAGCTCATTATTCGAAGGGAAAGTCGCAGACTGGTTTTGGCGTTACCATCGTTCGGTTGACTCAGTTTGTTGGAATGGTCTTTGTAGGGCTTTTTGACAGCAGTACAGAGATTCAAGGTCAGATGTAGACATCAGGGAACTAAAACGGGACAGAAAGCAGAAGCACTGTGAAAGTTTGGACAACTTTTACGAGTCAATTGTAGAGCTTACTGACGGATTAAAGGAGCCTCTTCCTGGTAGCATGTTAGTCGAAGTGCTGAGGCGGAATTTGCTGCCAGAAATACAGCACGAAATACTAAATTTGAAGATAACATCACTGCAGGAACTGAGAAATATTTGTAGACGAAGAGAATTCTTCATGCAGGACCTTCGTCGCAAGCAGGGTTTAGGGTTCTCTAAATCAGCTTTGGTCTCCAAACGCGTCTCCGAGTTAAATGAGCTTGTAGTAGACGAGGACGTGGAGCCGAGGTTGGACCCCAACGACCAAATATCGGCAGTTGGTTTCATTTGTTGGAATTGTCGTCAATCTGGTCATCGTTACCAGGAATGTTTGGCTGATAGGACCGTGTTTTGCTACGGGTGTGGCAATCCGGGTACCTATAAGCCAAACTGCAAGAAGTGCAATCCAAAAAACTAGGAATCGAGTGCACCGATAGTAGACAAGCGGGATGTGGGATGAAAATCTTAAGAAGGGAAGGAGTACAATGTTTGAAAAATTTACCCGATATTGATAATTCGAATAGTGTCTTAATTAATGAAACATCGAACAAAACCGATATAGTCAACAATAATTATTCACATCTATTTAAACCTTTGCATGTTCGTATTAGGGAATATAATGAAGCTAGAAGGAGGATATTCAACGATGAGCCTAAGGTAAAAACATCTAGATCAGCTAATATGATGCGTAATTTTTGGAAGAGAGTTAAGAGTTTGGAGCTTGGAGTCATAGAGGAATCTAACAGTGCGTGGTCCTCGCCAGTGGTTCTCCACCGAAAGCCTGGGAAAAATAGACTGTGCCTGGATAGTCGTAAATTGAATTCTGTCACCGTTGGTGACGCATATCCTCTTCCTCACATTGATGGTATATTGAGTAGATTACCCAAAGCCGAATTTATTACTGCCTTAGATCTGAAGGATGCCTTTTGGCAGATTCCACTAGATCAGCAGTCTCGAGAAAAAACGGCATTTACTGTACCTGGGAGGCCGTTGAACCATTACACGGTTATGCCCTTTGGGCTTTGCAACGCGCCCCAGACCATGTCACGGTTAATGGACAAGGTCATTCAGCCGCCTCTCAGGACAGAAGTGTTTGTTTATCTCGGCTATCTGTTGGTCGTGTCGGAGTGTTTCGAAAGGCATCTCGAAGTTCTAAGGTTAGTGGCAGGGAAAATAAAGGAAGCCGGTCTTACCATTAATGTTGAGAAGAGCAATTTTTGTGTGTCAGAGGTCAGGTATCTAGGGCATTTGGTTGGAGATGGGGTCATAAGAACCGATCCCGAAAAAGTATTACAGACTTCCTTGCACCGCAGTCTGTCAAACAGGTACGTCGATTTTTAGGCATGACAGGGTGGTGCCGAAAATTCATTAGAGACTACGCTTCTGTTGCTACCCCTCTTACCGACTTAACTAAAACAAAACGCAAGTTTGTTTGGAGCGAAGAAGCTCAAAAATCTTTTGAAGCTTTGAAGACTCACCTTAGCACCGCTCTAGTTCTGCATAGCCTCGACTTTTCACAGTCGTTTTTCATACACTGTGATGCTAGCAGAACTGGTATAGGGTGAAGAGTTTCCTATTGCCTTCATGCCAAAGAAACTCAACTAAGCCCAACGTAACTATTCGGTGACCGAACAAGAATGCTTAGCAGCAATGCTGAGTATTAAAAAATTCAGAGCGTACGTAGAACGGCATGAGTTCACAGTGATCACTGATCATGCATCACTGAAGTGGCTCATGTCCCAAACGGACCTCAGTACTCGCTTAGCTCGATGGGCCTTGAAACTTCAAGGGTATAAATTCTCTATTCAGCACAGAAAGGTTAGCCAGAACATAGTCCCCGATGCACTTTCTCGGATCAATGGTGATGATTTGTCGGCATTAGGCTTATCAGGTTTGTCCTTTGGTGAGGTTGGAGGGTCTGGTAACTCTGCAGTTGATTGTGGTTTGTTTGTCGATTTAGGATCCGACCATTTTCGCTCAGATACCTACAAGCAGCTTAAATAAGGTTGAGAAATTTTTGAGTGAGATGCCAGACATGAAGATAGTGGATGGGTTCATTTATAGAAGGACGGAACATGCCTCTGGGGATCAAGTACAAGATGATTTATCCTGGAAGTTGTGGATCCCGCTGGATATGGTGCACGAATTGTTAAAAAAGGCTCATGACGATTCTTTATCCTCGCATGGGGGTATTAACAAAACACTTTTTAAACTGAGGACATACTATTATTGGCCAAATATGGTGGTTGATGTGCGAAATTACATAAAAAGTTGTGATATTTGCAAAACAACCAAACATCCTAGCCAGACCCTCAGACCTCCACTCGGTAAAACTTCCGAAACTCAAAGATTTTTCCAAAAGGTCTACGTGGACTTTTTGGGACCATATCCCCGGTATAAGCTAGGTAATATTGGAATTTTCGTGGCTCTAGATCATTTCACCAAGTTCCCATTTTTGAAGGCGGTGGAAAAAATTTTCAACCGATATTGTAATCAGCTATTTGGAGAGTGAATTATTCCATACTTAAGGCGTGCCGGAAGTAATAGTATCCGACAACGGATCTCAATTCAAATCGAAACAATTCACTCAATTTCTCAGTCGATATGGTGTGAGCCATTTTTGCACAGCAGTCCATTCTCCACAGGCAAATGCCTCGGAGCGTGTTAACCGTTCTGTCTTGGCTGCTATAAAGTCCTACATTTCACCTGACCAAAAGAATTGGGACCAGATGTTAAGTAATATCAGTTGTGTGTTGAGATCGACGGTGCATTCCGCCATAGGGACTTCTCCATACTATTTAACTTTCGGCCAACACATGATTACAAATGCCAACACGTATCAACTTCTACGGCAACTTGAGGTATTGGAGGATAAGACGGTAAATTTTAACAGAAATGATTCCCTTGCTATTGTGGTCAGTAGAGCCAAGGATCTGGTGAAGAAGCAATTTGACAGAAATGAAAGGACGTATAACCTTAGGTCGTATAATGAAGGACAAGAGGTATTCCGAAGAAATTTCAAGCAAAGCAACTTTGGTCATGGCTATAATGCCAAATTGGCTCCGAATTTTCTCAAAGCGCGTGTACGTAAGAAACTTGCAAACAGTAATTATCAACTTGAGGATATGCAAGGTAACTTGATATGCGTTTATCATGCAAAAGATTTACGGCAGTAGAGGTTTATTGCAAGCGGTATCAGCTTTGGCGGCATTTGACTTACCCCAAAGTCGGATTTTGGCTGGGGGTTTGTAGAGGCGCTTGCAATAATTTTATTTATTTTGTTTTATTTTTCAAATTGTTGATTCGTAACGATTTTCTTAAGCGACATCTGCTGGGTATTCATACCAATGTGACCGATTCTATTTATCAGTCAATTGACATTTTCTACATTTCGTGTTAGCCATCTTGGTAAAAGCTTTGGAAGGATAGAGTTGGTTCAGATTTTTCGAGGTTTCTTGAAACAAAAAATATGAACTCTCGTCCATTTTGTCAACTTGAATTCATACAGATCGCATCTCCCTGCTTAATAAGTTTTTTAAGTAATCGAATCAACTGTTTTTTTTGAGTGAACAAAAGTTAACTAAATTTTAACTTTGTTTAAATAAGCATTAAGTGTTTTGCTTTCATCAAATAAAAGTGATTTTCGTAATCAGATCCTCTTTCTGTCTCCTCCGATGTGAGTATTAATGGACACAAAAATGATTGTTTCATTATATTGAAATTTTTTCCCCTTTGCATTTTTTTGATGAAAAATTTGCAGACATCATTCTACATATTAAACACTTTGTGTGTTTCTTTAATTGTAAAAAATACGTATCTCATAATTTGCGGATGTTCATTTTCATCCCCTTGTCAAGTTCTGGAAGAAAAAAAGGTAATCTATTGAACATTGGTTGATTTCCTATTCTCCCTAAAAATGTTTAATACGCTCTCATTTATTGTCTGATAGATTTTAAAACGATTGAACAAGGAAGGAAGAAGTATGATAAAAATTGTGAACGAAATTGTTACATTCCGTTGCATTCAGTGATCTACAGTACCAGATATACACACAATTTACATATTTATTATTCTAATTTTTGTTGCCTTTTGTAACATTGTTTGATGTCAGTTTAAATCTATTGTGTGTAATTCTGTGTGTACATCACTGATGCCGATCCCCACAACGTTAACTCTCCACAGTTAACAGTGCGGTTGGATCTAACTTGTGTGTCAAACCTCTAACAACACGCTTTGAATGCTTACAACATTCTTACTTTGTAAAATCTCGCTTATCAAATTATGCCAATTTGTACATCTCTTAATTAATCCTCTCTTATTCCCTGGAGCCAGTGTTGCTGTTTCAACGTATCAACTCAGAGAAAGTACTTTCAACGAGGGAGCGTGAAGAAGACAACATGTAAGTCAATGAACTGTTTGTTTTTGATTTTTAGAAAGAAAAAGAATAAGTTATAATAACAAAATCCATAATTAAAGTGACCATATGACTCATCACAGTCTATAGTAAATGCTAAAGATACATGAAGCTTAAATTTATTAACACTCTTTATTACTAATGCATTATATGTTTTATCTACCCTTTGTATTTAAGTTGGATTAAAACTAAACTTATGTTTAACTTTAAGCCTTCAATGTTTATTATAGTTCAAAATTCCCCTATCTTGATTTTAAATGAACTGAATTTTGTATGAATAAATACAACAACATGTTGTTTGAGTAGAAAGTGGTGATCTATCTGTTTGGTTTCTCTTACAGGCAGGCAAGGCTTTTTGTTGATGTGTTTTGGGTTGCAACACAAACAACTTTCTACTGGGAACACATACTTGTTGCTACTAAGTTGGGAGGGCGCATAGAGCAACATAACATCGGGTTGCTTGACAACATTTCGACAGAATTTCGTATCCGTATCCTTTCAAACTTTCTCCAATTTTTTCTCCAGTTTAGCTACATGTGTGTTAATCATTTCCGTTTCCTCTCCTGTTCTGTTAACTTAACAGGCATATTATGCGATAATTTTCCGTTTCCTCTATCAGTTTCTTCTTCTCCTAGTCTAATTAGGATATTATGCACGCAAACAAAAATATATTTTCACGTAGCCTGATGGTAATGGGACTTTGTGGCAAATCGAATCCCCCCACCGACGAGTTATAAGGCCGGATGCTAAGCGCGCTCTTGCCATCAATAGGTTTCCCAAACAACATCGACCATCCATTCATTTAGTTGTATGCTACAAAATGAAATTATAAATGGACAGAAATCACTTTACAACAAACTTCTGAACTAAAAAGTACATACGTCACTTATTTATACTAATTGGCGTCCGACGTACCAACGTACCCATTGGAACATAATTATAAAGTACAGTATTTTCCGCCATCCACCAACACCCCCACCCACAAAGTAGTTATCGCACATTATACAACATTGGATCATCAAACAACAATTATGTATATCACGTAACAAAAAGAAGATGGAGAGCTGAATAAATCGAAATGAAAAATACAATCACTGCAACACGCCTGCACCAAAAAAAAAAAAAAAAAAAATTGAATGCAAGTGTTTTATAGCATAAGTAAAAATACAATTATTAAAACAAGAAAACATATTTTTGTGATTAATTGTGAAGTGTAATAATAGTGTAGGTGCATACTTTGCAATGTTTGTACTTGTAAACTTACATCACCTTTTCTTTGAATTTTAAATTGACAGAAAAATACTTTTTTCATTTTGAAATTATAATTTTCAGTTCTTGTATTTCATTCGAACCAAATATACGTTTTGTTACTTTTTTATAAATGTGCCTTTGTTTCAATTAAAAAACACATAAACCTCGCACATAATTGGTGACCTCGCGTTTTAAATCGTTGAATACAAAAACCAAATACAAAACTAGTGTAACAATGCCCTCGGAAAATTCGGATCAATTAGCAGATGGTCGGAATGAAAATTCTCAAGCCCGTAATGTTGCTGCTTCTAGTGTCCACAAGCTGCCTCCATTCTGGAAAGAAAATCCAAAACTATGGTTTATGCAGGTTGAAGCTATTTTTGCAATTTCTGGTATAACTCGCGATGAGACCAAATTCCAATATGTTGTAGCAAATATCGATTCAAATTTTCTTCCTCACATTTGTGATATTTTGGAATCCCCTCCTGCTGATGGTAGATTTGTTGCCGTTAAAAATCGCCTTATGGAAACATTTTCCGAATCTCAGGAATCAAAACTCCACAGACTGCTGAAAAATCAAGAATTAGGAGATCAAAAGCCATCGCATTTGTTGCAAATTATGAAAAATCTTGCTTCTGGTCAATTAAATGACGCTGTTCTCAAGACACTCTTTTTGGAACAACTTCCAGAAGATGTTCGGTCTATTTTAACAATAAGTCAAGTAAGTGATTTGCCTTCGTTAGCTCTGCAAGCAGATAAGATCATGAGCCTACGTTCGCCACAACTTTATGAAGTATCTGCTGCAGCTGGCAATATTGATCTGACCAAAATATCCCGTCAAATTGAAGCTTTAGAAAAGAAATTCAACAACTTTTCTAGAAACCGCTCTCAGACTCGTTCAGACACAGGTAATAACAGCAAGTCGCGTAACAGAAGTAAGTCACGACGCAGAGACTGGTGTTGGTACCATAATCGGTTTGCTGAAAAGGCAACAAAATGCGTGTCCCCATGCTCTTTCTCAAAAAACTAGAGGACCACTCGGAAGTTGCCACAATTCCAGATTACAGTGGTATCTCGTGTCGCCTTTTTGTTAGAGATAAGCTTTCCAACAGAGATTTTTTAATTGACACCGGAGCCGATGTGTCTGTAATTCCTCCGAGCTTCAAGACTTCAAAAACGTCAGACTGTGGTATTAAAATTTTTGCTGCAAATGGTTCTTCAATTCGTACTTTCGGTCAGAAAATTATGCATTTAGATTTCGGATTACGCAGAAATTTTTCTTGGACCTTTATTATAGCAGATGTTACAAAACCCATTTTTGGTTCTGATTTTTTAAAACATTTTCATCTTCTTCCTGATCTTAAGCGTAAAGCATTGATTGATGGCAAAACTAATCTGCAAGTTGCAGCGAAAATTTCTAAATCTCCGTCACTAGGCATAACAACATTGGTGAAAAATGAATCTGTGTACAACAAATTGTTAATGAAGTATCCAGATGTCTATCAAGCCTCCACTCTTCCTGGAATTAAAACGGAACATGGAATATATCATCATATTGAAACGACTGGACCACCCGTACATGCCAAACCACGGCGTTTAGATCAAAATCGTTTTCAAATTGCCAAAAAAGATTTTGAGTATATGCTCGAACATGGGATTATTAGATCATCAAGTAGTAATTGGTCGAACCCTCTTCATATGGTTCCCAAGAAAAATGGTGAGTGGAGATGTGTTGGAGATTACCGATTTTTAAATAAAATTACGGTACCTGATCGTTATCCAATACCTTTTATCACTGATGCCAACATTAACTTAGCCGGTAGCTGCATATTTTCAAAGTTGGATTTGGCGCGCGCGTTCTATCAAATCCCTGTATTTCCTGACGACGTACCAAAAACTGCTATCGCTACTCCATTTGGTTTATACGAATTTGTCAAAATGCCGTTTGGATTGCGAAATGCCGCCCAAAGTTTCCAACGTTTAATGGATGAAGTACTACGTGGTTTACCTTTTGTCTTCGTCTACATTGATGATGTCCTTATATTTTCAAAATCGCCTGCTGAACATTTGGAGCATCTGAAGATTGTTTTTGAGAGGTTTCAAAAATATGGCATTGTCGTCAATCAAGGTAAATGTTCTTTCGGTAATAGTGAAATCGATTTTCTTGGTTTCCGAATATCATCAACTGGAATGCAACCCATTCGAAGCAAAGTTGATGAAATTGTAAGTATCCCTAAGCCTTCGACTATAAAGGACTTACGACGCTTTCTCGGAATGGTAAACTTTTATAGAAGATTTTTACCTAATGCAGCGACAGAACAAGCCCCACTACACCAACTTCTCAAGAATGTAGTAAAAAATGATAAACGACCTGTTATTTGGACTAAGGAAGCGGAAAAATCATTTTTGCAATGTAAGTCAAGCTTATCAAATGCAGTGTTGTTATTTCATCCCGTTAGTGATGCAGAATTATCTATTAAAGTAGATGCATCAGATTTTGCTTTAGGTGCTGTTTTGCAACAACGAATAAATGGTGAGTTACAACCATTATCTTTCTTTACCAAGAAGCTAAGCAAAACTCAGCAACGCTATAGTACTTACGACCGAGAACTATTAGCGATTTAGGAAGCTGTTAAGTATTTTCGGGACTACGTAGAAGGCCGTTCGTTTTCAATCTATACTGATCACAAGCCACTAATTTACGCTTTTTCTCAAAAGCCAGAAAAAGCAAGCCCTCGTCAACTGCGACAATTAAACTTTATTGTCCAATTTTCAACGGATTTGAGGTACATTAAGGGTAATGAAAACATCGTTGCAGATACACTCTCCCGTGTAGAATCATTATCATTAATGGATTTTGAAGAACTTTCAAAACTTCAACAAAGCGATCAAGAACTTCAAGATTTGTTAAAATCCGAAACATCAATGAATTTACAACTCATTACAATTCCTGCCTCAAATACGAAGATATTTTGTGACGTCTCTCAAGCTAATAATCCAAGACCATATGTTCCAGTTCAATTGCGAAAATCAATATTCTATGGTTTACACAATTTATCTCATCCTGGTTCAAGATCTTCCGTAAAACTTGTCACTGAACGTTATTGCTGGCCTTTCATGAAAAGAGATTGTGTACAGTGGACGAAATCTTGTCAGTGTTGTCAACGATCAAAAATAACTCGCCATACAAAAAGTCCTATCGGGACATTTCCATTATCATCGCGACGTTTTGCTGATGTGCACTTAGATGTAGTTGGCCCATTTCCACTATCAGATGGTCATCGCTATATTCTTACCTGCATTGATCGATTTAACCGATGGATGGAAGCAATACCAATGCCGAATATTACAGCTGAAACTGTGTCCCAAAGTTTCTTATATGGCTGGGTATCTCGTTTTGGTCCACCAGATATTGTTCACACAGACAGAGGACGTCAGTTCACATCGAATACTTTTCGGAATTTATTAAAGTTATTAGGAACTCGATTAAAACATACGACTTCTTATCATCCACAATCGAACGGATTAGTTGAACGTCTTCACAGAACTCTTAAATCCGCATTGATATGCCACAACAAATCTCAATGGACAAGGTCTTTGCCTTTAGTATTGCTGGGGTTAAGAACTTCGGTAAAAGATGCAATTAATTGCTCTCCAGCTGAAATGGTATATGGCGAAACACTTCATGTTCCTGGTCAAATGTTCACCGAAAGTAATGTCGTTCTAGATTCAGATGATTTTCTGTTACATCTTCAAACATTAATGTCTGGAATTAAACCCGCAACAACTTCAAATAAGAACAGTTCAAATATATTTATCAACAAGGAATTGAATGTATGTTCCCATGTGTGGATAAGAAGTGATCATGTACTTAAACCTCTTGAGCAAAAATTTCATGGACCTTACAGAGTGATCAAAAGATTTCCAAAATATTTTACCCTTCAAATCGGAAGCAAGACAGATAACATCACAATTGATCGACTTAAACCAGCATTTACAGAAATTGAACATTTAGAAATTGATTTAAGTCAACAGATCACCCCTATCAAATCGGAAGAGAAATCTGTATCGTTTTCACTAGGAAGGGGGTAATGTAGGTGCATACTTTGCAATGTTTGTACTTGTAAACTTACATCACCTTTTCTTTGAATTTTAAATTGACAGAAAAATACTTTTTTCATTTTGAAATTATAATTTTCAGTTCTTGTATTTCATTCGAACCAAATATACGTTTTGTTACTTTTTTATAAATGTGCCTTTGTTTCAATTAAAAAACACATAAACCTCGCACAATAGAATAAAGAGTAACCACTACAAAAAAAAAAAAACTATTATAAAATGGCATTAAAAATACAATTTTAGCTTGAGCAACAAAAAATAATAATAAAAGAAATTAATGCAGATCAATTCCAAGCTATTTTGAAAGGGGCAATACTAGCCACTACTCAGGTCCAAAAAGCAGAACTTGATAAAAAATTTGAAGACTAAACTAAGCAAATTGATTCATTGACAAGGGCAGAAATAAACGTCAAAAAACACAAAGAGGGGAAATAATAGACAATGTGCTATGTACCGAGAGTTTTGATGTTGTAAAGTCTTTGCCGGAATTTGATGGCAAATTGGAAACATACGTTTCCCACCGACAAGCAGCCCATGCAGCATATAAAGTGATTCCCAAGTATGACGTAAGTTCGAAACACTTCCAGGCAGTAGCCATCATAAAAAATAAAATTAAAGGGCCTGCCGATGCAGTCCTTTCGTCGTTCAACACAGTGTTGAGCTTCCAAGCACTAATTTCAAGGTTGGACTTTACGTATGCGGACAAGCGTCCCATTCATTTAATTGAACAAGTGTTGAGTATACTTAGGCAGAGAGACACCACGGTGGCTCAATTCTTTGTTTTGGTGGAACAAACGCGTAGCTTATTAACAAATAAAACAGTAATTACTTACGGCAATGGGGCTGTACTAACAATCAACGAGAAGTATAGGAGAGATGCTCTTCGAGTTTTCATACCTGGTCTTGGAAAGCCTCTTTGTGACATACTTTTCGCTGTGCGAACAGGAGACTTACCGACGGCTTTGGCCCAAGAGCCAACCATGAAAGGTATGTATTTGCAACTGTCTTAGCTAATAGAAGTAATGGAAGTCAAAGGCAGAACGCGAAACATATCGATTATGAGACTCTTTACACTGAAAATGTAAGGACAAATCCAAATTATAAGAAAAAAAGTATCATGATCAGAAAGAAGTTGGCCCATCCTGTAGTTTCAAACCGCATTACGAGAGTAAAATTCTAGAACCTATGGACATAGGACCATCGTCATCGCACTTAAGGCAGACAACATACTACAAAATGTATCCATGTCTCAAAGACAACGGTTCAAATGCCCTGGTGGATCAGACGATACATAGGTCCAAAATTACAAAAGGTAAATAACATTACCCAGGAATCAAATCCAAATGAGCAATACGAAGAGGTTTGTGTAGCAGAAACCTAGAATATTGAGGATGAGCTTTCGGAATTTACCAAGGACGTACGCAGGATTTCATTTCGGTGGGGCCAACTTGACAAAAATTCATGAAAATTTTAAATGTTTTGTATCTTTACGTAAATATATATATATATATATATATATATATATATATATATATATATATATATATATATATATATATATATATTTGTCATAACTTGTAATCGTTCGAAAACGAATTAAAAAATCTTGTATTTTGATTTCTGACAAAATTGCAGAAAGATATGTGCCCTCAGCCTGTGTGAATTTGCGACAATGAACAGATCGAATACGAGCTACAGAACCCAAAATATTTTTCCCCCAAAATATGTATGCAGAGAGTTGAACGAAAAAATTACTTATAAAAATATAGGAACTTCTGGGATATTTATCTTAACGATTGTGGACGTTCCGAATAAATTTAGTTTAGATAAAGGGCTGAAGTGTTAAACTTTTGCGGAGAAGGTACCTGTAGAAATGGAGTGACATAGTAAATTTTGGAAATGGGTCTTATCCTTGCAATAGTTACCCCGCTACAAGCTATTTTATTTGGTCACAGCAGTAATTTGAGCTTTGTCAGGAAGCGTGGACAAGACTACACGTGTCAAGAAAAAGAAATGTGTCCTCGAACAGTCTTTAAACTGCACTTATGTTGAATTTTGTGAAAGATATAACTGACAATTTTGCTCAAACATATTCTGTTGGAACTTGATATACATTTGGAAGTAATTTTACGATATTTAAAGGAGTGGACCGATATATCCAATATTAGGTTCGATCTATGAGAAGGAAGAAATATTGCGATGTGCAAAGTTTAGATGGAATCCATTACTCTCTTCGAGAGATATAGTATGCACCATTTTAGCGAAAATTTTTGAACTTTTATGGCGGAGGTACCGATATGACTTAAACTTGAAATATTACTAGATCCAAAACTTTGACCAAATCAGTTGATTGTTTCGATCATGCGCTCCATCCTTCCAGACAAACAGAGATACAGACAGATGGATTGTGGTAATGGCCCTAAAGGCTGCGGTACAATTATACTGTACAACACTAAAAATGCAAACAACTTCTTATAGACATTTTTCGTTTCGACTTTTCATATCCGGTTCGAATTTTATGGATTCATCTGAACCAGTCTAAAACGACCTTTTTCGCATTATTTGTTTTCCAGTCTTTAGTAGTATTGTAGCCCGAAATCAGACAGCAGAACTTATAAGTCATACAAAAAATCTACTAAATATAAAAAATTTAACATCATTTCTGAAGTTCTAGTCATTAGCTGCTAAACCATTGGGAGTTGAACCATGTTACCTTTACAGGAAACTTTCCAAAAAGAGCGGTTAACAATTCCTTGGTACATTGTAAAGATGTAAAAAGCTTACTTCATGTTGTTTCAGCAGTATTTTATGTCACTCTTTTTACATCATGTTTATCAAACACTGTTGACACGAACATATTATTCTCATACTTGACAATTAGTGCTGAATTATTGCTATATTTATTAAATGATCGTTGAAAAATATTCTAGATAAACCGTGATAGAGACATTAGACATCAAGGACATGTTCTGAAGGATTGTGTATCACATTAAAGCGTATATTTTTTTAATGATATCATTACGATAAATTTGAATGTTTGGGAGATATGGTGCAAACTATACCAAAACTGTGGTATTTTTAGATATTGCATGCAAATACAAATATTGCATATTATACAAATATTTTCTTTGTTCCTTTATCTTTAAGTTTGCTAAAAAGATCAAACCGAAATTCGAATTAGATGAGGACATAGAATCTTAGCTGCCTCTAACAAAACAATACCCTACTAGGGTTTTTGTCGTTTGGGTCTGTACTTTCATAAAATCCTCGTTAGAAGTTGTTTGCACACTACTACCTTAAAAGTGTTGGACAGTGTTATACATCGTTGATGATAGGGAAAAAATTCAAGTGGATTTGCTAAATATAGCAGATTTTAGCAGTTTTTGACGCAACCATATTCATTTTACGTCATTGTATATTGTGTATTAACACCAAAAGAAACTTCTTTGTTTGGACTCCAAATGCTTAATGTTCTTTATTTCAAATTAAACAACATAACAAAGCTTAGAACTAACAACCTGTATGTACGTTTATGTGTGTATGCATATACAAGCAACCATGTATCTTTGTCACTCAAAGATAAATACATGAAAGTGAGAGTAAATGCATGCAGTAACTAATATAACAAAACAAGAAGAAGATCACATACCGCACATTAGGATGGATCGTACTGAAATATGTATTAGGGTGGAACGTAAATACAAATACTCTATATGAGTATTATTTATGTACAATATAAATTCTCTGAATGTAAATAATAAATAAATAACATTATTTTGAATTCATATTTAGTTGTTGACTTAACGATTGAATCATAAAAATATATAATGATGAAACAATTTATAAAACAATTTTTAATATAAATCGATTTTTTTTAAATTATGAGATCGTATCATATGATATTTTAAAGGAAAATTTAAACATTTAAAACAATTGATTGAATTATTATTTTAATTTTTCTTCACAACTCTACCTCCTTCTCTTGGCCTGAGTTCTCTTCTAGGTTGTATAATCTCTTCCGAAGCATGTTTTTCATTAGAAACAACTGAAGAATTATCATTATTTATGTGTGTTTGAACATCAGGCTCAATGACGTGTGGATGTTGTTGTCTACGTTGTCCTCGGATCTGATCAAGATGTCGTTTTATGACATGGTTATTGTGATTTAAAATGCAGGAATAAGATTGAGGTCCTAGTTGATGTTTTATGGTTGCTTGAGTCCAACTAGGTTGGTTAGGGTTACGATAATCACGCACCATAACTTCCTGACCTTCGCAAAACTGGATGTCACGGTGACCTTTGTGGTTTAAAATGTTGTGTTGTTGTGAATTCATGATTCTTTCTTTTGTTTTAGGAGGTTTGAGAAGTGAAAAACGAGTTTTTAATGTCCTACCAAAGAACATTTTCGCTGGAGACTCACCAGTGCTACAATGCATCATTTTACGGTAGTCCATTAAAAATCTGCATAAAATTTGGTCTAAATTTGAATCTTTATTTTGGTTCAAATTGGCCAAAATAGACTTTTTGAAAGTTTTCACAAAGTTTTCTGCCTGTCCATTCGTAGATGGATGTCCAGGAGCAGTCAAAATATGTTTAATACCATTTAATGATAAAATCTTTGAAAATTATTAGAAGTGAACTGTGATCCATTGTCACTTACAATGGTATCAACCAGTCCGTAACGTGAAAACATCTCTCTTAGCTTCGAAATTGTGAAATTTGTTGTCATATCTTTAGTTTTGAAGACTTTAACAAATTTTGAAAAAGAGTCAACAACAATTAAAAAGTAAAACTTTTTGATTGGTCCAGCAAAATCAATGTGAATTCTACTCCACACTGAATCACTAGGCATACATGGAATTAATGTGCTTTTTTCTTGATTGAAGTTTCTGACAAGAAATGCAATTTGATATTAAATTTTCAACATCCTTGTCAAGACCAGGCCACCATACATAAGATCTGGCAAGTGCTTTGGTTTTGACAATACCCAAATGAGAACGATGAAGTTCATCCAAAATTTTAGATCTTAGGGTTATAGGAACTACTGTCCGATATCCCCATAAAATACATCCATACTCAACTGAAAGTTGAGTATACTTTTCACGATAAGGTGAAAGATTGTCGTCATGACAGTTAACTAAATTGCCTTCTAAAACAAAGTCGGCAACTATTGACAAAATTGGGTCTCGTCGTGTCTCACGAGATATATCCTTAAAATTTAAATTCAAGTTATTTTCTTGATTTTCAATAAAATTTACGTAAGAATTTTCAACACTTTTAGATTCAAAAGTTTTCTGAGGCATTCTTGAAATACAATCTGCTTCATTTTTTACACCTTTGACATGTTCAATAGTGTAAACAAATCCTGACAGGATTAATGCCCAGCGTTGCATTCGCGCTGAAGCCATAATAGGCAAACCTTTGTTGTTACTAAACAAACATAAAAGTGGACGATGATCCGTTCGTAAAACGAATGGATTTCCCAATAAATATTGGCAAAGTTTTGTAACACAAAACACAATCGATAAAGCCTTTTTCTCAACAGTGGTATAATTCCGTTCACTTTTTGACAAAGCTCTCGAAACAAAAGCAATTGGTCTTAAACCATCAGAAAATCTATGAGATAAAATCCCAGCTACAGCATTATTCGATGCATCTGTAGTCAAAACAATTGTCAGATCAGCGTTAAAATGAACCAAAACTTGGTCTGAGGTTATAGCCTTCTTAATTTCATCATAAGACTTTTTGCATCTTTCTGACCAATCGAATTTTACATCTTTACTGAGTAAATGATAAAATGGCGACATAATTTGCGCAAAATTGTTTATGAATTTAGAATAATAGTTTGCCATACCAACTGTTGGAGCAGAATACATATGTATTTTTTATGTTATTGTAGTTGTTCGTCATTATATGTCATATCTGTTATATTGTATTTGTTGGGTCTTTTATTTTATTGAAATATTGTTAATTTCATATTTTGTTCGACCCACCTTAATGTTAATTTTGTTCGTCCCACCCTAATGTGCAGGTACTTGTGGACACTTTTTGTTAGGAATACATTTCCTTATTTTCTTTTGTGCTTTGTACGTCCCAACGAGAAGCACTAACAACACTGTTTTTATTATTTTGATTTCGGGCGCGAAAATATAAACTTTCTGTGCAAACATTTTGGCGACCGTGACAGGACGGTTGCGATTAAGTTAAAGTAGATTAATTATTCACATAATTAATTGAACAAAACTTTGAATAAAGTAGAAATTTTCGTGGTTCAAAAATGTTTGGATTTTCGTTGTTGCTGCTGTTGCTTAACAGATTCGCTGTTGCAACTTAAACAAATAATCGTCCACTTTATAAACACAAACATTTTCGTTGATTAACTTAAATCGCTGCCGCCGTGAAAATTATTTGATTTTTCGAAAATAATAAATATTATTCTTTAAAAGAAAGTTAATTTTTGTGTCGCTCGATAAAATTGGTGTTACGCAACCGCGGTACAAACATACAAACATTGTCGTTCGTTGAAAGTGTTGGAAATACACTTACTCAAAACAGAGTGTTTTCTAATTGGTATTAGAAAACAATACATCAAAAGACACCATCTTGAGTGAAAACTTTGTGATTTTACATACTGTCAACCAAAAAAGTCTACATACACCCTATAAATCCCGAGTTTTAAGGAAGCCAATTTCTCTTGTTGCTCGATAATCTGTTTCTCTTAATTTGTTCAAAATGCCTAAAGACGGTACCGAATTTGTGGAAGAGAACGCTAGTAGTTCGGAACTAGCTTCTCTTAAACTACAACGTAGCTCGCTAAAGAAAAACATTACAAACATTCAAAAGAAAATAGAAAAAGATGGTTCAAAAATGGACCCAACCATTTTAGAATGTCGCTTGGACATTTTAGAGTCGTACTTTAAACAATTGTATGAAATACAAACTCAAATCGAAGCTATTAATGCTAGTGACAATTCTCGCATGGATTTAGAAGAAACATTTATTGTGGCAAAATCAAAAATATTGAAATTGATAAAGAACAATTGTGGTTCAGTGTCTATGGAATCTGGTTTCATGAACGCTTCAATAGCTTGTGCTTCAAATTCTCGTTTGCCTTCACTAAAGTTGTCCAATTTTGATGGAAAATATAGTGAATATCAAAGATTCATTACAGCATATAAAAACATCGTTCATGAAAACCACTCAATAAGTGTTATCGAAAAATTCAACTACTTGTTGAACTGTCTTTCGGGTCCAGCTTTAG
Source organism: Musca autumnalis (assembly GCF_047663935.1). Taxonomy (NCBI): domain Eukaryota; kingdom Metazoa; phylum Arthropoda; class Insecta; order Diptera; family Muscidae; genus Musca; species Musca autumnalis. Next base: position 344,724 of record NW_027412255.1, read on the forward strand.
CTGTCATCGAACCTTTTCAAGTGTGTGAAGAGAACTATGAAAAAGCGTTAAATAGACTTCAGGAACGGTATGATAACAAAGTGTTGATTTTTTTGGAACACATCGGGTCGTTGTTCGATGTTCCACAAATGCAAAAGAGTGATAGTGTCTCGTTGCGCTATCTTATTGATACCGTATCTGCTGTTCGTGGTTCGTTATTGTCGCTCGGATCAGAGGCAGATGTCATGAGTGCAATTTTAGTGCATATGGTTCTAACAAAAGTGGATATTGAAACAAAAGAAAACTACGATAAAAAAACAAGATTTTAAATCGTTGCCCTCATGGGACTTGTGCTATGAACTTTTAAGTCGTCGTTGTCAGTCAGTCATAGAAAGAGAACTGAATTTCCTGAAAAAGTCATTCCAAACAAACATAACTCTCCTAGATTCAATCGGTCGGCTCATACGTCTGTCAACTCAAATCCGAACTGATCATATTGTAACTCAAGTGAACATAACCTAGCAACTTGTTCGTCGTTTTCTAATATCGTCGTTTTGGAACGTTTTAACTTCGTAAAACGTAGTGGACATTGTATTAACTGCCTTCGAAAAGGGCATATGGTATAGAACTGTCCCTCAAAATCTCGATGCAGAGTTTGTGATTCTGCACATCACACTATATTGCATATATTTAGTAGTCCAGAACAAACAAGTAATTCGAATTCGAATGGTAACTCACCGCAACCATCGACCAGCTCAAATCCAATTTCGTTAGTGGCTCGTTCATTCAAGAGAGCAATAATTCCGACAGCAGTGATTCTCATGAAGAACAATTGTGGTAAATTTCAGACGGTAAGAGCGTTACTTGATTCTTGTTCTGAACTAAATTTCATTTCGGAAGAAACAGCAAAGAGGCTGAAGCTAAAATTTAGACCGTTTTCCCAAGAAATCTCTGGAATTGGAGAAGTTCGAACGGCAATAAAATTTTCTGTTGACACCACAGTCAAATCAAGAAGTAATTCGTTCGTGTGGTCCTCGACATTTGCTGTTACTAAAACCATTTCGTCTCGTCAAGCTGGTGATTTTCTCAATACAACGCAGTGGAAGATTCCTCCGAATATTGAACTTGCAGATCCGTTGTTCTACAAGCCTCAACCTATCGACGTGCTCCTGAGTGCCGAAGTATTCTTTGACTTGTTGTTGGATGGCAAAATTTCGTTCGGAAATGGTCTGCCATGTCTTACAAACACAGTTTTCGGATGGATAGTTGGTGGTTCATCGGCCAGTCGTTCCACTTCAAATTCGTTGACGTGTAACTTAACTGTAAGTACACTTGGAGAACAAAATACTGAAGATTCCTTGAACAAATTCTTGAAAGTTGAAGAGTATTCGAAGTCTCCTTCAACATACACTAAAGAAGAACAAGCATGTGAAGATCAATTTATCGAAAATAGTCGCTTTAATTCTTATGGAAGAGTACCAGTTAGCCTTCCATTCAAGAAATTACCCAATTGCCTTTGTAACTCATTTGAAATAACTCGTACACGTTTTTTGTCCCTCGAAATACGACTTGAACGTGAATCAATTTTGAAATCGATGCATGAAGAATTCATGCAAGAATATGTGTCGCTCGGACACATGTCGCCCTACACTCAATCGTTGGGTAGTTCGATTTTTGTAGTACCTTATCATGCCGTTCTCAAACCCCATAGTAGTTCTACAAAACTTCGAGTCGTATTTGATGATTTCGCTTGCATTTTTTCGAATCATTCGTTGAATGATATATTGATGGTCAGTCCAGCAATACAACAGCATTTGATCACCACACTCTTTTCGTTTCGCTGGAACAAATACACTCTCACTGCAGACATTTCGAAAATGTATCGGCAGTTTCGTATTGGAGAACCGGATAGAAGTTCTCAACTCGTTTTGTGGAGAAGTAACAAAAATGATAATATAAAGGTATTCCAATTGAAGATTGTTAATAATGGCTTATCGGCCGCCCCATTTTTCGCAAATCGTATTTCGTTTCTCATTACAGATAAAGATAGCATATTTGATCCTAGTGGTTCGGAGGTCTTAAGACAAGATCTTTACGTCGATGACGTACTAACTGGCGCCGATAACATCGAAACTTTAGCCCTCAAGGAGGACGAGTTATTACAAATGTTGAAATTGAATAGTATCGAATTGGCTAAGCGGAATAGCAACAATGCGTTGCTCACTTGGAATGATGATACAGAAATCGTATAAATACAAAATCGTATACTTCGTCTTATCTTCGCTCTTTTGGACAGATACTCAGATTTTCCTGCAGTGGCTTCATCTACATCCGTCGACTTTGGACTGTTTCGTGGCAAATCGTGTCACAAAACTCAAAGAAAGGACACGAAACAGATTTTGGAGACATGTTCCAACAAAAAGTAGCCCTGCTGATGTCACTTCTCTTTGTTGTTATGCTCAGCTGTTTTGTGAGTCATCATTTTTACAAGAAAATATGTGGAATTGGCCTCGTATTGAAGTCGAAATCGGCCTGAACGTCCAAAACCGCGGAAAGCTTTTCGTATTGCGACGCTCTACAATCGAATTTTGTGTGATACGTAAAATAACGGATAATAATTATCCATACTTAAATTGTATTCGAGTAATCTTTTCTATTTTTTGTATCTCCTACAGATGTCTAATAGCTCGGCCTTTACAAGATGTCATCCACTTACTTTCCGAAGTCGAATTTGTATATTGGAAAATTGTCGCTCTAGTTTCGCACATAAAACAAGCATCTGACATGCACTTCGCACCAGATGTAATAATATTTCTACCAACTCAACATTGAGCACCACTTTTGCAAAACCTCGAAGTTCCCCACACTGTTACCCTAAACCATCGATTTGTTATTGGATTTCCCCTACACATCTTATTCAAGGATATGATGAATATTTCGCATGCCACCCAAGTGCACATTGAATCCTCCATGACTACATATTTTTCTTGAAACTTGACGCTTCAACGGGCGGAGGATGTTAGAGCAGAATACATATGTGTTTTTTATGTTATTGTTGTTGTTCGTCATTATATGTCATATCTGTCAATTTGTATTTGTTGGGTCTTTTATTTTATCGAAATATTGTTAATTTTTAATATTTTGTTCAACCCACCTTAATGTTAATTTTGTTCGTCCCTCCCTAATGTGCAGGTACTTGTGGGCACTTTTTGTTAGGAATACATTTCCTTGTCCTTGAAGCACTAACAACACTGCCTACATATGGATTAGGCATTTGTTGGTTACTAGCTTTTGTCGTCCGTTTTGTGTTGAAGGGCAACAACACTGTTGTTAGACGTAGTTCTGTATGTATGTATGTTTTTTTTTGAACGTTCCCAAGGCCACACTTACCCGCCCCTGCCGACCGAGGGGGCGACCTCCCCATAACGTGGGGATCGCGTACACACCATAATCCGAATCATGGTGGGGCAGTATGTGTAGGGAGAATACCAGCTACAGAAAATTCTTCAGTCAGTTAAACAATATTATAACTAAATAAATAAAAAAATTATACATTTAAAAAAGAAATTATATTCGACTTAATAGCTTCAATATTCATGCAAAAGTCAATATTACAATAAAGGGAGTTAAAATCAGAACACATTTTGCTAATAGGTTCACTAGACGAATAGTTATTTCGATTAAAATTAGTGTATAAAAATTTATAAAATCTAGATTGTCTAAATGGAACATTTATTTTAACTGACGCAACAAGGAAGTCTGATGGTACATCTCCAATTAATGTTTTGTAGACCATAATTGAATTAAGCATTGTACGTCGACTTTTTAGAGTTGGTAGTCTGATCAGTTTTAGTCTGCTAGTGTACGAGGGTAGTACAAAATTACCATTCCAATTCATACCCCTAAGGGCGAAGAGTAAAAATTGTTTCTGTACCGATTCAATTTTGTCACTATAAATTCCATAATATGGGTCCCACACTACGGAACAATATTCTAATATAGGTCTTACTAGAGCAGTAAATAGCTGTTTAGTAACATAAGGATCTGAGAACTCCTTAGCCCAACGTTTAATAAAACTTAGGACGCCATGAGCCTTATTTACCATTGTTGTAATATGGTTATTGAAATTCAATTTTGTATCCACCAAAAGACTAAGATCGACAAATGAATCGACTGTCACGAGTACTGAACCACTAATACTGTATTGTGTACACAATGGAGATCTTCTAGAGAAGCACATATGTTTACATTTCTTTAAGTTAAGGTCCATATTATTAATGTTGCACCATTTGGATAGTGAATCTAAATCATTTTGGAGTAATGTAACTTGAGTTAGTGACTTATGAGTTAAGTATATCTTAACATCATCAGCATACATAAGTATTCTAGAGTTATGAATTGAAGAAGGCAAATCATTCACAAATAATAAAAACAGAATAGGAAGGTGGCTACTTTGAGGAACGCCAGATGGTACTGTAATAGATTTAGATAAATAGTTTCGAAATGAAATGACCTGAGACCTGTCAAGTAGATAAGAAGAGATCCAGCATAACAATGAATTACTAAAGCCTATCCGGTCAAGTTTATAAAGCAATAGCTTACGGTTAACTCTATCAAATGCCTTACTAAAATCTGTATAAATCGTATCAGTCTGCTTACCATGAACAAAACCGTTTATCACATCTGAAGTGAAATTAATAAGATTTGTTGATGTGGATAGACCCTGACGAAAGCCATGTTGTTGGGGGCAGATAATAGGCAAAACTTTAAAAGTGATTACTTCTGTTATGAGCCATTCAAATAATTTAGGTATAGCACTCAATTTAGCTATTCCTCTATAATTTGAAACTTCAGACAAACTACCAGATTTATGAAGTGGTATTAGAAATGATTCTTTCCGTACAGAAGGGAAGTAACTATATTTTATGGAATATTTATATAGTACTGTTAATGGAATAGCCTATGTAGTTGAGCAATATTTTAAAATACTGCTTGGAATGCCATCGGGTCCAGGGCAATTATTTATTTTCAAAGAGCGTAAACCTTTTAAGACTTGAGCACTTTGAAGGAAGGGCATGGATATTGTACTAACCGAGTTTATCTGGTAGGGGTGCGGATTATTTAAATTACAAACATGGTCTGAATATGTTGATGAAAAGAAGTTTGCAAAACATTCTGCTATTTCCTTGTCAGTAACAAACTCTTTATTATCGCTTTTAATAAAAGAGGGTTTAGAGGAAACCTTAAGTTTCATATTAACAAATTCATAAAATGACTTTGGATTTGTTTTAAATCCAACTTTAACTTTTTCTAGATATTGATTATATGCAATTCGAGAACCTAATTTGAATTTTGATCTAGCTATAGAATAATTAGCATAGTCAATAGTGGAACACTTTTCTTAAATTTTCGAAAAAGTCGATTCCTGGAATTTTTTAGAGATACTAATTCAGGAGTGATCCATGGAGATCTGTCAGAATTTACAATACGGATTTTCGGAACACATTCTAGTAAGAAATTATTTAGAGTGGAATAGAATTTATCCAGAACTACGTCGAGGTCTGAGGAATCATTACAAACGCAAATAGAGTTCCAGTTAAATGAAGATATTGAAAATGAATATTAATAAAATTAATTAATTGTTTCATAAGAATGTATACATTTCGCATTCGTTGACTAATCATATTCCATTGATATCAGCAATGTTGGATGATGAATATCTTCGGGAACAGAAATTGGAAAACGACGGCATAATTCGAAAAAAATTAGGACCATTTACGAACACTAAATCGAGGGTCCTACTGTTAACATTTAAGATATTATTAACCTGATACAAATTAATTTCAGAAAAACGGGTAACTATGTCACTAATCCATTGGTTAGAGAGTGAAGGAGAATTTAGAGGAGTCAACGCATCGGAGTCTGGTAACGCAATCCATTTAATTGACGGCAAATTGAAATCGCCTAGAACAATTAATCAATCAGAATCGGATAATTTTGATACGACAGTATTAATTGCTAATAAATGTCGTTTGTATAAAATAAATTGGGATGAATTAGGAATATAGGATAGCGTAATAAATAATTTGAATTTTTTTAAATCAATGCTAGTTGCTATAATTTCGATATCATCAAAATCAGACAATACTAATATATTTGAAGAAAATTTATTATCAACAGCAACCAGAACTCCACCACCTTTTTTATTACATCGATCTTTTCTATAGATTTGGAATTTAGGACAAAATACTTCGGTGTTCAAAACTGAGCTTTTTAGCCAAGTTTCTGTGAAGGCACCAATAGAATATTCGAAACCTAAACTTTCAACATATAATCGAGATAGTTTAGAATTTAAGCCTCTAACATTCTGATAACATAGATTAAAAGATTTAATTAGTTTTTTGATGATTGTGCTACTCGTTGAGGCAAGCGCACTAGGTTATCAAATCTATGAAGAAACTCTTTGACAATAGTACCTTTAGGCCAGAAGTCACTAGATATCACCATTTCAAATATATTGGGGGGAACAATAATTTTAAAGGAAGATCTATTTGAGAAAGAAGAACGGAGTTTGAAAGTTTTTAAATAGAATTCACCTTTAATTTTAGATTTTATGTAATAATTGATTTCATCGAAGGACGTATCCAACGCAAACCTTGAAGCAAATACCAGTTTCATGATGGGAGTCTCAGTTTTTTTGCTTTGAGGCAATTTGCAGGATAGGCGCCGTAACAGCAGCAGTTGCCGATACAGAGACAATCTGAGGAAGTGTCGACTCATTGCCGACATGAGTGGGAAGTGGAGTCCCTTTTGGAACAAAACCTTCAGAGCACGGCGGTTTAGGAGTAGACATTCCATCTGTCATGTCCATTACATTCTGCGATACTGCAAGTGATGCTATATGGGCAGATGTCTGTACGCGATCCACTTCAACAGGTATATTAGCTGAAGCCGATCGTGTCACAGAGCCTCCACTAGAAACGCCAGGTCTACGAGCAGGTACAGTTTTTGCTGAAACCTTTCTTGTAGACCTTTTGACCATGCCATTGGCTAAGACATAACCAACATGAAATTGATATTTCCTCATCTGAGTGGATATTACAAATTTCATAAGAGCAAACCATGTTATTTTTATTAATTATTATTTTTTAATTATTATTAATGAAAATAAAATAGAATAAACAAAATTAAATAATTTATAAGATTTTCGAGCTAAGAAATTAAGCTGGTATTCGAAATCCCAATATAAACCGTAAAAACATGCACGATGGCAACTCTGTTTTGAATTTATTTAAAATAGAGAGTAAGTACAATAAACAAGCTACAATAACAAATAACACTACCAATAAAAGCAAAGAGGAAAGCAAAAATAAAATTTGCCGTATTTGTTACAAAGTAAAATCAATTATAACTTTAGCAATACACTTCACCAATATAATCACTTGAATTGCGAACACTAAATAACACTTTGATACACTGTTTAGATACAAAAAAAAAACAAGGATAACTATTTTAATTTCAATATTTAAATAAAAGGGTTAGAACACAGCACAAAAACAGGTGTTAACACAACAGGGTTGCACTTATCGACTGATATGTTACATACATATCAGTAACTATCGCCCTTTACTGTCGTTTGTTTTGATCGTTGTTTCTTTTGATCATTCTATTGTAGTCCTATTATATTTGATGTTTCATTTCAAATTTGTTCCCCTTTTTTATGTTGCCCTTTGAGTAGGGATAGAAAATAAGCATAATTAGTTGACAAATAACCAGCAACAAAAGCGATCAATAAATTTTGGAATTTTATACCGAATAAAACAAGTGTTTTTATTATCTTGATTTCGGGCGCGAAAATATAAACTTTCTGTGCAAACACCAACAAAAGCTCGCAACTTGGAAGCATTTTTGGGAATAGGAGCAGCAATCACACTCGAAATTCTCTCATTATTCTTACGAAGACCATTTTTGTCAATATTAAATCCTAAATAGGATATTTCTGATTGTAAAAACAATGACTTATTGACATTAAGTTTTAATCCAGACGATTGAAGCTTCTGGAGAACTAATCTTAAGGTTATAATATGCTCTTGCATATTTCTACCAGTGACCGTAATGTCATCTTGGTAAACAACAACATATGGAATATCCCTTAAAAGGGTTTTCATAGTTTTCCGAAAAATAGCCGCAACTGTTTTGACACCAAAAGGTAATCTTTTTACTTTTAAAGTACCAATGTGTGTACTCCAAGCACATAACAATTGCGATTCATCATCCAAAACAAGTTAATTGTAAGCATTTGACAAATCAAGCTTCGTGAAAAGTTCACCACCCTGCAATGATGCAAAAATTTCATCAATTCTGGGTAACGGATATTTAAAATCCAATAAACATTTGTTAATGGGGGAAACTCCAGACTTAGACAATCATATGATTGAATCTTCAACTAAAACAAAACAAACACAAAAAAAAAAAGGTAACTTTATAGTCACCACAGATTCTCAAATCGCCATTAGGCTTCAAAATTGGAACTAAAGGGGTTCCCCAATCAGAATTATCAACCGGTTCCAAAACACCGGATTTAATCAAATCTTTCAATATGTTTTCAACCTTGCTATTCCAAGCCAAAGGTAAGGGTCTTGGTTTGCAAAAAATAGGAATTGCGTTTTCCTCAACTCTCAACGAAACTTTAGTGACATTAAACTCTCCCAACTTTTCTTCAAAAACACTCGAAAACTCGTTTTTAATTTGATTAATAATCATTAAATTAGAATTCGAGCAATATATTTTGTTGACTTGCAACAATTCAAAATTAAAAGAACGTACAAACGTACGACCTAACAAAGGAGGATTCGATGAATCTACAACAACAACAACTGTTTAAGTAAGAATTAATATCTGGTTTAAATTTGCATTGTTTGGAAATGCTCGTTTGTCGCATTACTTTCGTTGTGTTTGATTCACTCAATCGTTAGAGAACTGCCTACTCCTTTTTTATAACAACATTGATCTGTCATCTAGGAGTTTTCTAACGAGTGTTGTTTTTGCGCCTACGCGACCTTTCGGCATTATTATTGACACTTCGTTTTCGATCGCCATCCGTAACACAGGTAATCTGTTCGCCTTGCTACTTTTCCCTTTATTTATAATTATTATTTAGATATTTACTTAATAAAGCTTCTGCTTTTATTATTTGAAAATTAAAACGTTCGTATTTTATTTCTTCTCTTTTTCGAAACGCAATTTCGGCGCCTTTACATTTTGGTCCAATCGAGCCGGATACGAGCTTTTGGAGTTTTCGTTCTTCTAATTATTGGTTTTCGTTCTTTATTCTCGCAGCATCAAAACATCATCATCAACATTATAATCATCTCAACCATCCTCATTAACATCTCATCTCATCAAAATATAAACAAACAGGTGAGTGCAGTGTTTCATTATTTGTGAGCTCGCGTTGTGAAAAAAATAACAAAAAGTGTAAACAAACATAAAAATTATCCATCGTCCAAAAATTATTTTCGGTTTATTTACAACAACAATACATACGGCCGCTTTACAACGCGTCGCGTATTCCTTTTTGTCTTTTCTGATTTTTTCGGTGTTAATTATTGAACAGTGAAAACACACAAAAATTAATTTTTGTTGCAAAAAGTGCAAAAAAAAATTGTCAAAACAGTGTATTTTTCATTAGTGAATGGTGGTGTAATTATTAATAAAATTTAATTAACAGTCGTGTTAAATTTCGATAATTTTATTAATAAAATAATTCATTTATTTATTGAAAATTAATTACTTTATTATTTCCATCGGGTTACCACTGTCTTGTTGTGCCTAACAAAAGAAATAAACCACCGAAAAATACACAAAATTATTCCTTCTATTCTCGCATTAATCCCTGTTCAATAATACACAATAATATAAACATACATACGCTAGTGACATACGTACGTCGTCGTCGGTCTCTTGCTTGTTATATACACACACATCACTTACATACATACCATTGCTTTAGGCAGCGACTGCTAGCCAAAATAATTTTTTTCGTTTCTCTTTTGTTTGCGTGTACGCTACACACATCGGGTCGGTCGATTGGGGCTGGTTTACACGTTGGGTACAAAAGAGAAAATTGCTTGCATACTAAATTGCAGTGTGTGTATATATAAAAATAAATACATTTTTGGACATTTTCGTTTATCGTGCACCATACAGTCCGCATTTACGATAATATTAATCGGTTTGGAAAAAATTATTATTTTATTGTAATTGGACATAAAAATAGTAATTTTTGCCGTTTTTAATATTTTTGGTATCGTAAAAAATATTTCAAGCTTATTTATTGAATATTTTGACATAAATATTATATATTTATAAATTATTTTTTGAATCTTTTCGAAATATTTTTGCTTTGTCGTTATTTTGTACACTTTTTTGATCATTTTTCGAAATTATTAAAGGGAAAAAGTTGGTTTTTCGTTTGTTATCGAACATTTTCGGCGATTTTTGTTGATTTTTCTCAATTTTTTCGTAAAATTTGCTATTTTTGGTTGATTTGTTTGTAAAAAATCTTGGAAATTCTTGTTGGATTTGGAAAGAAATTTGATCTTTTCGCAAGAATTTAAACTTTTTCGATTATTTGAGTTGCAATTTTTCGCTTTTATCGTTTTGTTTGTCGCATTTTCTGTTTGAAAAGCTTGGTTTTTTATTTTGTCGTAAATTTTGAAGTTTTCGCGTGATCTTAAAGAAAATCTTTGTAAGATGGCTTTCACTCCTCTCAATAATTTTACCCGAGTTTCGGATAATTTTGAAATATTTTGTGTTAAAATTAAAGACGCGAAGGAAAAAGACTTAGATTTCTTTCTCTTAGAAGTAAAAAGTACCGAGTTGGTTAAAAACTGGTCCAAGGTGGAAAGTTCGTTTGATAGTTGCCTCGAGTATCTGAAATCGGCTGAGGATACAACTGCGGAAGACATTGGTGTTGTCGATGGAAAATACGCGGTTGTATATGAACTTTTTATGGAATGTCAGGCCATAATAAATAAATATTTGAACAAATTTCGGCGGTCTCGAAAATCGTCGTTGAGCTCATATAGCAGTTCAGTGGTTTCGTTAAACCAGGATCCTTCCAATATTTCTAAGGATGAGCAGGGTTTGTCTGCCACTCCAAGGGAAGCCTCGAGAAACGATCCCGGTTTAAATAACACGAATTCGTCTACCCACACTGTTCGAAGTGTAGGTACTCAGGCTTCTAGCTCCCCAATATCTGGTATTGGGAATTCTAGGGATAGCTCGAGTTTTGCTATTGATCCGCCAAATTTAGACATGGTCCATAATTTAGCTTTGCCTCCATGCGATATTCCCGTTTTCGAAGGTGATTTTCTCTCGTGGCCTACTTTTAGAGACTTATTTAGCACGGTCTATATTACAAATTCTAGATTGTCGGATATTGAGCGTCTTTGTCATTTGACGCAAAAAACTAGTGGGGAAGCTCGTGAAATTGTTTCTAAGTTCCCTTTGACTCACCGTAGCTTTAGTCTTGCTTGGAATGCTTTGAAATCGACTTATGATAATCCTCGTTTGTTGATTCATAGTCAGATCAAAGTATTATTTTCGCTTCCGGTACTTGAAATCGAGACGTGTTCGGGTCTCAAACAAATCCAGCGTGGTATTAATGGTTGTTTGTCTGCAATGTCCATTTACGACGTTAGTACGAAAAATTGGGATCCGTTCTTGGTCTTTATTTGTCTTCAAAGGCTCCCAAAATTAACACAATCTTTGTGGGAGCAAAGCGTGAAAGACAAATCGTCTATTTCTTTGTGGAAAGATCTCGACAGTTTTCTAACAGAGCGAATTCAGACGCTCATGTGTCTTCACGACATGAGAGGAAATGAGCCAGTTAATAAGTCTAACGTGAAAAAGCTTCACTCGTACATGACTTGTTCTCCAAAGGTTTCGCAGAAAAATGATTGCTTTCTTTGTCCCCAGCAGTTCCACTTGCTTTTTGAATGTCCTCGATTCAAAAATATGTCTGTCTCGGCTAGGTTTTCCACTGTGAAACGTCGTAGATTGTGTGTGAATTGTTTGCGTACGGGGCATGAAGTAAAAACTTGCAGTAGTTATCGTCGGTGTTCGAAATGTAATCGAAGTCACCACACCTTGCTACATCGTAGCGACTCGTCTCCAAATAGTTCGACCTCCAGTGTTTCCTCGGTCAGCAGGAACACTCCTACTCCTTCCAACCCTCCACCCGTCAATCCTCCTCGTCCATCAACATCTTCGGCATTTGTAGCTCGTCCTTCCAACCCTCCAACTCTCGACCCTTCTCGTCCATCCACATCCTCGGCATCTGTAGCTCGTCAGGTCTTTCATACCTCACAGAATAAGTCGGTTCTGTTGGGAACAGCGATGGTCAACATAATGCATTGTGGCATTTCGTATCCAGCTAGGGCTTTAATAGACCCCGCCTCTGAATCCTCTTTTCTAACAGAGGGATTGCAGAATAGGTTGAAACTTCCGGTATGTTCAACGAATGCGGTTATTTCGGGTGTGAATTGTGCAATTTCGGCAAATTCACAAAAGTTTGTCCCATAAAAATTGGAAGCCCTTGTGATCCTTCGGTGTTATTAGAAACTCGTGCTTTGGTATTGCCGTCAATTTCTGGTAACTTGCCATCGTTTACTGTTTCATCTGATTTCAGAGCTCTAATGCCAAGTATTCGTCTGGCAGATGCTAATTTGTTCGATTCACGTCCTGTGGATCTTTTGTTGGGTGCAGACTTGTATCCAAAAATCTTGTTAGATGGTTGTCAGTCAATTTTGTCGGGAACTTTGCTCGCCCAAAATTCTGTGTTTGGATGGATAGTCACTGGACCGATTCCATCGTCGAGAATTCAAAATTGATCAAAGTATTTGGACGACCATCTCTTGTCCGCTACTTATTCGGAGTGGCGTAATTTCGTAGATTCTTATAAAAATTGAGTCTCCACATGTGTTCGTGCATTTGTTTCGTGATATCGCTCCTTAAAATCGGTTTCACTCCTGCGGCTAGAGTCTTGCAAGTTTAGCGTCTAAACTTTTGAAAATCATTGTTAAGGAAATCGACTTAGAATGTCGTTGTTGAACGTATTCTACAACTGTGTTGTCGTGGCCTAGTTGGCTCCTTCTCTTCTTCTCTTGAACTAGATTCGTGGCGAATCGATTCCCTTTGGTCGCATGGGCCGATATGGCGCAGTCTAGACAAGTCGGATTGGTCTATTCGAGATCTCGCTCCGCTTGGGTTTAAAATTGAAATGCTTCCTGTTCATTGTCACTAATCATACTTTTCGACTGGGTTAGAATAGGTGCTAAAAAAGTTTCGTCACTCCGGAAAGCACGTCATGGTTGTCCCCACTCGATATTTTCGGACTATGGTACGAATTTTGTGGGTGCTTCTCGTGATTTCATTCGTGATAATAATAACTGTGTCCTCCCTACATTCGCATCTCAGGATCTTACGTTGCAATTCATTTCAGGTGGTGCTCCACATATGGGTGGACGCTAGGAAGCTGCGGTGAAAAGTTTTAAGCAACACTTTCGACAACAGGTTCGAAACGTTCGGCTTTCATTTGAAGCATTGGCCACCGTATTTGTTCGAATCGCGTCCTCTGCGCCTATCTCAGATAGTCTTGATGGGCTGGTAGCTTTAACACCAGGTCATTTGTTTATAGGTGCTCATTTATCGCTCATCCTGGACCTGTCGTAATTGACGTACCGTTATCGCTTGTGAACCGGTTTCATAATGTTCACGATCAAGTTCATTTATTTTTTGCACCGGATGTTAGTACGGTAAGCGCGTTGTGAAGCGGCTCATTTGTACTCTTTGGAACTCGGTGTAACATATTAATTTTTTTCGTAGTAAAATGCACACTTCATCTGAATCCGTCACTGCGGGTTCTACTAGAAAATGGAGATCTATCGAAATCCGTCACTGCGGATTAAAATAAAAAAAAAATAGTTGACATCTGAATCCGTAACTGCGGATTCTTCGTTATCGGCTTCAAACGCGAATTTCGTACCTCCCAGGTTGGATTCCATAACTGTGGGTTCCACAAAGACCTTGGAGCAATTCACGCCATGTTCGTATGGTAGGAAGAGAGCGTACGTCCGTTACTGCGGACGATTCGTACACGCCTCATAAATATTGTTATCGGTATGTCGGAACAATTAAATAAAATTTGAATTTGCTCACAAACACTGCACCACCTATTCTATTATATATCATTTATTGTTATTGTAAATCTTTATCGGTCTGTGTTACAACATTAATAATGTTGCAAGGTCGGCGCCAATGTTTAAGTAAGAATTAATATCTGGTTTAAATTTGCATTGTTTGGAAATGCTCGTTTGTAGCATTACTTTCGTTGTGTTTGATTCACTCAATCGTTAGAGAACTGCCTACTCCTTTTTTATAACAACATTGATCTGTCATCTAGGAGTTTTCTAACGAGTGTTGTTTTTGCGCCTACGCGACCTTTCGGCATTATTATTGACACTTCGTTTTCGATCGCCATCCGTAACACAGGTAATCTGTTCGCCTTGCTACTTTTCCCTTTATTTATAATTATTATTTAGATATTTAGTTAATAAAGCTTCTGCTTTTATTATTTGAAAATTAAAACGTTCGTGTTTTATTTCTTCTCTTTTTCGAAACGCAATTTCGGCGCCTTTACAACAACTATCGATTTTGTTTTATCTTGAAAAAGTAACCGAGGCATCATACTCACCAACTAGGTTCAACTAATCACCACTATAATCTACATATGGTACAAGGCATTAACGAAGCCTCTTCTGAATATTATTCTTCTCAGGAAACGACTTAGGCAACAATGTACACGGAGCACCTGTATCACAAACTGCTTTAAATTCAATTCCATCAATAACAACCGGAAGAGAATATACTCCACTAGAGTTGCACTCCGACACACTAAAAATTGAGTAATTAAAAACATCATCATCATCATAATTATTTTGATTATCAGAAACAAAATTAACACTTCTCTTTTTGTTGTAGCAAACTGAAGCAAGATGTCAAATTTTACCACACGAATGGCATTTACTGTCTTTGTATTTGCATGCCTGCGACTTATGATTGCGCCAACCACAATGAGAACACACAGGCTTTCTTTCACTTTCATTTCTGTTGTCTCTGCCACCGCCAAAATTTCCTCTGCTTCCATTGCCTCTGCCGCTTCCACTTGAACTGCCTCTGCCACCGCTGCTACCATTGCTTCTACTGCATGCGCCATTTGCATTTCCAAAATTTTTCTTCATAACCTTCTGTTTGTTTAAATAGTTCACTGAACTCTGCTCAGCCTCTGCAGCCCTTGACATACTCTTCGTCTCCATAATCATGGCTTTTCGCAACGCCATTTGCATAGTCAGTTTTTTATCCTCTTCGCACAGCCTTTCAAAAATGAAATTTGGCAACCCCATCACAAATTGGTTTAACACAAAGGCTTCCAAATGATCGCCAAATTTGCAATTAAGCGCCAACGATTTAACTCTGGCGTACCACTCTGCTACCGATTCACTTTCAGTTTTAGTTGAAACATGGAACTTTTTCCTTTCGCTGAACACAGTTGTTGCTGGTGTGTACTGTGTGTCCAAAATTTCGCACAACTCCTCATACTTCTTTGACACAGGAGAATCGGGACTACACAAACTGTGCAACACTTTATATGCCACTGCACCAACCGCCTTAAACAAAAATGATTTACGGACATTGTCATCAGTGCAATTAATTTCACAGAAGTGGATTTCCAAGCGTTCTTTCCATACGCTCCACGACTCTACACTCGGGTTAAACTCCGAAACATTTGCTGTTTGGAACACAGCAATCTGGCTGGCATTAAAACTGTGATTGCCTTCACCTTCCATCTTGTACGGCATTCACTTTCGTTTTTATTAATTTAATTTAGTTTGGCGTTTATTTTATTTATTTTACTTTTTTTGTTTTATTTTAATTTATGTCTATGTTGTATTGTAATTTGTTCGGTAACGTTCGTTACTTCATTCAATTTATTCGCTCAGAAATTTATTTTTCTTTTAATTATTTGTATGTACATATGTATATTAATGTTCTTTTTAGGTTATTGAACCACACAAAATATGTTACTGTTGTTGTTTTAATTTTTCTCCTCGTCGCCAAATTGTAGTGTATTAACACCAAAAGAAACTTCTTTGTTTCGACTCCAAATGCTTAATGTTCTTTATTTCAAATTAAACAACATAACAAAGCTTAGAACTAACAACCTGTATGTACGTTTATGTGTGTATGCATATACAAGCAACCATGTATCTTTGTCACTCAAAGGTAAATACATGAGAGTGAGAGTAAATTACTTGTAACTGCGTACAGTAACTAATATAACAAGAAGAAGATCACATACCGCACATTAGGATGGATCGTACTGAAATATGTATTAGGGTGGAACGTAAATACAAATACTCTATATATCCCATCCTCGTCGCCAAATTGTAGTGTATTAACACCAAAAGAAACTTCTTTGTTTCGACTCCAAATGCTTAATGTTCTTTATTTCAAATTAAACAACATAACGAAACTTAGAACTAACAACCTGTATGTACGTTTATGTGTGTATGCATATACAAGCAACCATGTATCTTTGTCACTCAAAGATAAATACATGAGAGTGAGAGTGAGAGTAAATGACTTGTAACTGCATACAGTTACTAATATAACAAAACAAGAAGAAGATCACATACCGCACATTAGGATGGATCGTACTGAAATATGTATTAGGGTGGAACGTAAATACAAATTGTCCTACTGTTTAGCGAAAAATGTATCTAAAATAGAATATCAAAATTTTGGTGAAGCCAGTGAGACAAATTTCTAATTGGCTTTAAGATATAAAATTTTTTCATGCAGATCCATTGAGTGTAATGCCTCGACACCTCTATATAGCACGAAAATTATATAATAAACATGGAGTATATTCATTGCGGAATTCGTACTTCGTATGACATGAAGAAGTAATTCAGAAAAGGACATGGCGGACGATAAGTGGAAAACCACTGAAACTTTTGATTGATACAGGAGCCTCGAAAAATTATGTATATTCTAAATTATACCCATACCCAGTGGGCGTTGCTGATTTCGTAAATAAAGAAATCAAGCAATTTCTGGCTGATGGAATTATCCGGCTTTCTAGGTCTCCTTTCAGTAGCGTAGTTTGTGTTGTCAATAAAAAAGGAATCGACGAAATGGGAAATAAAAAGAAACGCCTGGTCATGGATCTCAGAAAGCTAAATAGCAAAACCATTGGTGACAAAAATCCTGTACCAAATATCAATGTAATCTTGTTTAAATCCGGGTTTCACCAAATAGAACTTGCAGAAAAGTTCCGAGATATCTTCAGTATCTTCTGTAAACAACGGCAAGTACGAGATTTGTCGTTTTGTATTTGGATGGAAAAATGCTTCAAGCATGTTTCAAAAAGCCATAGATGACGCCCTTAGGGACGCAATGGGGAAAACTTGTTACGTATATGTTGATGACGTGATCATATTTTCGGAAACGAAAAGCGAACACGTAAACAATACTAAAAAAATATATGAAGCAAATATGAGGATATCAATAGACATAAATAAATATAGATAACTCGGAACAACTTAATGCTTTCAACAAACTAAATGCTATATTGACATCAGAAGATGTAATTTTATCGTACCCCGATGTTGTTCATATTTAGTTCATTATTACCCACGGACACATACTACGTTTGTGCAGAATTTCAGAAACAAATCTGCATTCCTTTGCAAGTTATTTATTTCGAGCCGCTACATCAGTTATTTCGACCACTGTGCGTTGGTTAGATTACATCGTTGCTTGTGTTTTATTCCTACTTATGCTATATCCGTTGATGGGTTAGCACAGTGTGGTGAAACAGCACAAATTGTAAAATTTAATAATTCATTTTGAACAAATTTTCCCTACATTCGGCATATAATTTTTATAAATAAAAGACTGTGTACTTTTTAGTTCAGAAGTTCGTTTATTACACATTTATATTAAGGGTCTTCATGTTAATTTGTACATATAAATCAATGAGCTAAATCACTCTATGCAGGGAAATATGACACCCTATCGCCACTAGCAAAAATATTTCGTGAATCAGCCAATCAGGTTAGATTAGGTGTATTCACGCATGTTAAAGTCACGATAGCTTGCTTAGCTATCGTTAACTACTCCCTCTCCCAAGTTAAGGCCATGCTCGGTCTTGGTAAGGACTGTATCCATTGCCGCGTTAATTTTAGCCTTTCCTCTACTCTTCAAGTAGCATTTGTAAATTGCCGTAACAGCGTAGAGAGTAAGGAGTGTACTAAAATCAGCATGGAAGTACGCATGGAAAAGTACGAGTGTGTTCTGGTTTCTCGTTTTAACTGGGTTATGTGGTTCAAAGTTTCCAAATTTATTTGGTGCAAAAAGGGTAAACTCAAGAAATTTTTGTGCTCACTTATACTGATTAATGGGAATGAAGGGGTTCCCGGTTGTTGGAGCATGATGAATGTTTTGGTTTATTTTGAATTCTTATTTTCTTTTTTTTATTAATTTCCTTTTTTACATTTGTTTGTTTTAAATGAATTTAAAATTATTATTATTTTTAAGTAAATGAATACATAGTTGCCACAAATAGTATATAAATATTTTGTAAGTAATAATGAAGTTGGCTATAAAGATATATAGTAAGAAAATGGATTAGAAAATGAATTGAAATAAAATCTTTAGTTGTTGTACTTGCCGCCAATACAAAGCATCGTCTTCGACTTCTTCTTACCAGCCAAGAATCCGCAAAACCTAAAAAATAACTAAATAAAATTATTTTCTTTAAAAATCAAAAATACTGCTTTTTTGTAATTACCTTAAAAGAAAGGTGAACATTTTGGTGCCGAAACCCGGGATATAAAGTGTCGTTGTTTTGTTACACAACCAATTTGATAAATTGCTGCAAATAAAAATAAGAAAAAGAACAGTAAAAATTCTTTGAAAAACTTTAATAAATATACCTGCTGTGATCTGTTCTGTTATTGCTATTGTTCCATACATCCAGATGCCCCGTTTCTGTGACTGCCGTCTTTGTAGGAGCAAGCACAATAATCAGGAGAGTGATCCTGATTCCCAGGTAGCAGCGTTGAACATAATTTGTGTGAATCCTATCCTGTAAGATACTCAGTATTAGAGAATTTGTAATTTATTAAAATTTGTTTGAGACTTTTTCACAATTCACACGAATTATTTTTCTACGCTTTATTATTTCAAATAAAATACATTTTGTGAATCGCTTTGGCAATAAATATTCGCGGCTAAATAACACAAAATTAATTATTACCTTCAAATAGGTTTGTTTCTCATTTCGCTTTGCATTTTGCTTGTCAGCCATTCCAATTGTTTTTGTTGCTTTTATTGCACCACACAAATCCGCGATTAAATTCATATTACGCGAGTGAAGTTAAATTAACAAAAAATATACAGTTAATTTTTTGGTTTTTTGCCTGTTCACACTTTTAATTTGTTGCAATTTTCCACTAAAATTCCATATTTCTTTGTTTTGATATTGAACTTTATTAGTGCCACATACTTTGTGTACCCATATTCGGTTATTCAATTTGATCAATTATGTTATCGGTGTTATCGATATACAAAAAGCACTTAAGGGGAGTACACACCATCATTCAAAACTGACAGTCAGCGTACTTTTACGACAAATAATAACAAATAAAAACTTTTGTTTAGCTGAAAATGTTTGAAATACATTATGCAAGGTATTATTTACAGATTAGGAAAGTAATTGTACAGCTAGGCTTTGATATTAACGAAATAGGACTCGATGACTGTCAGTTTTGTTGGTCAGTGTGTACTATGCTTTAAGGGTGCATTAGACTACGCGATTTGAAAAATTTTAATTTATTGGAATTTGTGTGTTATCAATTGTCTTATTAATATTATTTAATTGAGATAGTATTAATATACTTTTTTAAAGCTGACAAGTTATATTTTGATCAAAAAGGGAGAGTTTAATTGACAATAATTTATAAAGTATTCCCTACCAATGATAAGTATAAAAGTGTGTAGAGTTTCCTGTTGCTTCTTTAAACTTATTGATTAAAATCAATATGGCTAGTGGTAAGAAACAAAGTAATCCTGATACGGAAATAGCCAATGTAAAGCAACAGCAGGACAAAATAATAAAAAATATAGAAGAATTAAAACTTCTTTCAGAGAAAAGAAAATTTCCTTCAATACATTTGAATTAGAATGCCGATTAGACATTTTGAACAAGTATATTGATGAGGCAATGCATTTGCAATCCGAACTAGATATTCTAGATCCCGATAATGATGATCGTGGTGAATTGGAAGACTTATATGTGTCGGCAAAGTCCCTATTTTTTGGAATATTGTCTAAAAATAGGAAGAGTAGTATGCCTGAGACTTCATTTTGTGCTCAATCGCATCCATCTAGATTGCCAAATATGAAACTTCCTAAATTCAGCAGAAAATATTCAGAATATAAAAATGTTATAAGTCTTTTCGAGAATTTAGTTCACACTGATGCGACATTGACAGATATAAAAAAATTCAATCATTAAATATCATGCTTGTCCGATGAGGCACTTGGCACTGTCAAAGCTTTCCAGATTTCTGAGGAAAATTACCCCTAGGCATTAGCAAGTTTAAAAAAGTTTTACGATAATAATTGTTTAATATTTTTTGATAACATTGCCAAACTTTTTAATCTTCCTGAGATCACCAAACCTTCGGCTTCTGCTTTGCGAAGCATGATTGACACTGTTTCTGCCATTTGTGATTCTTTGTTGTCTATTGGTGATGACAAAAAGATTACAAGCGCAATATTAATCCACTTACTTATGTCAAAGGTCGATCCAGTCACTAAGTCCAAATGGGAAGAACGGCTTGACTTCGAAAAGCTCCCATTATGGTCTGATTGCGAGGCTGCATTAAATAAAAGATACCAGCATATTTCTGCTGAGGAGTCTTCTGGTGCAAGACCCAAATTAAACAAACCCAAAATTTGATAATCAGCCTAAAAGGAATTTCAAGACTTCACTTTCTGTTTCTAAACAGAAACAATTTCCGGGAAAGTGTGTCTTCTGTAGATCTTTGCAGCATAACATAACAAATTGTTCTTCGTTTACTGCTGTACCAGTTCTCCAAAGATTTGAATTTATTAAAGCAGTCCCTGCTTGCATTAATTGTTTGAAGAAAGGTCATACTGTGGCCAAATGTAATTCAGGAGTGAAGTGTGGAGTATGCAGTGGTGCACACCATTTCTTACTGCATCGATATGCTTCATATAATCATAATTCAAATATATATCAAGAGCAGCCCTCCACTTCCAGTGCTTCGGTCAACCATTCTGCGTCGAGTGAAGGCGTAATTTTGGCTACAGCACTAGTTCAAGTAAGAAGTTGTTCTGGGAAATTTATTTTGGCTAGAGCTCTTTTAGATTCCAGTTCTCAACCTAATTTTATTACTGAGGACCTGGTACAGAGGCTTAAAGTGAAACGAGAAGGTGGCAGATTAAATTTAAGAGGCATTTCTGAAACATCTTCATTTTCAAAGAATAGTGTCCAACTGTCTATAATGTCGAGACTCAATCAAACTTAATTTTCTTCTAAGTTCTGGGTGTTGAGTTCCATAACAAATATTCAACCCGATAAAAGAATATCAATTTCTGATTGGAACATTCCTAAAATATTGAACTGGCTGACCCTAATTTTAATGAACCTCGGAAAGTTGACTTATTAATTGGCGCTGAAGTTTTACAAAAAAATTCGCTTGGCTGAATCGTAGCTGGAAAATACGATGAGTCAAAGGGGTCCATCTCAAGTGTATGCCATATGAATAGTTCAATAGGGAATGATGAAATGATTGATGCAATAGTTAGAAAATTCTGGGAGTTGGAAGAGATTCAAAATAATTCGTTAAAGATTTGGTCTGATGAGCAAACTAAGTGTGAGGAACATTTCCAAAAATATGTTCGACGTTTACCGTCAGGACGCTTTCAAGTGTCTTTACTTTTCAAGGAAAATGTGAAACGTTTGAGTTCGTCATTTGAAACTGCAAAAAGGCGGTTTCTCTCTTTAGACAGGAGACTTTCTCGTGACGACACATCTAAAGAAATGTGCAATTCCTTTATGAAAGAGTATCTTGACTTAGGTCGCATGGAAATGACAAATAACAAAATTCCTAATACGCCACATTATTTTAATCCTCATCAATGTGTTTTCCGACCGCAAAGTACAACTACGAAACTTCGCGTCGTATTTGATGCTTCGAGCAAAACATCTTCACATGTTATGCTCAACGATCTCTTGATGGTTGGTCCAACCATTCAAGAGGAGTTGTACTCCACTCTACTTAGTTTTCGATTGCATAAATATGTGATAACGGCAGACATTGAGAAAATGTACCGTCAAGTTTTACTTGACGAGAAAGATAGAGACTTTCATTTAATCCTTTGGAGAGAAAACAATTGTGATCCGTTTCAAATTTTCAAATTGAAAACGGTCACTTATGGCACGTCTTCTGCGCCGTTTTTTTTTTTTGGCGATACGCTGTCTTAGCCATTTAAGTGATTTATCCAAAGAGACTTTGCCAATTGGGGCTGAAGTTATTCACAACGATTTTTATGTTGATGATTTATTGACTGGTGCTGCTGATTTGAGTAGTCTGATCACAATTCGTGACCAAGTGACTACCATTCTCAGTTCTGCAGGATTCAAACTGACCAAATGGTTCTTAAATCATCCAGAATTCAATGAAACTAGTTGCGGAGAAAAATTATTACATTCACATTCTGAAACTGCGAGAGCATTAGGAATTCATTGGGCTCCAAAGAATGATGTTTTCAAATATTATACACATTTTGTCAATTTCGTCAAGGTTATTTGATCCCCTCGGTCTCTTGTGCACTATAATTACCAAAGCCAAAATGCTCTTGCAAGACATTTGGATTAATAAATTAGACTGGGATGAATCGAATCCTATGCGTATGAATTCAGTATGGGAAGATTTCAAATATAACCTTTCGAAGTTAGATAAGATTCAAATCCCAAGATTCGTAAACACGACCACTTCCTCGAGGATCCAAATTCATGGATTTTCAGATGCCTCGATGCGAGCCTATGGCAGCTGCTTTTATGTTCGTGCTTTGGACTCCAGTGGAGTTTCTTGTCGCCTTTTAACAGCGAAATCCAAAGTAGCACCGCTCAAGCCAATGTCTCTTCCGCGATTGGAGCTCTCAGTAGCACATTTAATGGCAAATATGTGGTTACGAATTAAACCAATGATGAATTTTGAACTTGAAAATACATACTTCTTGTCCGATTCAGAAATCATTCTTTACTGGTTGAAAACTCATCCTTCCACGTTAGCTACTTTCGTTTCAAACAGAGTGTCAGAAATTCAAGAGTGGTCGGAGAAGTGTACTTGGCGCCATGTGCCCACTAAACAGAACCCAGTCGACATAGTGTCGGGAGGATGCAGTGTTAAAAAACTTAAATCTTCAATATGGTTCGAAGGACCCAAGTTTCTATTAGACGATATGTCTAAATGGCCTGTCAACAAACATTTTGAGTTGACAGAGGAAAAAAAGTCGTTGGAAGTAAGAAAATCCAAAGTTTTAGTGACTACAGATAGCAAGACAGATAAGGAATGTCCTGAGGGCATTCTTTCAAAATTGATACATGATCATTCTCCTTATAAAAAGCTTCTTAGAGTGGTCTCATATATCTTTCGATTCGTTGATCGAATGAAAAAGCGAAAGGTTCCAAATTCTATCTGTCTTACAGCTAAAAGAGTTGAACTGGTCTTTCCTGAAGTTGGTTGAAACTGTTCAAAAGTCCAGTTTTTCAGAGGATATTTCGGAAATAAAGAAATCAATTTGTTTAAAATCTAATCTTCAAAAATTAACGCCTTTTATACACGATTTCTCTGAATGTTGCTTAATGCAAAAATACCAAATAATGCTAAATTTCCACTTTTACTCCCGAAAAAGCATCATTTCGTTTCTATTTATTTAAGGGATTTGCATTTTAAAAGTTGTCACGCTGGTACAAAAGCCTAAGTAGTATTGGCCCGTGAACAAATTTGGCTAATAAATGCCCGAGAAGAATGAAACAGAATAGTTAGGAATTGTATCCATTGCTATAGATATAAGCCAAAGCTGATGACCCAAAAATTGGGAAATCTACCCACTGATAGAGTGAGAGCCTTATGTCCTTTCTTAATAGTAGGCGTAGACTTTTGTGGTCCCGTTGATATTACATTAAAAATACGCGGACGACCATCTACCAAAATGTATATTGCCGTCTTCGTTTGTTTTACGTCAAAAGCGGTTTACCTAGAATTAGTATCTGATCTGTCATCTGATGCGTTTATTCTCTCTTTTAAAAGGTTTGCCGCAAGGCGTGGGCTCCCATGGAAGATATGGTGCGACAACGCGACGAATTTCGTTGGAGCCAGTCGAGAGCTGAGGGAGCTTCAAGAGAGGTTCCTAGCAAGCCACAAAGCCGTGGAGGAATACGCTGCCTCATGCAACGTGCAATTCAAGTTCATTTCCTCATTTCGGGGGCCTGTGGGAAGCAGTCGTAAAACAGGCGAAGTTTCTGCTTCTGCGAGCTGTCGGCAAAGTGATTCTGACGCAAGAAGAGATGGTGACGATGTTCGGAGAAGTAGAGGCGGTGCTAAATAGTCGCCCCATAACACCGCTGTCTCCAGACCCCAACGACGAGTAAGCTCTGACAGCCGGGCATCTACTAGTCGGAGCGTGTCTGCGTTCGCTGCCCCCAGAATTCGTCGACGATGACAGCGTCAACAAGGTGAGGTTCTCCAAGCGTTGGCAGATGCTCTGCGCTCTCAAGCAGAGGTTCTGGCGGGCCAGGTCCAGGGATTATATCCTAGAGCTGCAGGACAAGGCGAAGTGGCACAAAGGTCAACCCAATCTCGAGGTCGGTTAACTAGTCCTCATTCACGAGGACAATCTGCCTCCTCAGAAGTGGCTCACAGGCAGAGTCGTCAACGCAACCGAGGGTCCAGACGGAAGAGTCAGGGTGGCAGAGGTGAAAAGAAAGGCCGAAATATATATGAGACCAATCGCGAAATTAGCTCCCCTTCCGATTGATTGAAGACCTGCGGTTCTTCAGCGGGGCCAGAATGTTGAAGCATGATGAATGTTTTGGTTTATTTTGAATTTTTATTTTCTTTTTTTTATTAATTTCCTTTTTTACATTGTTTTATTTTAAATGAATTTAAAATTATTATTATTTTTAACGTAAATGAATTCATAGTTGTAGCAAATAGTATGTTAATAGTATGTAAGTAATAATGAAGTTGGCTGTAAACAAATAGAGTAAGAGAATGGATTAGAAAATGAATTGAAAAAATCTTTAGTTGTTGTACTTACCGCCTATATATAGCATCGTCTTCGACTTCTTCTTACCGGCCAAGAATCCGCAAAACCTAAAAAATAACTAAATAAAATTATTTTCTTTAAAAATCAAAAATATAGCTTTTTTTGTAATTACCTTAAAATAAAGGTGAACACCGGTTTTGCCTTTACCATATTATGTCTGTTAATGTAAAGTGTACCATTTACACGAATATTTTCTACACACATATTACCAATTTCTTCTATTTCAACAGTAGCATCGCTGAAAATAAAAAGGCCATCATCAATTACTGTTACTGTTTTCCATTGTATCTAATAAAGAGACTCTGGTGACTAATATTTTGTTTTTATTCTGTTTCTATTAGACGATATGTCTAAATGGCCTGTCAACAAACATTTTGAGTTGACAGAGGAAAAAAAGTCGTTGGAAGTAAGAAAATCCAAAGTTTTAGTGACTACAGATAGCAAGACAGATAAGGAATGTCCTGAGGGCATTCTTTCAAAATTGATACATGATCATTCTTCTTATAAAAAGCTTCTTAGAGTGGTCTCATATATCTTCGATTCGTTGATCGAATGAAAAAGCGAAAGGTTCCAAATTCTTTCTGTCTTACAGCTAAAAGAGTTGAACTGGTCTTTCCTGAAGTTGGTTGAAACTGTTCAAAAGTGCAGTTTTTCAGAGGATATTTCGGAAATAAAGAAATCAATTTGTTTAAAATCTAATCTTCAAAAATTAACGCCTTTTATACACGATTTCTCTGAATGTTGCTTAATGCAAAAATACCAAATAATGCTAAATTTCCACTTTTACTCCCGAAAAAGCATCATTTCGTTTCTATTTATTTAAGGGATTTGCATTTTAAAAGTTGTCACGCTGGTACAAAAGCCTAAGTAGTATTGGCCCGTGAACAAATTTGGCTAATAAATGCCCGAGAAGAATGTAACAGAATAGTTAGGAATTGTATCCAGTGCTATAGATATAAGCCAAAGCTGATGACCCAAAAATTGGGAAATCTACCCACTGATAGAGTGAGAGCCTTATGTCCTTTCTTAATAGTAGGCGTAGACTTTTGTGGTCCCGTTGATATTACATTAAAAATACGCGGACGACCATCTACCAAAATGTATATTGCCGACTTCGTTTGTTTTACGTCAAAAGCGGTTTACCTAGAATTAGTATCTGATCTGTCATCTGATGCGTTTATTCTCTCTTTTAAAAGGTTTGCCGCAAGGCGTGGGCTCCCATGGAAGATATGGTGCGACAACGCGACGAATTTCGTTGGAGCCAGTCGAGAGCTGAGGGAGCTTCAAGAGAGGTTCCTAGCAAGCCACAAAGCCGTGGAGGAATACGCTGCCTCATGCAACGTGCAATTCAAGTTCATTTCCTCATTTCGGGGGCCTGTGGGAAGCAGTCGTAAAACAGGCGAAGTTTCTGCTTCTGCGAGCTGTCGGCAAAGTGATTCTGACGCAAGAAGAGATGGTGACGATGTTCGGAGAAGTAGAGGCGGTGCTAAATAGTCGCCCCATAACACCGCTGTCTCCAGACCCCAACGACGAGTAAGCTCTGACAGCCGGGCATCTACTAGTCGGAGCGTGTCTGCGTTCGCTGCCCCCAGAATTCGTCGACGATGACAGCGTCAACAAGGTGAGGTTCTCCAAGCGTTGGCAGATGCTCTGCGCTCTCAAGCAGAGGTTCTGGCGGGCCAGGTCCAGGGATTATATCCTAGAGCTGCAGGACAAGGCGAAGTGGCACAAAGGTCAACCCAATCTCGAGGTCGGTTAACTAGTCCTCATTCACGAGGACAATCTGCCTCCTCAGAAGTGGCTCACAGGCAGAGTCGTCAACGCAACCGAGGGTCCAGACGGAAGAGTCAGGGTGGCAGAGGTGAAAAGAAAGGCCGAAATATATATGAGACCAATCGCGAAATTAGCTCCCCTTCCGATTGATTGAAGACCTGCGGTTCTTCAGCGGGGCCAGAATGTTGAAGCATGATGAATGTTTTGGTTTATTTTGAATTTTTATTTTCTTTTTTTATTAATTTCCTTTTTTACATTGTTTTGTTTTAAATGAATTTAAAATTATTATTATTTTTAACGTAAATGAATTCATAGTTGTAGCAAATAGTATGTTAATAGTATGTAAGTAATAATGAAGTTGGCTGTAAAGAAATAGAGTAAGAGAATGGATTAGAAAATGAATTGAAAAAAATCTTTAGTTGTTGTACTTACCGCCTATATATAGCATCGTCTTCGACTTCTTCTTACCGGCCAAGAATCCGCAAAACCTAAAAAATAACTAAATAAAATTATTTTCTTTAAAAATCAAAAATATAGCTTTTTTTGTAATTACCTTAAAATAAAGGTGAACACCGGTTTTGCCTTTACCATATTATGTCTGTTAATGTAAAGTGTACCATTTACACGAATATTTTCTACATACATATTACCAATTTCTTCTATTTCAACAGTAGCATCGCTGAAAATAAAAAGGCCATCATCAATTACTGTTACTGTTTTCCATTGTATCTAATAAAGAGACTCTGGTGACTAATATTTTGTTTTTATTCTGTTGTTGTTGTAAATATTCTCCCAGTTATTCACTATGAAATGGAAAAAACTTTGCTGCACCAGATTTTAAGAAATTTGTTGCAAAATATCTAACTTCATATTTTTATACCCTCCACCATAGGATGGGGGTATATTAAGTTTGTCACTACGTTTGTAACTACTCGAAATAATCATTGTAGACCCCACAAAGTATATATATTCTTGATCAGCGTGCAATTCTACATCGATATAGCCATGTCCGTCCGTCTGTCCGTCTGTGGAAATCACTCTAGCGTCCGAACGGATTGACGTAGGTTGATGAAATTTTGAGAAAATATGTTATATTTACGTAGGACTTTTGGTATTGAAAGCGGGCTATGTAGGTCCAAGCTTTCTTATAGCCCCCATACAAAATGACGCGTGACAGCTCGTCGTTTTAAGGAATTTTTAAGATATTTGGCCCATTTTACCACCGAATTGGTTGTAATTTGGTACTTTGTGTCTCCAGAGGCCAAGAAATATTCCTACCAAAGTTGTGTTATATAGGTCCACGTTTTGGTATAGCCCCCATATAAGGCCCCATATAAAGTACGCGTCATTTAATATATTTTGAATGTATTACACCCATTTGACCAAAGAATCGGTTGTAACTTTGTATTTTGTGTTTCCAGAGGCTAAGAAACATTTTTACCATAAAATGTTTATATAGGTCCACGTGTTGATAAAGCCCCAATAATACAATATCTCCCGATTTTCGATATTTTGAACGTTTTAGCCTCATTATCACACCGAGATGGCTGAAATTTGGTATTTAGTCTTCTTTAGGCGTATAAAACTTTCCCCCAGAAATTTGTAGGTATAGGTCCACGCCATCATATAGCCCCCATAGAACGGTACCTTCCGAATTTCGGTATTTTGAAGGTTGTGGCCACATTAATCCACCGAAATGGCTGAAATTTGTGGTGGAGGGTATAAAAAGTTCGGCCCGACCGAACTTAACGCTTTTCTTACATGTTTTAATTGTTAAATAAATTCTTAATAAAACTAAATAAAGTTTATTTTTAATAAATGGCACAATGGAGTGTGTAAATTGAATGAAAAAAATCCTCAAAATACCATATATTGGGAGGTACTGTTATATGAGGGCAATATCAGAAAGTAGACCTATGTTCACATAGGTTGGAGGATGGAGGTACAGGGGAGGTTGTTCCGAAGTTCGGAAGAGGGTGGTCGGAAACATCCTCCTCTGGACCTCCGACCACCATTTCCGAACTTCGGAACAACCTCCTCTGGACCTCCGAACAACTTGCTCTTTCCATATTCAGTCCGCAGGAACATCAACACCTGTTCGCTACTACCTACGCAACAACACACAAACAGCAAAAAATACTTTTTTACTCGATTTTACTCTTTGAGCAAACTCCTACTCCAAAACTCGTACTCTTCAAGTACGTACTCGTCCTCCCAAACACTTTTCACTCGCGCGAATACTCGCCAGTAGAATTCGAGCGAGTATTCTTACAATTTTGTACAAACCTGGAAAAGAAAATGTTGTAGCGGATGCCATTTCTTGACAACAATCGAATATATTGGAAAATTACAATTTCTTAGTGAGCAATCCCTATCTCACACCAGTGAAACTATGAATAACCCCGTCAACTGCTTTAGGAATCGGAAAACGCAACACCCCGACGATTCATACTTTTTGGCGAAAAGGTTCGCCACATTATTGAGTTCATAGATAGAAATTCTCTTATAGAAACAATTTGTGATGTTGTGAATCCGAACGTAGTAATTGCTATAAGATTAATTGAATTTTTCCCATCAACACAATTTCGTCACACGACGAAATATGTTGCTGATATTATAGATCGAAATGAGCAGATGGAAATAGTTGTAACGGAGCACAATAGAGCTGACGGAGCAGCATAAGAGAACGTAAAACAAATATTAGAAGACTACTACTTCACAAAAATGTAGAAATGAAGTAGTACTGAATTGTAATATATGTGCTAATCAGGGCTCCGAAATACTCGCTCGAATTCAACTCGCCACAGTGAAAAGTGTTTGGGAGTACGAACTTGAAAAGTACGAGTTTTGCCAGAAAAAACGAGTGGGTGTGAAAATGCTGGAAATATAGTACTAGTTTGCTCAAAGAGTAAAATCGAGTAAAAAAGTATTATTTTTGCTGTTTGTGTGTTGTTGCGTAAGTAGTAGCGAACAGGTGCTGATGTTCTTGTGGACTGAATATGGAAAGAGCAAGTTGTTCGGAGGTCCGGAGGAGGTATTGTTCCGAAGTTCAGAAGAGGGTGGGCGGAGGTCCAGAGGAGGTTGTTCCGAAGTTCGGAGGAGGGTGATCGGAGGTC
This sequence comes from Musca autumnalis, assembly GCF_047663935.1. Taxonomy (NCBI): domain Eukaryota; kingdom Metazoa; phylum Arthropoda; class Insecta; order Diptera; family Muscidae; genus Musca; species Musca autumnalis. The sequence continues at coordinate 375,086 of NW_027412255.1, forward strand.
CAGAGGAGATTGTTCCGAAGTTCGGAGGAGGGTGGTCGGAGGCCCAGAGGAGGTTGTTCCGAAGTTCGGAAGATGGTGGTCGGATGTCCAGAGGAGGATGTTCCGAAGTTTGGTCGTGGTCGGAGATTCAGAGGATGGACTTCGGAGTTCCGAACAACCTCCGACCACCCTCTTCCGAACTTCGGAACAACCTCCTCTGGACCTCCGAACTTCCGACCACCCTCCTCCGAACTTCCGACTGCCCTCCGCCGAACATCCTCCACTATCCTCCGGACTTACGACCACCCGCCTCCGAACAACTTTCCCTTTCTACCTTCAGTCCACAGCAACATCAAAAACTGTTCGCTACCACAAACACGATCACACAAACGGTAAAAAATAAATAAATTTTTCCTACTCTACTTGACTCTTCGAGTATTTTCACTCCCACTCTTATTTTTAAACCAGGAGTACCCGCGAGTGCTCGCAAATAAAACAAAAGGGTGTAGAGTAAACTTTTTTAAAACTCGTACTCTTCGAGTACTTCCACTCGCAGGTACATTTCACTCACGAGTGAAAACGTGCAAATCTAACTTTTTGCTCGCACTATTCGAGTACTCCCACTCGCGAGTACTTTTCACTCGCGAGTAAAAACGAGCAAATCGGAGCTCTGGTGCTAGAGCCAATATCAGATGCACCCTACGTCTTATATCTGAGACGTCTATTCCATCATACACGGTGAAATATTGCACATACACATTTTTTTACAAACAAACAGCATTTTTTAACTTGTATTGGCAAATTTTCTATATTTTGCAGTAGTACAATCGCGAACAACTCTAATCTCCAAATTTCATCGAAAGAACAATTGGCATGTGGTCGGACCAGAGTTTATTAACGATTTTGAATGTGTGTACATCTGATAGAATTTATTGTGAAATTGCACATATATCATTTACCGAAGTTCCAACATTACTGACGAAAGTGTATTCGCCATACTCATCTCCCTTTGTCATTCCATTTGCAATAACCAATCCATGATCGTAGCATAAATTCAAAAAATCGATCCCTCTAGTATTAATCTCAGCATCTTTGGATCTTCTTTCATCAGTACCAGCGTGGAACTGCTCTTTAAAGATGTCATCAATAACCTTTTGCATATTCCCAATTCTCACATTCAAATCCCCTATTATAATTGGGGTTTCTATGTCAAATTCTCTCAGTACCGAATCAAGCTTTAACATTTCTTCTCTCCATGTTGGTATTCTCATGTATACTGGTATGATATTCAATTTGATACTACGAGTGGAAATATTTATTATATATATTCCTTGACAGATTTCATGTGTAAATTGTACTCCTAAATTTTTCAGACTTTTTTCACTCCAATTAAGCTCCCACCAATTCCTCTGCCATAACGGGAATTTCTAGTAGCATATTGCCAAAATATTTCGAAATCTCCGAAGTACTTGCCAAATTTGTTTGATTTATCAGAGCAAACATGTGTTTCAGTAGGAAAAATATGTCAAAACTGTTAATATATTTAAAAAAATCGGCATATAGCATTTTGTTTTCTAGACCGTGTATGTTATATGATAAAATATTTAAAAAATGTTCTATTGAGTTGGTTCTGCTTTCATTAATATTGTTAATATTTAGTTTTTTTTTTGATAAAGTTTGTTGTATAGGATACTGTAACTCAGATCTAGAGCGTTGATTTTATCGTCATATAACTCCTTAAGTACCGTTTCTGTCTTGTCTTTTCCACATACTAACTCTCCGGTTTTTGCCCAAGTCATCCATTTCGTACCAATTTTTATTGAGTCGTTTTTAACAAAGATTTTGTGTGCTTTATCGATTGCCAGTATTTCGGATTTCAATTGGTATAGCACCTTTTTATCCTGCTGTCTTTTTTCTGTCAAATCCGTTTCAACAGTTATTTTGGTCCAAGACAGCTTTTTCGAGTTTTTAAGAATTCTTCTCACCATTTCTTCATCCTGCATTTCTACAATGGTACTAATTTTGTCACCGGATGAGTATATCACTCGTGCTGATACCACGTTTACATCATACAGTTTTAAAGTGTGTTTAAATAGCTGTTCCACAGATCTTTTTGGAGAACCCTTCTTAGTAATGCCTTTCACAAATAGATTCTTTCGTTTATTTTGTTTAATTAAACGATATACAGTCAATCAAAAAAGTCTACATACACCCTACAAATCTCTGGTTTCAAGGGTAAGGAAGCATTTTTATGAAAATCCAAGTACATAGTTCTATCTCATATACCTAATAAACAATATTACAGACAACAAAAATATATTCCATAATACGAATAACGGTAAATTCTATAAAAATTAAAAAAAATTAATAGGGAAAAAGTGTACATACACCCAATGAAATATTAAAATTACCGTAAAATATATGGAATAAGCAATACAAATTTAACATTTTATTGCTTTATCGAATGTCTCTGGTTGTCTATGATATATTTTAGACAAAATAGGAACATATTTGTGGATTAATTGCTGGTATTTAATGTCAGACTTCGCGTATAGCTCGTTAAGGCGGACCCTTGCTGATTTCTTTGAGTTTTTCAGTCTGGTAGTTTATAAAAACTCAGGAAATACAGTGGGACTAATTATTTTGAGATCCTAAAGCGCTTTGAAGTTGTTCTTATGGATAATATATGCTCCTGAGCTTCGCTAAATATGTGCATTCCTGAGTTTTTCATAAATTTTATAGTTTTCACAACATTCCAGGGGGCAAATTTCAATCAAGAACCTTGGAATCCTTGTTTTAGTGATTGGTGGTTCAACTTGGAGGGTGTGTTTTGTAGTGCAATGTGTCTCCAGGTAAATAAAGTACCAGAATATGCTTTCTCGTGATATAGAAATATGTTAATATCAGAATTTAATTTCTAACCATTTATACACAATATATCACACACTTTATCTTCTCATATTAGACAGACGACCGCAGGTCAATGTCATATACTGCTATTTATAATTAAAGAACATCTTTCCTAAATCAAAAACAATATATTGTGATAATGAAAAGTCTCTCAATTCTAAAACAATAAAATCTATATTAAGAGAACGTTTTTCGGTGGAAATAGCAAACGCACCGCCTTTGTACAGCACATCTAATGGTCAAGTGGAGCGATTCCATAGCACATTAAGGGAGATGTCTTAAAATCGAGAAAGGTTTGGAAGACACGGTCGACTTAATACTTCAGTCCACTGTTGAATACAACATGACAATTCATTCTGTGACTGGTAAGTGACCCATTGAAATTGTCCATTCAGCTCCTTTAGAGCTAAAACAAGAAATAATAGAAAAAATTTAAAATTCTCAAGCACAACAGTTAGACATTTTTAATAGAACTCGACACAACCGCACCTTTCAAGTAGGAGAAAAGGTATTTGTAAAAAATAACAGACGTTTACGGAATAAACTTACACCACTATACGAAGCAGCAGTTATTGAGGCAGATTTAGGAACGACAGTTCTCATTAAAGTGAGGGTGGTCCATAAGGACAATTTGAAATAAGTATTACAACTTATTTGTGTTGTTCTCTTATTAAAGGTGAAACATGTTGTTCTTAATATTTATACCAGTCATAATGGTCATGACGACTTTGAAGACACCCGATTAAAAATAGAGCAGAGCAAAAATGCAAATCCAAATTTAAAAACTAACCGATGCTATAAATACTAGCACAAGACAAAATGGAAATTTTGTTGACTCGGATAAACTTTAGGAAATATTGATATCTAGAAATAGAATAAAAATTTTTATTACCGTGACGATAGCTAAGCAAGCTAACGTTACTTACCGGCGCTGGATTACAAATATTAATTTTAAATCATTAAAATAGGGAAAAAAACATAAAATAATATTTTGGGCGTTATGTCCACTTACAAGGCAGACACAACCCCCCAATTTTTTTTTTGGCACTGCGTTCGATTTTTTTGGCCTTATGTCCGGAGTTATGGCGGACATAAGCCCAATATTATTTTGGGTGTTAAGTCCGGGGTCAGGGCGGACATAACGCCCAAAATTAATTTTGGAGAATGTTTGTGACCACTGGGAACTCCAAATACCAAATTACACCTAATTTGGGGAAAATGAAAGAGTCTACCAAAATTAATTTTGGGCGTTATGTCCGCCCTGACCCCGGACTTAACACCCAAAATAATATTGGGCTTATGTCCGCCATAACTCCGGACATAAGGCCAAAAAAATCGAACGCAGTGCCAAAAAAAATTGGGGGGTTGTGTCTGCCTTGTAAGTGGACATAACGCCCAAAATATTATTTTATGTTTTTTCCCTATTTTAATGATTTAAAATTAATATTTGTAATCCAGCGCCGGTAAGTAACGTTAGCTTGCTTAGCTATCGTCACGGTAATAAAAATTTTTATTCTATTTCTAGATATCAATATTTCCTAAAGTTTATCCGAGTCAACAAAATTTCCATTTTGTCTTGTGCTAGTATTTATAGCATCGGTTAGTTTTTCAATTTGGATTTGCATTTTTGCTCTGCTCTATTTTTAATCGGGTGTCTTCAAAGTCGTCATGACCATTATGACTGGTATAAATATTAAGAACAACATGTTTCACCTTTAATAAGAGAACAACACAAATAAGTTGTAATACTTATTTAAAATTGTCCTTATGGACCACCCTCACTTTAATGAGAACTGTCGTTCCTAAATCTGCCTCAATAACTGCTGCTTCGTATAGTGGTGTAAGTTTATTCCGTAAACGTCTGTTATTTTTTACAAATACCTTTACTCCTACTTGAAAGGTGCGGTTGTGTCGAGTTCTATTAAAAATGTCTAACTGTTGTGCTTGAGAATTTTAAATTTTTTCTATTATTTCTTGTTTTAGCTCTAAAGGAGCTGAATGGACAATTTCAATGGGTCACTTACCAGTCACAGAATGAATTGTCATGTTGTATTCAACAGTGGACTGAAGTATTAAGTCGACCGTGTCTTCCAAACCTTTCTCGATTTTAAGACATCTCCCTTAATGTGCTGTGGAATCGCTCCACTTGACCATTAGATGTGCTGTACAAAGGCGGTGCGTTTGCTATTTCCACCGAAAAACGTTCTCTTAATATAGATTTTATTGTTTCAGAATTGAGAGACTTTTCATTATCACAATATATTGTTTTTGATTTAGGAAAGATGTTCATTAGGTGAGTAGTATAGTATATGTATTCTTTAATTATAAATAGCAGTATATGACATTGACCTGCGGTCGTCTGTCTAATATGAGAAGATAAAGTGTGTGATATATTGTGTATAAATGGTTAGAAATTAAATTCTGATATTAACATATTTCTATATCACGAGAAAGCATATTCTGGTACTTTATTTACCTGGAGACACATTGCACTACAAAACACACCCTCCAAGTTGAGCCACCAATCACTAAAACAAGGATTCCAAGGTTCTTGATTGAAATTTGCCCCTGGAATGTTGTGAAAACTATAAAATTTATGAAAAACTCGGGAATGCACATATTTAGCGAAGCTCAGGAGCATATATTATCCATAAGAACAACTTCAAAGCGCTTTAGGATCTCAAAATAATTAGTCCCACTGTATTTCCTGAGTTTTTATAAACTACCAGACTGAAAAACTCAAAGAAATCAGCAAGGGTCCGCCTTAACGAGCTATACGCGAAGTCTGACATTAAATACCAGCAATTAATCCACAAATATGTTCCTATTTTGTCTAAAATATATCATAGACAACCAGAGACATTCGATAAAGCAATAAAATGTTAAATTTGTATTGCTTATTCCATATATTTTACGGTAATTTTAATATTTCATTGGGTGTATGTACACTTTTTCCCTATTAATTTTTTTAATTTTTATAGAATTTACCGTTATTCGTATTATGGAATATATTTTTGTTGTATGTAATATTGTTTATTAGGTATATGAGATAGAACTATGTACTTGGATTTTCATAAAAATGCTTCCTTACCCTTGAAACCAGAGATTTGTAGGGTGTATGTAGACTTTTTTGATTGACTGTATATCGTTTAATTAAACAAAATAAACGAAAGAATCTATTTGTGAAAGGCATTACTAAGAAGGGTTCTCCAAAAAGATCTGTGGACCAGCTATTTAAACACACTTTAAAACTGTATGATGTAAACGTGGTATCAGCACGAGTGATATACTCATCCGGTGACAAAATTAGTACCATTGTAGAAATGCAGGATGAAGAAATGGTGAGAAGAATTCTTAAAAACTCGAATAAGCTGTCTTGGACCAAAATAACTATTGAAACGGATTTGACAGAAAAAAGACAGCAGGATAAAAAGGTGCTATACCAATTGAAATCCGAAATACTGGCAATCGATAAAGCACACAAAATCTTTGTTAAAAACGACTCAATAATAATTGGTACGAAATGGATGACTTGGGCAAAAACCGGAGAGTTAGTATGTGGAAAAGACAAGGCAGAAACGGTACTTAAGGAGTTATATGACGATAAAATCAACGCTCTAGATCTAAGTTACAGTATCCTATACAACAAACTTTATCAAAAAAAACTAAATATTAACAATATTAATGAAAGCAGAACCAACTCAAAAGAACATTTTTTAAATATTTTATCATATAACATACACGGTCTAGAAAACAAAATGCTATATGCCGATTTTTTTAAATATATTAACAGTTTTGACATATTTTTCCTACTGGAAACACATGTTTGCTCTGATAAATCAAACAAATTTGGCAAGTACTTCGGAGATTTCGAAATATTTTGGCAATATGCTACTAGAAATTCCCGTTATGGCAGAGGAATTGGTGGGAGCTTAATTGGAGTGAAAAAAGTCTGAAAAATTTAGGAGTACAATTTACACATGAAATCTGTCAAGGAATATATATAATAAATATTTCCACTCGTAGTATCAAATTCAATATCATACCAGTATACATGAGAATACCAACATTGAGAGAAGAAATGTTAAAGCTTGATTCGGTACTGAGAGAATTTGACATAGAAACCCCAATTATAATAGGGGATTTGAATGTGAGAATTGGGAATATGCAAAAGGTTATTGATGACATCTTTAAAGAGCAGTTCCACGCTGGTACTGATGAAAGAAGATCCAAAGATGCTGAGATTAATACTAGAGGGATCGATTTTTTGAATTTATGCTACGATCATGGATTGGTTATTGCAAATGGAATGACAAAGGGAGATGAGTATGGCGAATACACTTTCGTCAGTAATGTTGGAACTTCGGTAAATGATATATGTGCGATTTCACAATAAATTCTATCAGATGAACACACATTCAAAATCATTAATAAACTCTGCTCCGACCACATGCCAATTGTTCTTTCGATGAACAATTTCGCGATTGTACTGCTGCAAAATATAGAAAATTTGCCAATACAAGTTAAAAAATGCTGTTTGTTTGTAAGAAAATGTGTATGTGCAATATTTCACCGTGTATGATGGAATAGACGTCTCAGATATAAGACGTAGGGTGCATCTGATATTGGCTCTAGCACCAGAGCTCCGATTTGCTCGTTTTTACTCGCGAGTGAAAAGTACTCGCGAGTGGGAGTACTCGAATAGTGCGAGCAAAAAGTTAGATTTGCACGTTTTCACTCGTGAGTGAAATGTACCTGCGAGTGGAAGTACTCGAAGAGTACGAGTTTTAAAAGAAGTTTACTCTACACCCTTTTGTTTTATTTGCGAGCACTCGCGGGTACTCCTGGTTTAAAAATAAGAGTGGGAGTGAAAATACTCGAAGAGTCAAGTAGAGTAGGAAAAATTTATTTATTTTTTACCGTTTGTGTGATCGTGTTTGTGGTAGCGAACAGTTTTTGATGTTGCTGTGGACTGAAGGTAGAAAGGGAAAGTTGTTCGGAGGCGGGTGGTCGTAAGTCCGGAGGATAGTGGAGGAGGTTCGGAGGAGGGCAGTCGGAAGTTCGGAGGAGGGTGGTCGGAAGTTCGGAGGTCCAGAGGAGGTTGTTCCGAAGTTCGGAAGAGGGTGGTCGGAGGTTGTTCGGAACTCCGAAGTCCATCCTCTGAACCTCCGACCACCCTCTTCGAAACTTCGGAACATCCTCCTCTGGACATCCGACCACCATCTTCCGAACTTCGGAACAACCTCCTCTGGGCCTCTGACCACCCTCCTCCGAACTTCGGAACAATCTCCTCTGGACCTCCGATCACCCTCCTCCGAACTTCGGAACAACCTCCTCTGGACCTCCGCCCACCCTCTTCTGAACTTCGGAACAATACCTCCTCCGGACCTCCGAACAACTTGCTCTTTCCATATTCAGTCCACATGAACATCAGCACCTGTTCGCTACTACTTACGCAACAACACACAAACAGCAAAAATAATACTTTTTTACTCGATTTTACTCTTTGAGCAAACTAGTACTCTATTTCCAGCATTTTCACACCCACTAGTTTTTTCTGGCAAAACTCGTACTTTTCAAGTTCGTACTCCCAAACACTTTTCACTCTGGCGAGTAGAATTCGAGCGAGTATTTCGGAGCCCTGATTAGCACATATATTACAATTCAGTACTAGTTCATTTCTACATTTTTGTGAAGTAGTAGTCTTCTAATATTTGTTTTACGTTCTCTTACGCTGCTCCGTCAGCTCTATTGTGCTCCGTTACAACTATTTCCATAAAAAGTGCATTTGCCGTCGGCAAAACAACATTTCACATTTCTTTCAATACGAGGTTTCGGTGGAAGAGTGTCGTTCTTTCGTTATATTTTCTAAGAGAAAAAGTGCAATTGTGTTTTTTCGTATTAAAATTTCCTATTCATAGGCTATTTTAATAAAGATTAATATTTTCTCTTTATTTCATTAAATTTCACTGCATTTGTTGTTGCATAAGAGAAGTTTTCTACTCTTTGTTCCTTCCTTAAAAACATAATTGCATTATTTCTCGTTCCTTTGTGCTTTATTCCCGCATAAATTCGAAGTTTCGCGCTGCATTAATTCGTGTGTGTTATTCACCAACAAGTGACAGCAACAATTCTTATATTTTCATTATTCTCTCATTGCATTCCTTCTCGCTGGTGATATTTCAGTATTTCTTGTTGTTGTTACTTGTTTTCTATTCCCTCTCATACGATCATATGCTAATAGGGTTCTACACATCGATTTTCGACTCTTAGAGCACAAGCAAAATACAGGGTTATCAAAATCGACAAAATTCGACTTTGATATTCTGAAATTCGACTTTCACACAGGGTTCTCGAATTCGATTTTTTCTTTCCAAATAATATTAATTATTTGCATTTTTTCATATTTTTTTTGATATTTTCTATTCAAAATAATTAAATTTATTTATATTTCGATTCGCATTGATTCGATAAAATATTTTTTGAAACATTATTCTTGTTGTTTGAAAATATTTTATTGTTCAACGCATAATTATTTTTTCATATAATTATAAGTGTGATTTTGAGTACAAGTGTATTTATTTATCATAAAAATACTTGTGTAAAAGGTCTAATTTATTATCAAATTCTTGAATTTAGACTTTTTTCACAATTTCAAAGATTTTTTCATATATTTCTGCCGTTTTAGTTGTCCGCTTTCTCTAAAACTTACCTATTTTCCAGAGTTCTTTGGTTTCATCATCACTTTTGAATACTTTTCCTTGAATTCTGCCTAACAAAAAAGTTATTTTTTGCCATTTATACAGCAAATTTCTGTACTAAAGTTGTTTTTATCCCAACTTTTTTCTCGAAAATTCCAATTTCCGTCTATTCGACGTACATTTGTTACGTTTTTGTTCATTTTTCTTTCGATTCGAAGTTATTCTCAAAATGTCTCTAGATTCGTTCATTCGTCTAGCCGACACCCTCGTGGGATTTGACGCTGATCTAGCTAATAATATTCTTCCAGTCAACTCTGTTCACTTAATTCGGCTTCATACCGAGGAAATAAAGTCCTTATGGACTAAAATTAAATCAGAGTATGACACTTTCGTCAAAGACTATGTTTCAGAAGCCCACGAGGAAGAAGAATCAGGTGACGAAGATCAAGCTTCTGAACTGGACACAATTCGCGCTAAGTTCAAAACCATTTACCTTACTTATTTTAAGTGTATTGCCAAATTGTCCGAAATTTCAGACGAACTGCAGGCAGCTGCTGCTCCTAAGCAATCTTCAGCCCAGTCTAGTCCAGTTCCTCAATCCCATTCCTCCAACATTCCTTCAGGATATTCTTTCAATTTGCCACCTTGCGATGTTGAAGTTTTTTCAGGGGATTCTATGGCATGGCCCACATTCCGTGACATGTTCACGGCTATGTACATAGATAACTCCCGTCTCAGTTCTGTGGAAAAACTGTTTCACTTAGTCCAGAAGACGAAAGGTGAAGCGAAAGAGATCGCTCAAAAGAGTCCTCTTACCAATAGTGGTTTCTCCCAAGCTTAGTCCAATCTTAGCGATCGCTATGAAAACAAGCGAGTTCTCGTCAATGGCCAGCTTAAGGTCCTCTTCAATTTACCCACTGTTCATTCCGAGTCCCCTCAGGGTCTAAAACGCCTTCAGCGCGATATAAATTCCTGTATTTCTGTCCTGAAGACCTATGATATTGACGTGAAGAGCTGGGATCCGATCTTCGTCTTCTTATGTTCCAACAGACTGCCTGATTCAACACTCACGCTTTGGGAACAAACTCTATCTGACAAGTCTAGTATTCCACGGTGGGCGGAATTGGACAAATTTCTGACCAACAGGTACCTAACGTTAGAGTCTGTTTCCGAAATGCGAAGAGGTGTTCCTGGTTCCATTCACAAGGAAAATTCGCCCGTAGGCAAGTCTAAACCTTCCAAAAACTTCAGTTCGTTCCAGAGCAAGGTCTCTGATCCAAAGTGTCCCCTATGTCCAAATGAGGCACGCATTATTCGAAAATGTTCCAAATTTCTGAGAATGAATCCTGATGCTCGCAGTTCCGAGATTAAACGACAAGGTTTATGTCTCAACTGTTTTTCAAAAACTCATTCTGTCAAGAACTGCCCAAGCAAGCATAACTGTTACACTTGCAATAAGCGACACAATACGTTGCTTCATAAGCTTCCGTTGAATTCCTCCCAACCAGCACCTGTATCTAACACAACTCTAAATTCAAATCTCAATCCCAACTCTGCTTCCTTCTCTCGTTCAGATAGACAGTCCACTAGCAACGGGGTTGGGAATGTGCAAAATTATTTTGCGACTAATATTTAGGGAGTTTTGTTAGGTACAGCTATGGTACAAATTGTGCACAATGGTGTAACTTATTCAGCTCGTGCTCTATTTGATTCAGGTTCAGAGGGCACATTTATTGCGGAGCGCTTGTTCAACCGAATCAAGTTACCCTTCAAGCGTGCAAATGCACAAATTTCCTGTCTGAACAATTCCAATTCTGCCAGTGTACGCAAACAGTGCACTTTCATTCTCTCCTCTAAAGTCGACCGCAATTTCGAGTTGGCAGTTAACGCTTTTGTAATTCCAAGACTTTCGGGTAATCTTCCAAGTCATTCTATTCCAGCATCATTCTTCAAAGATCTTCCAGATATTTCCTTGGCTGACCCTAACTTCTTTAAGAGTGCGCAAATCGACTTGCTTTTTGGTAGCGACGTTCTACCTTCTTTACTGCTTCCTAATTCAAAGGCGGGGATTTGTGGCTCTCTTCTTGGTCAAGAGACCATCTTCGGATGGATCTTGACAGGTCCTGTTGCCAGTAATTCTTCCGGGACAGTCAAAATTATTTCAAATTTCTGTGAAATCTCTTTGCATAAAGAGATTTCACGCTTTTGGGAGGTGGAGAATCTTCCAAGGAAGAACTTCCGATTCCCTTCCGATCAACTGTGTGAAGATCTTTTCAAGTCCACTACTAGCAGAACAGGTGAGGGTAGATATGTTGTTCGGTTGCCCTTCAAGGAGGCAAATGCTGATGGTGTAGGCTTGAGACATTCCAGGTCCAGTGCTATGGCTCAATTCCTTAGGAACGAAGCTCGACTCATGCGAACTCCCGATAGGAATCGAGAGTATGATCGAGTTGTTCGGGAATACAGTGAGTTGGGTCATATGCACTTGGTATCTTCTTCAAATACTTCCTCCCGTCCTACTTATTATCTACCTCACCACGCGGTTGTCAAGCTAGATCGCACATCCACAAAGGTTCGAGTGGTTTTCAATGCCTCCTCTCCTTCGTCGAGTGGTTTAAGTCTGAATGATATTTTGCATACGGGTCCAATTCTACAATCCCACTTAACCATGCTGATTCTAAGATGGAGATTCTTTCGTTTCGTTTTCAATGCCGACATTGAGAAAATGTATAGGCAAATTCTTGTTCATCCAGATGGTGCAAAATTTCAGAGGATTTTATATCGTTCAAATCCAAATGAAGAAGTTCAAGATTTCCAGTTAGAAACGGTAACATTCGGTGTGAATTCAGCACCTTACCTTGCCATTCGTGTGCTACACCAGTTAGCTGATGATGTTCTTTCTGAGCTTCCTAGGGCGAGCGATATTCTTCGCAATTTCATGTACGTCGATGATGTTCTAGGTGGTGCACACTCAATTTCGATGGGGATTTGTTCAATTCAGGAGTTACAATCTGCTTTAAAATCCGCAGGTTTCTCCTTGCGCAAATGGACCGAAAGTACAAAAGATATTCTGGCAGATATTCCATCCGAACATCTCCTTCACAAGGACTTTCTTGAGTTCGAAAAAGTAGTACTGCCAAAATGTTGGGCATACGATGGGATGCTCATTCTGATTCGTTCTTTTTCATGGCCAAACCATTTTCAGATTCCGTCACGTACACAAAACGTTTAGTTCTTTCGCAAATAGCAAAATTGTTTGATCCAGCCGGTTGGCTATCTCCTTGTGTGGTTTTGGCAAAAATTCTGATGCAGAGGATCTGGGCGTCTGGTATCGATTGGGATGAGGCTTTATCCCACGACATAGTTTCAGACTGGCTGCGTTTCCAGGCGGATTTTCCGTCCATCGATAAAATCAGAATTCCACGCTGGGTACATTTCACTCCAGCCAGCACTGTTCAATTCCACGGTTTCTGTGACGCATCAGAAAACGCGTATGCAGCGGCGTTGCACGTTCGCATTTCTTCCGGTGCTTCTATTTCAACGCACCTAGTCTATTCGAAGACTAAAGTCGCTCCCTTGAAAACCCTGTCCATTCCGAGACTTGAGTTATGTGGAGCAGTGCTTCTTTCAGAGATGATCGATAGCCTTCTTCCACTGTTGGACGTTCCGTCATATTCCATATTCTGTTGGACGGACTCCACAATTGTTCTTTCGTGGTTAGCTAAGCCACCTTGTTTCTGGAAAACTTTTGTGGCGAACAGAGTATCCAGTATTATTCAAATTGTTGATTCCTCCATGTTCCTTCTGAAACCAATCCAGCTGATCTGGCAAGCAGTGGGGTTCTTCCGTCCGACCTAGTCGGTAACGACTTATGGTGGCGGATTCATTCATTCATTGGTTGCAGGATTCTCCGGCATCATGGTGCACAGATAATGATCAAGTTCCGGACACCTCTCTTGAGAGGAAGTCCATTCATGTAAACTTCACTTACTTTTCCGAATTCGACGACGTTCTAGAAAGGTTCTCTTGCTTCGGCAAGGCCCTTCGTTCTCTCGCTCTTGTCTATCGATTCATATCTCGTACACATCCAAGGCAACGTTCCAATTCGGTCCCTCAGCCTGGTCCTTTGACTAGTGAGGAGTTAAACATGGCACGGAATCGCTGGATTCAAGTGTGTCAAAAAGCATTCTATCCGAACGAATACAACGCTTTATCTGCTAATCGTTCAATTCCTCCTTCCAGTTGTATTCGAAACCTTAATCCTTTCCTAGATTCGGAAGGAATAATTCGTTCAAGTGGCCGACTTTCTTCCTCACCTGGCTTATCTTTCAATGAGAAACATCCCATAATTCTTCCTTCCAATTGTCATTATTCAAAGTTGCTTGTTTCATTCGTTCATTCGGTAACTCTTCATGGTGGAAACCAGCTAGTTCTGAGAATTATTCGATCTCAATACTGGATTCCGAAGGTCAAGAATCTCATCAAGGTTACCATAAATAAATGTAAAGCTTGCATTCTGTACAAGCATCGTTGTCAGCGACAACTAATGGCTGCACTTCCTCCAGAAAGAACAGAGTTCTCTCGTCCGTTCACCCGAACTGGTCTTGATTTCGCAGGGCCTTTCGATATAAAAACCTATAACGGTTGTTCTTGCCGTATCACCAAGGGATACGTATGCGTTTTCGTGTGTTTCTCCACGAAGGCTATTCATCTGGAAGCCACATCGGATCTTTCGACATCCACTTTTCTTTCCGCGTTTCATCGCTTCGTTTCACGAAGAGGTTGTCCTCTGGAGTTATATTCGGATAATGGCACAACATTCGTAGGTGCTTCGAAGCTCTTAGCTCGGAACTTCCTTCAAGCCACTCGGGATAATGTTGCTGCCCATTATTGTCTTCAGCGGCTGTCATGGCACTTTATCCCTCCAGGGGCTCCTCATATGGGTGGTTTGTGGGAAGCAGGGGTTAAGAGCTTCAAAGGTCACTTTCGAAAATTCGCAGGTATGATGAAGTTCACCTTTGAAGAGTTTTCCACTTTGCTTTGTCGCATAGAGGCTTGCTTAAATTCGCGCCCTCTATCCCCGATGTCTCAGGATCCTTCCGACTTGGCTGCTTTGACTCCAGGTCATTTCCTTATTGGGACTCCTATTCTGGTTCCCGTTGATCCACATGCTGATAGTTCCTCCATTTTAATTCTAAATCGCTGGGAAAAGCTTAAGGCAATTCACCAAACTTTCTGTTCTCGATGGAAGAACGAATACTTGCGTGAACTTCAGAAGCGCAACAAGTGGCAAACTTCCGAGCCCAACGTCACCGTCGATTCATTAGTAGCCGTCATCGATGACAATCTTCCACCGAACGCGTGGCGTCTCGGCCGCATTTCGAAAGTATATATGGGTTCAGACGGTCGTGTTCGAGTCGCGGATGTAGTTACCCAACGGGGAACTATAACCCGGCCCATCACGAAACTCGTCGTAATATCCGCCCAAAACTAATACTTTCTGCCGATACCATTATTCGTTCTGATGTCCAATATATAACAATCCGTTATATTCGTTCTTTCTACGTCTAGTAGAACAATATGCCGAGATCACCTTCCCGTGCGAGGTCCGTCATCCGTTCCAGCGTGGAGAGGCAGCGTCCATCCTACTCCTGCCGCATCTGCAAAAGCCGTCACCCGTCGCGACTTTGCCACAAGTTTCTGTCCATGAGCACATCAGACCGCATTGGCGCGGTTGAAAAATATAAATACTGCCAGAATTGTCTGGCTCACGAGCACTCCCACGGCGACTGCTTCTCCTCTCGAGGTTGCAAGAAGTGCCACCGACGCCACCACACGCTACTTCACGTCCAACAGGACAAGAAAAAGGACCCCGTGCCAGTTCGCCCCCGTACCGAAGGAGGAAACCGTTCGCCGTCAGAACCGTCGACATCCAAGGGCAATTCCACACCAACGCTGTCCGCTCTCTTAAGGCAAAACACCGTCATCCTGGTACCCACTGCCGTGGTGAAAGTTACGGATGGCAACGTCAAGGCATCAGCGAGGTGTTTGTTGGATTCTGATGCCTCCGTTAGCAGAATTTCGAAGAAGCTGGCGAGTTCCTTGAACTTTACCTCACACACAATGGATGGGGAAACGCTTTGCCCCCTTATCTTGCAATCCCAGTTCGATTCCGAGCGGCAGGTGGAGGTGATGCTAAAGGTTGATAGCCGAATCAACCTCAAAACCCCGTCGAAGGCAATACCTGAAAACATCAAGGACAACTTCCAAAATCTTTATCTTGCCGACTCCAAATTTTATGAGCGTTCCTCCATCGATATCATCCATGGCGCTGACATCTACACCAAGGTGGTTTGTGAAGGATCTATTTCCAAGCCAGGTTTACCCACAGCAATGGGAATTCAATTCCCAATCTACCAAGAACAAACTTATGGAAGCTAAAATCAAACTAAAAGAGAGTGATACTACAAAATGTATATATATATTAATGATCTGTTGAGCATTTAAACACTTGAACTTTTTAATTATGCGAAGTTGCTTAAAACAGTGGGTTATTCTTTTATATACACTAACAGAAGTCGCATTTTTGCAAAAAGAAGTGCAACAAACAAGCCCCAACTTATACGTGGAAAAGAGGATGTTGATACCTTGTTACTTCAAGCTACAACTAATAGCTTGCATGGAAGAAGATCAAGGAGAATTGTGCCAGTTTTAGAAGATGATACTGATGATAACGAAAATGATGAACAAACAGCGTTTGTATCGCCAGACGACCCGCGTAACTGAATTGTGTGATTGAGCATTATATAAAGTTTGTAGAAAATATTTAAATTCTATAATGTTAAATAAAAACTATTTTGAAAATATTGATTCATTTAACGAACATTTCATGAAATATAACCATTATAATTTTCATATGATTTCTGTTAACATCCGAAGCATTTCGTCCTATACAAAATTTAATAAATTTAAATCAATATTAGCTGAGTTCCCAATTTTACCAAATGTAATCGCAATACAAGAAACATGGTTTCACAGTAACCTCACACAACTTTATAATATACCTGAGTATAATGCTATACACTGCTGTCGAAAGGATGGATATGGCGGTGTGTCATTTCATTTCGGGGGGGGGCCAACTTGACCAAAAATCATGAAAAATTCAAATGTTGTATAGCGTTGCGTAAAGCTATTTTAAGGGGTTATGGCCACTTATAAGCATGAGAAAAAGCCTTTTTTATGCATTTTTTATAAAAAATCTATTAAACCTTAAGTTCTATTTTTTTTTTTTTTTTTTTTTTTGAAAAATCTTGCATTCAAATGTCCGCGTATAAAGCACTGTTTTTATTAAAGCAGTTTGCGATACCCACTGTAGTTTAAAAAAGAATAAACCGATCAGCATATATTTTTGTGGGATCATTACGAACTTAATAATCTTGTCCATTATCGAAAAGGAATTAAAAAAATCAATTTTTAAAAATTTTGAACAGTTAAAATCAAAATTTCGATTTTAACAAAAACAAAACACTGTACAAAATTGATATTTTTTCTGACTCCGTCAGCAGCTTTTTTAAAGACTCTCTCGGTTAAGCACATGATTTATGTGTACAATAGTCCCACAAAAACTATAAAGTGCCACTTCGAGGAAAATACGTTTTTAGTTTCTATGCTACATACAAAACACAATAAATGTTTCCCTTCGAAAGCTCATATCTCGGTAAATTTTTGTCCGATGGACTAGAAATTTTGGGACATATTCTATTCTATATTCTATTCTATATTTTATATGAAATAATGGTACAAAGTATATAAATTCAATAGAAACAATTCATAATATTTAGTCCCAATTTACATTAGGCGAGTTTACTTGCTGCAAGTCTCACTTTGTAGGAGAGACACGTAAGGGGTATGGAAGTGGAAAAAAATTGGTCGTACCGGCAATTTTCAGGCAATTCCTTTTATATTTGTCGTTATTGACATTATTTTCATTGTTTTGAAAACAAAACTTGCAGAAACAGAATTGCCTGTATAAACGCAAGTTTAAAAGAGAACGAGAAAAATTTCCGGAAAAAAATCGTTTAATGTAAATTGGGACTAAGCATACAATTTTAAATATTTACAGAGTAGGATATTTAGAATTGAAAATAGACAATATCGGACCACGTTCGGTAAAGTCGCCATGTAAAATTTATTGAAGTATATTGAAGTTTTTAATCATACAGGTCCACGTTATGGTTTATCGCAGAATTTTACAACCACAAAGAATTGCCGTTGTCTTTGCTATAGCAAGATTTTCACTATTTCGATGATCTTAGCCTAATTTTTAAAAATATCGGCTTTCGTTGATGTGTTTCCAAATGAAAACATTAAGAAAAATTTAACAGTTTTGGAGATATGGTGCGAAATGTATACAAATTATGGAATTTTTAGATATATTATAAAATTTATTTTTTTGTTCATTTCTCCCAATATTTTATTTTTGCCCTTATCTACAGATTTGCATTGGTTTCAGAGATATAGCCCCGAGTTGTTTAAAAAGTCGATATTTAACAATGTTATATGGGGCCATTAAATCCAAGCTGTAACTGACTCAACAAAACGGAACTACTCGTAGGGCTCTTGTACTTTTTTTCAAAAATCCTCACTCCAAATTATTTGCACAAGATTACCTTAAAAATGTTGCACAGTGTTATTTACCGAAAGAGATAGATTCTGATACCAGGATTTTTTTTTACTTTTAATATAATGTTACAAAAGAAGCGTTATAATTTGTTTTCTTAATTGTCAGATTAAAAGTTTTTGGACTCGATGACAAAAACTTTTATGGACTTAGTTCTATATAGTTTTGACAAATAACAATCAATCCCTATTGAACCCCACATAATTATTCACTAATAATTATTTGAGAGACACTCCTCTCGATAGTTACCGCGCCCATAAGCTTTTTAGTTGGCCACTGTAGTATTTAGAGCTTTATCAGGAAGCATAAACTTGTCCACGAAAAGTAGGATATCGCTGTAAACAAGACTACAAAATGTCCAAGGAATCATCGAACATTCCTTAAACTGCAGTTATGTTAGACTTGTATAAGAGACCTGAAGATGTTGTCCAAACATATTCTCTTGGACCTTGATGTACTTTTGGAAGTAATCTTGCGAACCATATTACGTTCGATTTTAGACCGAATCGGTTAGTCCCTTGGACCATTTTAGTGAACATTTTATAACCTTTATGGCGGAGGTACCGATATGACTTAAATTTAATTTGGACAAAACATTACGAGATCCATAACTTGGACCGAGAGTTATCATGAGTTCCAACCTGCCAGACAAACAGAGATACAGACGGACGGACGGTGGTAAGTATTTCCATCTTGTCTGAAACGAATATCGTCCAAACATATGTGAAGTCTTACTCGTAAATCATTATTTTGATGAAATCTTTTTGTATCGTATCCTAGTTATATAATCTCGTAATCTAAAGTCTAAGGTTACAATTATACTTCGGTGATGACAAGTAAAAAATCAAGTGACGCACAAAAATTCATTTGTCTATTTTATTTTTTCATACTGTTTAGCAGCAAATTTGTCTAAAACAGAATAACAAAATTTTGGCGATGGCAGTAAAACAAATTTCTAATTGGCTTTCAATATGTAGTCCACGAAGGACCGACCCTTCATACATTTTATTCAATAGATTTTTTTATATATTTCCATTCCCACAATACTGAACTCGTTATTTTTGTTATAACCGGATGAGTTTTAAGCCTCGAGAGCTCTACACAGTTCGAATAAATAATAGACATGGAGTATATTCATTAAGGAATTAGCATTTGATAGTGGTATGATATGACATGAAGAAGTAATTCAGATTTCATTGGAAGTTTCTCTCAAAAACAGCTTACAAACAAAAATTAATAAAATATTTTCTTACAAAAATTGTTAATGATGTACATTTTCTGTTCAGAAACTTAAGAAAATATAAGTTTTAATTTGAAATCTTCAGATATACAAACATTTTTATGGGAAAAAGCATAATACTAGTTACAGTAGCTTAAAAAAATTTGTTCGACCAAACCATTTCGGGGGGTCCCTGGTGCGCAATAATATAACATTCGTTGTAGATCGCTGTGAGAGTAAAAATTATGTGGATGCATTGTGTATATCGATTGACGGATTTAAAATTAATGGGATACCACTAAAATTAACTAATTTCTATAGATCTCAGAAATGTCATTTAACGCCTTTCCTAACATATCTTGAAAATGAGTTGTGTGGACAATGCCGTACAGCATCTATTGTGGTTGGAGATGCTAATATTGATCTGCTTAACCCCGGAAGCTCTGTAGATATTCTATCGACTTTGTCTTCTATGCACTATGAAGCATGCCATATGTCAATAACACGCCCAAGCAGCAAAAAATCTTTAGATCATGTGTACAGCAATGAGGCAAGTAGAGTGCATATAAGTACAATAGAATGTCAATTGTCAGATCATAATATAATATGGTGTCGCATGATGAGTAAGCTCCAGAATAAC